>NC_133121.1:151316311-151644811 GCF_033568475.1 Henckelia pumila
CAGCACAGAGGTGATGGCCAGAGACTGGAAATCCAAAGGCACGGGGTTCCGTTCGGTGAGAAAACGTGAGGGAAAAAATTTGGGGCTTTAGGGATTTGAAAAGAAAAATTGAACTCGTCTGATGTATTTAAGTTCAAATCAAAGTGCACGGACCCCGTGTAGGAGTCTGGATCCTCCTCCGTGCATTTTTAAAAAAATTCAAAAATAAATAGCACGGACCCCATGTATGGGTCAGGACACACCCCCGGGTGCCCTCTGTATCTGAATGTAAGATGAAAGAAGCGCGCGAACCCGTTCACGGACCTAGGTCCGGGGTCCGTGTATTTTTATTAACCGTGCAGATTAATGTCCGGACCATGCACAGACACTCTCTTTTTTTTTATTTTTCAAATAATCAGGCACAAAAATTGACACCCAAAACTCACAAATTGAATCCGCACAAATTAGTTTGCATCTAAAAATTTCAGATAAAACACTCAAGAACACAGGATGCAAAATTGTAAAGAGACTCCCTTGAATGATACGATTTCCCGCCCTACACGCGTTCTCCTCCGCAACCAATGAAATATCATTTTCAGTAAAATATTTGCACCCACAAAAATTTACTGAGATTAACTAAAGAAAAACTAAAATAAATTAAAAAATAAAACGCAACGAAACGAATTAAACGAATAAAAAGAAAATAAACTGGGTTGCCTCCCAGCAAACGCTAAATTTATAGTTTATAGCCCAAGTGTGCTTCTCTTTTTAATTTGGGTCCTGCAAATTCACGATGATCTGTACATCGACCACCTCGCCACCTTGATAAACATTAAGTCTATGGCCGTTCACTTGAAATTTTCCAGTTGCTTCGCTAGTGATTTCCACGGTGCCATAGGGGAAGACTTGAGTGATTGTATAAGGTCTTGACCAACACGACCACAACTTACCTGACATCAACGTCAAACGAGAATTATATAGTAATACATGTTGTCCCACCTCAAATTCTCGATTCACAATGTTTTGATCGTGCCAACGTTTGGTCTTTTCTTTGTAAAGTTAGGCATTCTCATAAGCATCAATCCTAAACTCTTCTAATTGTTGCAACTGCAGCAACCTCTTTTCACCTGTGGCTTTGACATCAAAATTTAGAAATTTAGTAGCCCAAAAAGCCTTATGTTCAAGTTCAACAGGCAAGTGACACGACTCCATATACTAATCAAAATGGAGACATTCCAATTGGAGTTTTAAACGCGGTGCGATAAGCCCACAGTGCATCGTCGAGTTTACTAGACCATTCTTTCCTTGAAGCACCAACGTTCTTCTCCAGAATGCGTTTGATCTCTCCGTTCGACACCTCAACTTGGACACTAGTCTGAGGATGGTAAGGTGTTGCCACCTTATGCTTGACCCCATGCTTGGCCAAAAGATCGTCAAACTGACGGTTACAAAAATGAGTACCCCCATCACTGATAATCGCTCTAGGTGTGCCAAAACGTGAAAAAATATTTTTCTTTGAGAAACTGAATGACAACCTTAGCATCATTATTTTTTCAAGAACTTGCCTCTACCCATTTGGACACATAATCTAAAGCAACCAGAATATATTTGTTCCCAAACAAAATCGGAAATGGACCCATAAAATCTATACCCCACACATCAAAAATTTCACAGTCTAAAATATTATTAAGTGGCATCTCTTGTCTTCTAGAAATATTACCAGTACGCTGACACTCATCACACTTTGTCACATACTCATGCGCATCCCTAAACAAAGTGTGCCAATAAAAGTAGGATTGGAGTACTTTGGATGCAGTTCTAGTAGCACCAAAGTGACCTCCAGTTGGACCCTTATGAAAATGAAATAAAATTTCACTTACCTCTTCTGTTGGAACACATTTCCTAATTATATCATCTGCGCATATTCTAAACAAGTAAGGATCTTCCCACAAATAGAATTTCAAGTTAGAAAATAATTTTTTATTTTGTTGATAGGTAAAGTACGGAGGTAGGAACTTACTTGAGAGATAATTTACAATATCAGCATACCATGGTAAATTGTTCACCTCAAAGATTTGTTCATCAGGAAATTCATCACGAATAATGTTGTTGTTCTTAATCGGATTCTCTAAGCGTGAAAGATGGTCTACCACTTGGTTCTCCGTGTCTTTCCTGTCAATAATCTCCATGTCAAATTCCTACAAGAGAAGAATCCAACGAATTAGTCTTGATTTTGCATCTTTTTTATCCATCAATTATTTCAGGGCAGAGTGGTCAGTGTGCACGATCACTTTGCTCCCAATCAAGTAAGATCTGAATTTATCCAGAGCAAAAACCACAGCTAGTAGCTCTTTTTCAGTTGTAGCATAATTCCGTTGGGCAGCTGACAACGTCATACTAGCATAGTAGATGACATGAATGGTTTTCTCTCACTTCTGCCCCAAGACTGCTCCTAAAGCTGTATCACTTGCGTCACACATCACCTCAAAAGGTAATTCCAAATCAGGTGCTACAATCACCGGTGCAGTTATTAATTTCTTCTTCAAATCTGAAAGGCCTGCACACACTCAGCAGAAAAATCAAACGGCACATCTTTTATCAACAAATTAGTCATCGGCTTGGCGATGCTAGAAAAATCCTTAATGAACCGCCTATAAAATCCAGCATATCCTAAAAAACTACGCACCCCTTTCAGATTTGATGGCGGAGGAAGTTTATCAATTACTTCAATTTTTGGATTGTCAACCTCAATTCAGTTTTCAAAAATTTTATGCCCCAAAACTAGTACCTCTCTCACCATAAAATGACATTTTTTCCAGTTCAATACTAAATTGGACACTTCACATCTTTCTAAAACCTTATACAAATTCAGCAAGAAAGAATCAAAGGAAGAGCCAAAAACTGAAAAATCATCCTTGAATATCTCAATAAAATCCTCAATCATGTCATGGAAAATTGTCATCATGCAGCGTTGGAAAGTAGCCGGTACGTTACAAATACCGAATGGCATTCGTTTATATGCAAAAGTCCCATAAAGATATGTAAAAGTGGTTTTCTCTTGATTCTCAGGATCAATGGGAATTTGAAAATAACCCGAATAGCCATCCAAAAAATAATAAAAAGTATGTCCGGCTAATCTTTCCAACATTTGATCAATGAAGGGTAGGGGAAAGTGATCTTTACGGGTGGAATCATTATGTTTTCTATAGTCAATGCACACACGCCAACCCGTAACAGTTCTAGTGGGAATCAATTCATTATTTTCATTTTTAACAATAGTGATCCCATCTTTTTTCGGAACAACTTGAACAGGACTCACCCACTTACTATCAGAGATGTGATAGATAATATCTGCATCCAAAAGCTTAATTACCTCCTTCTTGACCACTTCTTGCATGGCGGGATTGAGCCGTCTTAGAGGTTGGGTTGATGTTTTGTGATCAGCTTCCATCAGAATCTTATGCATACACATGGAAGAGCTGATCCACTTTATATCTGCTATGCTCCACCCAATGGCCTTGATATTATCCCTCAACACGCGAGTCAATTTTTGTTCCTCATCCCCTGTCAAATTAGAAGAAATAATTACAGGAAGTTTATAATTATCAAGCAAAGACAAATATTTTAGATGCGAAGGGAGAGGTTTCATCTCAAGGATCGGGGCTTCTTCAACTGATGGCTTTAATGCTCTTGGAACATGTCCAAGCTCCCCAATCCTTGATTTTACCATTATTGAAAGTGGCTTTCCGGCATCAAAGTACTGCACATATTCCTCAATTTCCTCATTATCCAACTCTTTTGGAGATGGATGTGTCAAGCAAACCTCCAAGGGATCTTCACAAAAAAATTCCTGCACATCACACTCAACAAACCCATCAGTAGTATAAATTCGAAAACAATTAGAAACATTGGATGGATATTTCATAGAATGAAACAAATTAAATACCACTCTCATCATTCAACCTTAGCACCAATTCACCTTTCTGGACATCTATCAAAGTTTTATCAGTGGCTAAAATTGGTCTACCCAAAATAAGAGGAATCTCACGATCCTCTTCCATATCCAAAACAAGAAAGTTCACAAGGAAAATAAATTTATCGACCTTAACCAAGACATCCTCTACAATTCCCCTAGGATATTTAATTGATCTATCAGCTAACTATAGGAAAATTGTAGTTGGTTTCACTTCACCAATTCCTAACTTCTCAAAACATTAAAATGGCATCAGATTAATGCTTGCACCAAGATCTCACAAAGCTTTGCTAAAAAATGAATTTCCTATGGTGCAGGGAATAGAAAAGCTACCAGGATCCTTAAGCTTTGGAGGTAATTTATTTTGAAAAATTGCAGAACATTCATCCGAAAGCTTCACTGTCTCAAAGTCCACCAATTTTCTCTTGTTTGATAAAATTTCTTTTAAAAATTTAGCATATGAGGGCATTTGAGCCAAATCTTCTGCAAACGGGATATTAATATGCAACTTCTTAAAAATCTCTAGAAATTTTGAAAATTGAGTATCAAGTTGCAGTTGCTTTGCTCTTTGGGAAAAAGGAGAGAATTTATATCAATATCAACATTTGAGCTCAGAGACTTACCTTTCTCCCTCAAATCCTCACCTCTCTGCTTGTTTGATTCCTTCTCCTAGATATCTTTTTCAACCTCAGAATCCTCCTTCATCACTTGTTCAGCAACTATGAGTGCATTGACTCCCTTTGGATTTTTTTCTGTGTCACTAGGAAGTGAGCCTGGCGCCCATGTAGCGAACTGGTTTGCCAACTTACCCAATTGGGTTTCCACTCTTTGCATCATGGCATCATGATTCTGCCATGTCATCTCGTTCCCAGCTATGAACTTCTCAAGCATGCCTTCCAGACTTGACTTATTCTCAGACAGTTTAAAACCTGGTGGCATAAAAGGTCCAGCACCTTACGGATGTCTAACTGTTTGCTGAGTGGGCCTTTGCTGTGTAGGCTATTGAGGAGGATTGAAATATTGTGGCTCAACCAAATTTTCAGCTTGTTTCTACCCAAAATTTGGGTGACTTCTCCAACCCGGATTATATGAGAAACTGAATGGATTATATTGTTGTCGCCCTTGGTTCCCCACATAATTCACCGAATCTCCTTCAAAAACTGGCATCCCATAAAAAAATGAATCTGGCATGAATGGAATGTCACTCGATGATCCTTCAACTTCCTCAGTGCTTCCTTGGACTTGATTCACTTGTTTTACTGGTGCCAATTTATTAGCTTGCAGTTGAAACACTTGATGGGTTAGTCCATCAAGTTTTGCTGTAATTGCTGTCAGATTATCCATATCAAGAAATCCGACTTTCCTTTCTCTCCTACTGTCTTTCCAACCAACATTGCTTTCAGCCATATTTGATATGATTTTGAGTGCTGCTATAGGAGTCTTTCTATAGAGCCTGCCATTGACAGCTGCATCAAGCATAGAACGCACAGATGAATCAACTCCATAGTAGAAAGTCTCTATTTATTGGCCTACTGATAACCCATGTACAGGACACACTCTCAACATCTTTTTAAATCTTGTTCATGCTTTATTCAATGATTCCCCATCCTTCTGCCTAAAATACATGATTTCATTCCGCAACTGTGTAACTTTGGTTGGTGGAAAATACATGTGCATGAAAACTTCAACTAGACCATCCCATGTAGTAATCGATCCTTCTGGCAAATCACGAAGCCACTCGATCGCTTCTCCTTATAGAGAAAATGGAAATAGACTCAATCGAATAACATCAGAAGTCACTCAATTAAATTTGAAGGTGTCACAAATTGACAAGAATTGCTCCAGATGAGCATTCGGATCCTCAGAAGGCGCCCTTCCAGATCTGACTTGCATTTGAATCATCTGCATGATGAATGGTTTAAGCTCGAAAGTGTTCACTTGAACTGCAGGGTGAACAATGTTGGATCCATATCCTCCAACCAATGGTCGAGGAAGGTCCATCAAAGTGCATTTATTCTCATCTTCGGCCATATCTTCAAACTCCTCTTTAGATTCGAAATCAAGGGCCAAGTTATTCTGCCTTCTATCTCTACGTATGCGACGAAGAGTGCTTTCAATCTCCAAGTCAAGTGGTATGAGATTTTTAATGTCTCGAGCACGGCTCATATAACATGAGATATACTCCTGAAATCAAAAATAAATCGCAAAAATCAACCACTTGATTAAAAATTAAACAAAATAAAATAAAATAAAAATCTAGTCTCAAATAAATAATCGATCCTAATAGTAACCAAATAGTCCCTGGCAACGACGCCAAAAACTTGACCGACGATTTCGGTTGAAAAATTCTAGCAAGTGAACTAGGTCAAGTTATAATATAGTTGGATAGAGTCCAAATCGATCTCCATAGAGACTATTGTTTAAATACTAAGATATAAATTATTTAATTTAATCTAGGCTAAATAAAATGAGAGATTTTTATAAATCAACTAATAATTAAAATAAAAAAATTTATTCTAAAACAAAAATTTTAATTAAATTAAATTAAAAGATCAGAATAAATTAAGACGGATTCAAATTTCAAGAAAATGACCAGGAACTCACAACGGTACCAGACATCGATGATTGCCACGTATTGGATTTAATCAAGCAAGAATCATTCATATTCACGACGAAATTCCCTAAAATAATTATTAATCTATTTCTAGAATTAACAATCCTATTTTCATTTAACAATCCAATTATTTCTAATTTTATTTAATTAAACAAAAATGCATTCGCAACTATGAAATTTCAACTTTTGCCTAAAATCGCACACTGAAACCGAATACTATTTCTAGTCGGTTTAACCATGTGTTGATTAATATTTTTGAAGATAATTTCATTCTTTTCTTTTTCAAGTCCAGATCGAACAATAAACATGCAATTAATTGGCCAGATTAAAAGCAAAAATTATGCACGAATATTAATCAATAACCATAAAATAAATCAAAATATCAATCAATTCATTCCATGAATAAAAATCAATAGTCTGGCCCTATTGTGGCACCGGTCAAAAGACGAATACTCCATAATATTAAAATCAAATAAAATTATCATATTTGAATTCATCATAAATAAATCAGAAGGAGAAGAATAAAGAAAATATCAGCGATGGTGCCGAATCTTGCTTGCGTTCTTCGTTTCTTCTTTTCCAAGCTCTCAGCCGTCTTCCGAAAATCTGGCAAAAATTTCAAAAGTCAAAAGTCCTCTCCAATTAGGGTTTGATTTTATTTATATTTTTCTCCCAAAAAGTCCTATTTTTCGTCCCAATAAGTATTCAATATTGCCCAAAATAATAAAAGTCTCAAAATTTCCAAATTATCGCAATAGAATTTTTTCCAAATCCGCGAAGTGCACGGACCCTAGACAACCTCCGTGCCGACCTCCGGATATTTATTTCATCTTGTGAACAGTAACCACACGGACCCCGGACACGGGTTCGTGCACACCTCCGGATGTCTTCTGTCTCGGGATTCTTCTCAAAACGCATGCACGGAGGTTGTCCAGACAAGGCACGGGGTCTGGACATTAAACTGGGCGAATTTCTCGTCTAACAAACATGCACGGACCCCCTTCCAGAGGGTGCACGGGGTCCGTGTATTTATCTGTCCCGAATCTTTCTTTCTCTCTAAAATGCACAAACCCACTTCCAGAGAGTGCACAGGGTCCGTGTAGTTTTCTTTCTTCAATCCTCTTGGCTTGTTATGATTTTTCCGTGTTTTCTGGCCAAGTTTCGACATGAAATCGCATTGTTTGACTTTTTCTTCAATATTTAAAAACTTCTCAAATTTTAGTCAAACCTACAATTAAACACATAAAAGTATGACGATTTAGGCGCAAAACTTGGAATAAAATGTCAGATAAGCACGAATACGACAAAATAATGTATCAAATAAGCTATAGAATTTGTGCTTATCAATCCACAAACAAATTTTAAATTACTACAAGCTTTAATTATGACCTAAGTCCTATAATTTATTTATTTTATAATTAATTTTGGGTTATTTTCAACTAAGATTTTATACACTGGTCTATTTTTAAGTTCATTGGACCATTTGTCACAATTTTTATCGCTATTTTATGCAGTTGAACGAAATTATAAAAGAGTAAGACATTTTAAAAAAAATTGAGTTCCTTTCTGAGAATTTAGTTAAGTGAAATGATCAAATAATTTCCTGGAAGCAAAATTTATTTGCTCTCAGTCCATAAGTTAATATTTTTTTGTTTCCAAAACTCTTATCATTTGTTTGAGTCCTATAATGAATGACAAACTACGTATTTGCCCTCAAATTTATTCGAAACCTAATAATACATTTCTTTAGTGTTTCAATAATAAAAAAAAAGAGTAAAGAATCGTTGTGGTTATTTTCTCTTTCTCAAACGGATTAATCTTGGACAAAGGCCTAGTTTGGTATCAAAAGTAAAAAATTATAGCTTAAGGCCCCCATTTGGTTTCAGAAGCTAGACTAGAAAAGCACTTTTTTTATAAAAAAAAATGCTTTTTTAGTTAATAAGGTGTTTGGATGGCAAAATAAGTGCTTAAAAAAGCACTTTTTAAAGTCAAAATTAGAGCTTTTTCAAAAGCAAAAAATTATAGCTTAAAAAGCATTTTTTTAAAAAATATCTACCAAATCCAAACGGGGCCTAAAAAAACATTTTTTTAAAGAAAATATCTACAAAATTCAAACGGGCTCGAAAAAAAAATAGTGATCTCCGACAAAAAGCTTCATAATATAACACACTCACCGGTGACGAAGAGAATCTTTCAAAGAGAAGAAAGTGGCTGACGCTACCATTTAACACTTAGGAGAAGAAATCAGCGAAAGCGAAGAAAGATATGAAATTCAGAAAACGTTCGAAACTTTAATTTTTTTACAAAATCTCTATTCCATTTTGAAAATCGAGAAAACCGTTGTTGTTTTTCGAAAGTATTAAGTGGTTTTAGGTTTGGGTTATCCATTTTGTGTGCCATTTTTTTAAAACAAAAATTCTTGTGAGACGATCGCACTGGTAAATTTCGTGAAATGGATCTATTATTTGGATCACCCATGACAAATATTATTTTTATGCAAAAAATATTACTTTTTATTATAAAAAAATGGAAAGAATTGATCCATCTCACAGATAAACATTTCATAAGTGACCTACTCTTTTTTAAAATCCCGATTGTGTTCCTTTTATCTCAAAATCTTAGGGCTTCGATGTTGGTTGTGTCACTACTTTTCTTGTTTACATTATCGGTATGTTTATTTGATTAAATATTGGAAATTTGAATGATTATGTTAAAATTCCTAATTTTGGTTGTAATAATGTTGATCTCATGTACCCTAATATGCAGAAATTTCGTGAGCGTGGTTCCAAATATTTTTTTAAAAAAATACATTGGTGTGTTTTAGTGGTCACTCACGAAATTCTTGTACACTAGGATGTGTGGGATCAAAGTCATATATTGTTTGTAATGCTTGACTTTAATTATGTTAGCCCCAATTGTTAGCTAGAGTTTTGTTCTTTAAATAGATAAGAACTTACTTAATTAGTATTCATTCAATTACCGCAGGGCGCAGTGGAGTATCTAATCGAAATGATTCAATGCTATAAAGTTCATAAATTGATAAATTGTAAACTCGATCAATTGATAGCATCATCTATATCAGACAATTATGATGATGGCAGCCTATGCACAATGACGAAAATGAGTTGATTTATGATTATTTTAAGTCATTTAATTTATTAACAATTAAACTAAATTATTTTCGTTTGTATATCAACTGTTGGATCAATTAATTTTTTGTGTTAACAAATATAAAAGGCAAAAACTAAATTAAGACAAAAACTAAGCTAAACTGAATCAAGTCAACCGAGCTAAATAACTAAGTCCTTGAGCTAAAATGTATGATCCAGACCGAACAAAGAATCAGTCCTCGATTGGATATCAAAACTAACATTAACCGAACTGAAAGACTGTCCACAAGATAAACTGGATAAGATTAACTAAACTTGACAACTCATTTGAACATGATTTGTGAACAAGTCTCATTAGTGAACAAGACCGATAGATGAACTAGACTGAAAGGTGAACTAGACTAAAATATTTATAACGAGGGTTTTTATCAAGTCATCAGTCAGATTTCAACCAACATTTTCAAAAGGACAACAATTTACCCCGGAATGACAGTTGGAATTGGATAAAATATTTCGTACCAAACTAACGCAGCAGAGACCCAAGCGCATTACCTTTGTACGCTTGTCTGAGAATGATGATGTGGACAAAAGACAAAACCAATTGCTACTATAATTGGAAACAGATCTATTTTAAAATTCGTGACCGATGATGTGGACAAAAGACAAAACCAATTGCTACTATAATTGGAAACAGATCTATTTTAAAATTCATGACCGTTGGAACCAAAGGCTATGAATGAAATACTAGATCAGTTTGGAAAGAATCCTCTACACTTTCTAACTTCTACAATTTAAACATTCTAAGTGTTCAAAGCTATCAAGATCTAATCCGATCATTCATTCAAAACACACATTTCATAGTTTATATTTGATATTTGATGATAGATGTGTGTTAAAAATTATCTTTGTAAAATCATTGTATTCAAGACAATCTTTATATTGTTCTGTGTTCAGTTGAGTGCTAGGAGTTTCAGTTTGACAGTGTAAGCTTAAACTGAACTGGGATTTTTAAAATTAATTTTAAAGTTCAAAGCCTTCGAATTTATATCCTTCCAAGTGAAAGAACGGATGACGTAGGAGTTATTACATTCTCCGAAGATCCAGAAACAATCTTGTGTCCATTTGCATTCAGTTAGCTTTTCATATTTTGCATACATGCCAATTTCATATTGTTCTAATTTGTTATTGGGCTTATTTCCGCACATTATTTTGTTAGCCAGACTGATACTGACACGTGAGGATTTCTAAGTTCATTTTCTAACCCGACCGAGAACTCCAAAGTTAAGCGCCCTTGACTTGGGGCAATTTTAGGGTGAGTGACCCCCTGAGAAGTTTTCTAGGGTGCGTGTGAGTGAGAACATAAGCACGCTAAAAAGACTCGCCTTGATACAATAGGACGTTACAAAACCCATGAGCTTGAAGTATCTTCCCGAAAAGAGAACAGGAAGGATGATGACAAGATCAAAGCCAAAAGGATACCTTTTACAAGTCAAGTTGAAGAAAGTGAGGATGAAGAAATGGCTCTAATCACCAGAAAGCTTAAAAAATTCATGCGAAGCAATAAATTCAAGAAATACAAGAAGGTGGAAAGAGAGGTAACAATGCTACAACTGTCAACAAATGGGTAACTATCCTAATGAATGCCCTCTTAGAAAGAAAGTTGACAAAGGCAAGAAAAAAACATTCATGGCTACATGGAGCGATAGTGACGACGACGATGAGGAAGCTAACCTCTGCGTTATGGCTAAAGAAGATGACATCGTATCCGATGACCATGATGAGGTACCCACTTATGATGAACTACTATGTGCTTATAGTAAAATCTTTGATGTATCTAAGTCTCTTAGAAAATAAAATAAACAACTAAAAATTGAATTAGAGACTAAGATGCATGAATACATAAAGTTAAAGAACAACATGAAAGATCTAGAAAAAGCATTCGATAAATTAAATATTAGTAGTGGTAACTTAAATAACATCCTGTGCATGCAACGTTGTACTTTTGATAAAGGCGGTCTAGGATATGACGGTAAATCCATAAAATTCACTAGTCTAATAGCTAAAGCAAAAATGAAATCACCACCTACATGCACATAATATTGTAAAGTTGGTCATGTTAGACCTAAGTGCAGATCATTTAGACATCAATACAACAAAAAAAGTTATTTAAAATGGATCCCCAAGATTCCCTCCTCTACTAACATTGAAGGACCCAAAGAGCAAATGGGTACCAAAATTCAACATGAAATTCAATCTTGTAGGGACAAAGAAAAAACAAGGCATCAAGCATTTCGTATCTTGACAGTGGATGCTCTCGACACATGACGGGGGACAAAGAGCTTATTCAATCAATCAAACCAAAAGAAAACAGGGTTGTCACCTGAGACAATAGTAAAGAGTGATTGAAGGCATCAGGTCAATATGTATATTTAACTCTACTATAATTGATGATTTACTTCTTGTAAAAGGGCTTATTGTGTGATAAAGGTTATGAATTCACATTCACTCCACAACACTGCACTATATCACTCTCCACTGACAATTCCATAAATTTCAAAGGACATAAAAGTGAGAATGTGTACAAGGTAACTTTGAATGGTTCATCTTTTTCAAAAATAAAAATTCTTATATCATTAAATTTTGATGATAACATTCTTTGACATAGACGACTAGGTCATGTTGGCTTGAGCACCATCGAAAAACTTTTAAAACTTGACTTAATTGTTGGAATGCCAAAGTTAAATTTAAAATTAGATTCTGTTTGTGATGCATGCCAACTTGAAAAACACACAAGAGAATCTTTCAAAAGAAAAAATTTTGTCTCAGCTTCTATGCCCCTTGAACTTCTTCATCTTGATTTATCTGGTTTATCTAAGACTTCTAGTCTAGGAGAAAAGTCTTAAGCTTTTCTCATTGTAGATGATTTTTCACGCTCACTTAGACATTGTTTTTAGCCCACAAAAATTTATGTCTTTGATCATTTCAAAATTTTGTCAAAAAGGTTGAAAATGAGAAAAACATTTCTATCAAACAGATCCGTATTGACCACGAAACTGGATTTCAAAATGAAAATTTTAAAAAATTTTGTCAAAGCAAAGCCATTGGTCACAACTTTTCTTGTCATAGAACGCCTCAACAAAATGGAGTAGTTGAGAGGAAAAATAGGACTTTAGTATAGATTGCGAGGACAATTTTATGTGAGAATTCTCTACCAAAATATTTTTGGGCTGAAGCAATGAGCACCGCTTGTTACATCATCAATCGAGTATCAATAAGGCCAATTCTCAAAAAAAAAATCCATACGAGTTATGAAGGGGGAGAAAGCCTAAAATTTCATATTTTTGAGCTTTTGGATCAAAGTGCTTCATTCATAACAATGGTAAGGACAATCTTGGTAAATTTGATGCAAAGTCTGACAAATGTATTTTTCTAGGATATTCTACTACTAGTAGAGCATATAGAGTTTTTAATAAACACACTTTAGTTGTAAAATAATCTATCCATGTTGTTTTCGATGAATCTAACTCTTTTCCATCTAGATCCCCTTGCACTAATGATGATGATATAGATGCACTCGAAGAAGAGATGGCCTCCTCAAGCCTAAATAAAAATGACAAAGTGAATGCACCTCTTCCAAAGGAGTGGTTGTCTCACAAAGATCATCACATGGATCCCATCATTGGAAGTCCTTAAAATGGAGTATCTACTCGCTCTTCTCTCAATAATGTGCGCAATCATCTTGCTTTTCTTATTAATATTGAACCTAAGTGCATTAAAGATGCTTTGTTAGATGATTCATGGATAATTGTTATGCAAGATGAATTGAATAAATTTAAAAGAAATAAAGTATGGAACCTTGCGCCTAGACCTGTTGATAGACTTGTTATAGGTACTAAATGGGTATTTAGAAATAAACTTGATGAGCATGGTACTATCACTAGAAACAAAGCTAGACTTGTATAAAAAAGATATAGTCAAGAAGAGGGCATTGATTATGATGAGACTTATGCGCCAGATGCTAGACTTGAATCTATTCGCATGCTACTTGTTTTTGCTTGCTCTAGAGATTTTAAATTGTTTCAAATGGATGTTAAAAGTGTTCTTGAATGGTGATTTAAAAGAAGAGTATATGTTGATCAGCCATTCGGCTTTATAGATCCTCATTTTCCTGATCATGTTTATAAACTTGATAAAGCCTTATATGGATTGAAACAAACTCCAAGATCTTGGTATGATAAATTGTCTTCTTTTCTTATCTCTGATGGTTTCTCTAGAGGTAAAATTGATATTACATTGTTTACTAAAATTAAAGAACTTGACTTGTTAATTGTGCAAATTTATGTCGATGATTTTATTTTTAGTTCTTCTAATGAGCTTCTATGTCGAGAATTCTCTAAACTTATGCAGGACCATTTTTCGATTAGAATGATGTGGGAACTTAATTATTTCCTTGGATTGCAAATCAAACAATGCAAAGATGGATTCTTCATCAACCAAGAAAAATACATCAAGGAGATCCTCAAAAAGTTTGGCATGGAGAATTCTAAAGCTTCATCTACACCAACGAGCACAACAGTCAAACTCGATAAGGATGAAAATGGTAAACATGTAGATCAAAAAATATTTCGTAGCATGATAGTCCCCCTAATTTATGCAATTTCAAGTAGATCCGACATTATGTTTAGTGTATGCTTGTGTGCACAATTTCAATCATATCCAAATGAGTCACATTTATTCGCCTTAAACCACATTTTCAAATATATTTCAAACACTCCAAATCTCGGCTTATTGTATTTCAAAAATCCATTTTTTGATTTAAAAGCGTATTGTGATGCCGAATTTGAAGGTTATAAGGTGGATAGAAAAAGCACTAGTGGAACTTGATTTTTTTTTGAAAAATTGTTTGGTGTCTTGGTTTTCAAAAAAACAAAACGGTGTTGCATTATCAATGACCGAGTTCGAATATATGGCTGCCGGTAGTTTTTGTACGCAAATTCTTTGGATGAAGCATCAATTGCTTGACTATGGTGTATCTTTTTCAAAAATACCTATTTTTGTGATAATACTAGCATCATATGTCTTACAAAGAATCTTGTTCAACATTCTCACACTAAACATATTGATATTCGACATCATTTTATTCATGATCAAATTGCACAAAATGACGTTGAACTTCTATATGTTGAAACCAAACATCAAATTGCTGATATTTGTACAAAACTACTAGATGAAACTACTTTTACTCGTTTTCGTGGTGAACTTGGCATGATTTAGTTGTAAATACATGTGTACTTGATAAGTGCATTTTGTGTGCATTATTTCGTGTTGTTTTTATGTTTATTTTGTATGCATTCATATTGTTTTATGTGTGTTTTATGTGATTTATTTTTTATATGTGCATTTCACTCTCCGGCTTAATTTTGTAGGAAAATGGATTTTTGAAGAATGAATTACGGAGCAGCCATGATACAAAATTAATTTTTTATATTAGATATATCCAAATCCGATCTTCACCGTGCAAAATGAAGTTCAAGATTTTTAAAAGCTACTGTCCAAATTTCAGCTTGATCCGACGGCTAGATCTTGAAATATGAATTTTTAAAAAACCCTGCGCGCTGGACAAAAACTTGCTCGCTCGAGCGATATTTTCTACCGCTCGAGCGAGCCTGGGAGATTTTGAAAAAAATAAAACAGAAGTGTGCTCGCTCGAGCGCAACTTTTTGTCGCTCGAGCGAGGAATCGCGCAGACTCAGAAATTAGAATTTTCGGGAATTAAAAATCTTAACTTTCCGGGCTTTATTTCGTGGGCTTTCAAAGACATATAAATATGAGAGTTGAGATCAGATTGAGGGGATCACACGCAGATAGAAGAGGCGGCTAGGCGAAAGCTTGGAGATTAAAGAACGCTCCAATCGAGTTTTTCTTACTTTCTTCTCTTTTGATTATTAAACTTGTTTGAATTTTGTTTTCAATTATTGATTAGTCTTTATTCAACCAAGATGGCGTGATTGGGCCGAACAAATCTATATAGAAAACTTGGATGTTTGCTTGGGATTTTTGGATTTGATTTTATATTATTGATTATTAGACTTATATTTGTCTTGTGAATGATCTGGCCAATTGTTTGCTTGAATGTTAATTGATTCCAAGTCGACAGAGGAGGAATTGATTTCGATCACTCTAATAATTAACACGAGGTAAAATTGACTATAAATAGTATTCGATTTCATCGTGCGGTTTTAGGTTAAAACTGAATTCTCATAGTTCTTAATGCATTTGAGTTTGATTAGAATTATGAAAATTAATCAGTCAATATTTGAATAGATTTAATTGCTCTAGAAATAGACCTTTAAACAAGTTAGGAGAATTCACCGTAGTTTAAGATTAAATCTGAGTCCTAAATCGGCTACATGTTACATCTTTGTTCGGTACATGCGTGTGTCTTGGTTGTCTCAATTTAACTAAATTTATTCTTCTATTTTAAATTCTTATTATTTTTAATAATATATTTTTTATTTAATTCATCGCAACTTTTTTATTATTTTGTCTATATTAAGTTAAATAATTAATTCTTGAGAATTGACTACAGTCTCTGTGTGATCGATACTTGGACTCTCTTTCCACTTTACTATTACTTTACCTAGTATACTTGCTAATAGACACCGATTTAAGTGGTCACGTTTTTGGCATCGTTGCTGGGGACTGTTTAGTTAATATTAGGATAGATTATTTGCTTGAGACTAGACATTTTTTTTCTTGCATTTGTTTTATTTTTAATTATTAATTATATTTTTTTTCTTACTTGTGAGGTACTTGGAGATGAATCATCGACAAGTGTTCATAAGGTTTGGCCAATAATATTCGGAATCATTTTATATTGTTTGGGGGGGGGGGGGGGATTCAATGATTTGGCAGACAGATTTTGCCACCATGATTTTTCAAAATACACGCTAACACAAATTTTCTATGGTGGATTGAACGAGAAAACAAGAAGTTGGGTAGATTATGGAGTTTTGGCCACTGAAAGTCACTTGTTCAATAAAGATTACGACAGTGCGATGCACTTGTAATGTAATAACCCACTGTATCAAGACGTGTCTTTTCAGCGTGCTTATCTCCTCACTCACACGCACCCTGAGAAACTTTCCCAGGGGGTCACCCATCCTATAATTGCCCCAAGTCAAGCACGCTTAACTTTGGAGTTCTTATGTGATGAGCTCCCGAAAAGAAGATGCACCTTCTTAATATGAATAGTACATATGAAATCTTTTAAGCCCTCTCAACCATGTAGTCCCATACCTACACAGTCTCAGAATCCCTCTCATTCCGGCATGGGATCGGTTCATTCATGTCTCCCTCTGCCTAGAAGCCTACCAGGAGCCGCTCATTGTCCATGCAACCTCTTGGCACTGGCGATCACTCCCTGCCTCGTCAGCCCCGGGCGTCACATGTAAAATGACATTTCAGATTTCGACTACTATTGGCATTATGATCCTTCACTGCCGGGTTGGAGTCACTAATATCCTACAACACCCCACTATCCAAAGTGTTCAAAGCAACCTCTTGAGCATAACGTGGAGAATGGAGCATACTCTGAAGAAATTTTGAATCAGTTGCAGGACATTGTTAATAAACAGTCAGAGATCAACCAGAAATTTTCAGAAACTCACATCAACTCTTTAAGTCTTTTGGATGAACAGATTGCGCTCCTTATAGAACCATCTTCTGAGATTCGCCAAGAGACTGAAGTGATTTGTGCTGATCAGTTATCATGGGCATGTGATCCTGGAGCAGTAATTGATTCAGAGCAAGAAGAAATATTTTTTGAAGAATCTTCATATGACGAGGAGCCTAAAGTGACAGTGGAGAAGGAAGAAACATACAAGGAGACAGATATGACATCGTCAATGGACTTTACATTTATACCATTAGAAGATTCGTTCTTGCCATTGACGCTAAATCCACACTATTACGTCCTCTATGAGCTTCAGCCTGAATTCCGCGTCTCTTACCAAAATAATCAGTTCATGTTGAGTGTTGTTGGACCGACAAGCTTAAACTGCATATATCACGCCAAGCTTGAGAGCATAGGAAATCAAAACCCATACGTAGATTCATATGATTCTTACTATGGGCGACAATTGCTCTTTGATGGTTGCTACTGAATAGTCGGGCTATAGACTATAACTTTAGCGCTGACTGGGAGCAACCCAGTGTTTTCTTTCCTTTATCTATTTTTGTTATTTTCTTTTCTAATATTTTTTTGCTAATCCAATGTCTTACCCATCGCCTTTGTATGTGAAATATGTTGCCCTGATAAGTGAAGTTGATGTTGGAGTTCTACAGCCGGTGGAAGACGCAGACACATAAACCAGGGGAGTATTATTTTTGTTTTCATCGTGTTTTTGTTCGTTTTGCATTTGTTTGTTTGTTTCTACATTATGTTCATTGTATCTAAAGCATTGAGGAAAATTCTTTGGATAAATATGGGGATAGTCTAGTTTTTATGTTTTTATTTTTGTTGTGTTTGTGTTGCATTTTGTCATGTTTTAGTTTGTTTGCATCTCATTTTTTTGTGTTTGTTTGCATGTGTGTTGAGTAGGATGATAATTGGGAGAAAATGATGATATGAAGTTATGATTTTTGTAGAAAAATTTTAAATTTTTGCTCAGGACTTGCAATGAGAAACTGTAGGTTGACCCATGAATATTTTAAGCACTCATGTTAGACCAGTGAATTGTAGCAAAAGATTTAAAGAAATTTCTGTCTGTTTGATCATTGTAATTCTGTCTGTTTGATCATTGTACGGAAATAGGTGTTTTGTGGATCTTAACAAGTCTCTAACATTGCACTTATGAACTTGGGCGCACCAAAATTTTTGAAAAAAAATGAAAAAAAAAAATTAATTTTAAATAACTCAACTCCATCCGGGTCATGGACGAGAAATTGAAATCCTAATTATCACGTTCAAGGCTAAGTATGCGGATTCAATGGGGTTGATGCTCCATCCGGGATATATACGAGGGGATTGAAATTTAAATCTTATCAAAGTTATAGCTAAGTATGCGGGTAATTATTGGGGCTTAAGAAAGTCGGGTGAAAAATTTGGCGGTGCGCAAAAATAATCTCAAGGAATGTGTGTTAGAGGTTGTTGGAATAAATGGACACTTGAGAGTGAAACTTGCACTGATATGTCATAGGTCGCTAAGCAGTCTTAAAACGGATTCTTTTTAAGTTTCATGTAGTTAGAATAACATGTCACACACACAAGTTCACGTTAAACTGAGGGTATATTATGAAGAGTTGAGGGCGTTGTTTTTTTAGTTGATATAGAACTTCTCTGAGGCTATTTATCCCATTAATTTTCCCTACTTTTTTTAGTTGTGTGTTCATTGCATCGTCTATCTTGCTCGAGGGCGAGCAAAATTTAAGTATGGGGGTGTTGATAAGTGCATTTTATGTGCATTATTTCGTGTTGTTTTTATGTTTATTTTGTATACATTCATATTTTTATGTGTGGTTTTATGTGATTTATTGTTTATATGTGCATTTCACTCTTCGGTTAATTTTTTAGGAAAATGGATTTTTGAAGAATAAATTACGGAGCAGCCATGATACAAAATTAATTTTTTATTTTAGAAAGATCCAAATCTGATCTCTACCATTCAAACAAAAGTTCAAGATGTTTTGAAGCTGCTGTCCAAATTTCAGCTCAATCCGACAGCTAGATCTCGAGATATTAAATTTTCAAAAACGTTGCGCACTGGACAGAAACTTGATCGCTCGAGCGAGATTTTCTACCGCTCGAGCGAGCCTGGGAGATTTTGAAAAAAATAAAATAGAAGTGTGCTCGCTCGAGCGCAACTTTTTTCCGCTCGAGCGAGGCATAGCGTAAACTCAGAAATTAGAATTTTCGGGAATTAAAAATCTTAACTTTTCGGGCTTTATTTCGTGGGCTTTCAAAGACATATAAATAGGAGAGTTGAGATCAGATTGAGGGGATCGCACACAGATAGAAGAGGCGGCTAGGCGGAAGCTTGGAGATTGAAGAATGCTCCAATCGAGTTTTTGTTCCTTTCTTCTCTTTTGATTATTAAACTTGTTTGAATTTTGTTTTCAATTATTGAGTAGTTTTTATTCAACCAAGACGGCGTGATTGAGCCGAACAAATCTATGTAGAAAACTTGGATGTTTGTTTGGAATTTTTGGATTTGATTTTATATTATTGATTATTATATTTATATTTGTCTTGTGAATGATCTGGTCAATTGTTTGCTTGCATGTTAATTGATTCCAAGTCGACAGAGGAAAAATTGATTTCGATCACTCTAATAATTAACACGAGGTAAAATTGACTAGAAATAGTATTCGATTTCATCGTGCGGTTTTAGGTGCAAACTGAATTCTCATGGTTCCTAATGCATTTGAGTTTGATTAGAATTATGAAAATTAATCCATCAATATTTGAATAGGTTTAAGTTTTCTAGAAATAGACCTTTAAACAAGTTAGGAGAATTCACCGTAATTTAAGATTAAATCTGAGTCCTGAATCGGCTATATGTTACATGATTTGTTCGATACCTGCGTGTGTCTTGGTTGTCTCAATTTAATTAAATTTATTCTTCTATTTTAAATTCTTATTATTTTTAATAATTTATTTTTTATTTAATTCATCGCAACCTTTTTATTATTCTGTCTAGATTAAGTTAAATAATTAATTCTTGAGAATTGACTATAGTCTCTGTGGGATCGATACTTGGACTCTTTGTTCACTTTAATATTATTTGACCTAGTATACTTGCTAGTAGACACTGATTTAAGAGGTCAGTACTCAATTGAATTTGATGTCACATTAAGGGGAGCAATAGAAATATGAGGACTTTAACATTGGATGATACAAATTAATTGTATTTATTCAATATTATAATCTTATACATTTTAAAATTTCACCATTTAATTGTCTAGGACTGCTCATGCATTTAATATAAATTAAGTGTCATTTTCGCAATTTTTTCCTCTGATCCCGTTCGGAAGCACCTAGCCATCTTCGGAGCTTCCGAACGCCCCTCGCCACAATCCCGCCAGTTTTTAAAATTTCCCGCTCTTTTCCAAAAAATTTCCCTCTTTTTCCCAATCGAAACCTCCGATCTGTACCGTAACGTTCGATCTATTTCCCATAAACCGCGTCACATTAACCACCTTCTTGATTTTTGGAATTTCCTTCAGACTTCGGAGCTTCCAAACTAGTTCGGAACCGCCGATCTCTCATCTAGCTGGCATTTGTCATAATCCAAACCATCCATATCGATCGGAACCACCGAACGTGGATCGGAACTTTCGAACCCGCGTCTATAAATACAGTTCGGTTCTTCCATTTTTACTCACACCAATCAACTAATCTTCTCCAACTCTTATTGTAACGCCCAGAAATTCGGCACGTAAATCCGCATGCATAACTAGGGGATTTTATAATTTTATAATAATGTGAAAATGTGTTAAATTGTTTTTAAGAGTGATTATTTAAATTAATTGATTTATTTGCATGTTTTAAATATTATTTCGGCATTTAAATCTGTATGATGTGATTTATGAATTTATTTGAGAAAGTTTATTTTATGATCGCGTAGGCGGGACCGTGGACGGACGAGATGTTAGTTTTCACCCAAAATATTTTATGAGATTTTTAGGAGCCTTAAAATATTATTTTAAGGTAAGATTTTAAGAAAATTATGGTATTTATATATATGTATATTTATATGTCCGTTTTTACCCAAAATAAGTCATTTTAATGACTTTTATTAAGCTTTAAAAATCCAATTATTTATAATTTCGGGATTTACTTAGTTTTAGCAAATTAGAATGTATTTTTTTAAAATTTAAAATTTGAGTATTTAATTATCCTAATTATCTATTTATTTATTAAACCTAGATTATCTTAAAAATCTACCCTAATCCTCCTACCTCCATTCACGTTTTCTTGCTAGCCGACTCCTCAATCTTCTCCCACTCCCTTCATCGTTCCTTCAACAGAAAACCCACCCCATAGCCGATCGTTAAAAGTTTTTGGAGTTTTTGGAAGATCCGTTCGTCCCGGCGGGCCCGATACGTGTCGTTTACGTCGTTTCGTCTAAATAATTCTCAAGGCACGTTTCGATTCCCTTCTTGAACACCATTTAGATCATATTACAAAGTTTTTATGCATGAATGATCTGATAGTGCATGTGAATGTGAATTGAAATGAAAATACTCAAGCTCATGCATGAATTCACGTTTTTACGCTTTTTGGCTTGGTTTGATTCATGTTTCTGGCCATGGAGAGTTCGAGCCTGCTGTCCTATGTTTCATGGGTCTAGGAGGGTCCCTTAGGGTCACTTTGGCTAGGTGGTTTGACCTTATAAGTGGCTAGACAAGGCTGGAAACCAGCTGGTGCAGAAGCATGCGCGCATGAAGCTTGGTGGTTTTAAGAGCTTTGATCGAGCCATGATGGGCTTGGTTCGAGCTGAGGGCTAGGGTTCGAGTTAGGGTCCTTAGGGGCTGGTCTAGAGGGTGGTTCGGTCTTGGAGAAGGCAAGAGAAGGGGCTGGGCGTGAGTCAAGCAGTAGGGGTTGATAGTAGCAAATCGCGGCAGCTTCGGGATTCCCGAATCGTGTGTCGCTAGGGCTGTGTAGGGATCGGTTCAAGGCGAGGCTTGGTTCGTTGGAACCGCCCAGACGTGGGCTACGTCTGGGCGGTGGAGCTCCGGCCATTCGGCGGCCGGAGCTGGCCGGCAGCAGGCCTCAAAGCCTGCTGCTACACGGTCGTGACCTGCACAAAATTGTGCAGGTCACGTTGGGTCTTGGGTGAGTGGGCCGTGGGTTTGGGGTGTTCTTGGGCCGGGCTTGGGTCCTTGGATCCGGGTCCGGTTCGGGTCTAAACTTAAGGGTCAAATTATTTGTAGTCCGGGTCTAGATTTGTTTTAATAATTAGGCTTGGATATTTTATTTTAATTAATTAAGTGTTTAAGTTAGTAAATAAATGGGTTGGGCTTGATTAAATTAATTAATTAGACTAATTTAATGGGCTTTAATAATTATGGAAGTGAGCCCACTAATTTGTCATGAGCCGTGTGATCCATGAGAATTATTGGGCCAAGTGTAATCGGGTTTAATAATTTTATCGGTCTAGTTTATAATTAATGGTTAAATAATAAGTTTTATTAATTTAATTTTAAGTTAATTAGTTAATGGGCCTAAATTATGTTTTTACTGAGCCCATTAGTTTTCTCATGGGCCTGGGGGCCCATGAAGCTTAATGGGCTAGGTCAGGTTGGGCTTTTTGGTTTTTGAGTCAGTCTAGGAATTTTTGAGTTAAGTCTAGTGGTCAGCAGCTCGAACAAGTCCTTGGAAAAATAAATGTTCGTAAATATATATTTAATTCATGCATGCATTTTTATTAGATATATAAGTATTATTTTTAAGAAAATAAATTAAATATATATTTACGGACAAATTTTCATGAAAATAAAGAATAATGAGAATTTTTATGTTCATGCATCATGTAACAATTTTTATGATAATTTTAAATGCATGATAAGAAAAATATATTTTTTATGGAAGTTGAAGTGAAGGTGGAAAGTGATGTGGTTGGAGGCCGGGATACCTGGGCCCGGTGACCTTCCTAATGATGTTTATGTATGATGAGCTTATGGATCCAGCTGAGAGGGCTGGTGAAGTGGCAGCACAGAGGTGGAAACCCCACCGCCGCGTACGTTGGTTTAAGATTGATCAATCCCTCAGTATGATACCACCGACATGGATACGACCTGTTGAGAACTAAGAAATCATGATATGTTATTTTTACGAAAATTATAAAGTATGATGAATTATGTTATAGCATGATGATTTAGCAGTATGATTATTTATTTATGATTATATGCATATAATTTTAAGATCATGCACCTATAATTATTATTCACGTATTTTATATGATGTGTGCTTGTGTGTGGTTTCATTTTGTTATGTAAGGATAGAACGTGCTGGGCCTCTAGGCTCACTAGATTTAAATGGTGCAGGTGAGCAGAATGTTAATGAAGTTAATGTGTTCCCGACTGGCGGCGAGGGCGTATGAGTATCCAGGCGGCTAGAACCCGTGACCATTGCTCTAAGATGAATTTTATGTTGAGACTAGAACATTTATTTCCGCATATGTTTTATTATTATAGATTCTTCAGTATATGCATGAATTTTAGATTTAAGTATTTATTTTCTAAGTTTTCCTGATTTTTTGTGAAAGAAATATTATTTAGGAATTTTATTATGGCATTCTTATAAATTATTATTTAGTAATTAATTTTAAGTATTTGATTGCATGCGTGTACTTTTATTGTATCCTTTGTGTATTTGTATTTTAAATTAAGTAAAGTTATTTTTATGTATGATATATATATGTATGGGCATATATATATTTATATTCATTATTTTATAATTAGAGATTTAAAAAAAAAAAATTCACTAGAAGTTCTAGGATGTTTCATTTGGTATCAAAGCCTTGGTTCTTGGAGGGTGACTAGCCTGCTGCTCGGAGCTCAGAAACCGCACTGCCAGTCTGTAAGTTTTAAGTGTTTAAAATTATGATTTATGCATGGGACACAGGGGTTATATTTTTAATGATTTATGAAAATGAGAATTTAAAGTTATGACAGTCTTAAAGTCAAAAAAAAAAAATATTAGTTATGCATGGCGATTTACGTAAAGAAATATGTGGTGGTGCAGAATGCCTCCGAGACCTATGAACCGACGTGGGGAATCTCCACCTCCACCTCCGCAGAACCCTCTTGCAGCATTGGAGCAGGCCAATGCTAATATGATGGCAGGGATTACTGCTCTGTTGGAGCAGCAGGCTGCACGTCCTAGACTGTCCCACGAGGAGGACGTTGCTGAGCGGTTCCAGAAGAAGGGGCCGAAGGAGTTCACTGGTACCACCGATCCATTGGTGGCTGAGGGGTGGATTCGTTCTTTGGAGTCCATCTTTGCATACATGGGGATTACTGACGCCGACAGGGTGAACTGTGCGACTTATATGATGAGGGGAGATGCAGCTCTTTGGTGGGAGGGTGCTGCCAGGGGAGTACATCTTCCTACATTGGCTTGGGCGGAGTTTAGGCGTATCTTCTACGCCAAGTATTTCACGGAGGATGTGCGCAGTCGCATGATCCGGGAGTTTATGAGTCTCCGACAGGGGGACAAGACAGTGGTTGAGTACATCAAGCAGTTCGAGAGAGGGTGTCATTTTGTGCCCCTGATTGCTGATAGTGCGCAGGAGAAGATGAGACAGTTTGTCGATGGGCTTAGGGCGGACATCAAGCATGATGTACGCATGTTGGACGTCACTACTTATGAGGCTGCGGTTAGTAGGGCATTGAGATCCGAGGATGGTAGGAAGGAAATCTTGAGGGAGCAACAGAGGAAGAGACAGTTCCAACCATCGTACCACAAGTCGCATCCACAGCAGGATGCAAAGAAGCAGTCCACTGGGCCGTCGAAGGTACCAAATCCACTGAGACAGCAAGGAGCTATCGTTCCTCGTGCAGAAACACTACCTCTTTGCCAGAAATTCCAGAAGCCCCATCCAGGGCCGTGCATGAAGGGATCAGGCATGTGCTATCATTGCAAGGAACCAGGACACATCATGCTGCACTGTCCCAAGAAGAATGCTGTCGGACGTGTTTATGTGATGCAGGCGGAGGAAGCAGTGCCGGATACTTTGCGCATCACGGGTAATTTTTCTTAACGCATTAAAATTTGTCGTTTTTGGATTTCTCTATTCGGGACTACGCGAAGAAACTTGTTATTGCCTGGAGTTCGTTTCAATTTCGAGGACGAAATTCCATTTAAGGGGGAGAGAATTGTAACGCCCAGAAATTCGGCACGTAAATCCGCATGCATAACTAGGGGATTTTATAATTTTATAATAATGTGAAAATGTGTTAAATTGTTTTTAAGAGTGATTATTTAAATTAATTGATTTATTTGCATGTTTTAAATATTATTTCGGCATTTAAATCTGTATGATGTGATTTATGAATTTATTTGAGAAAGTTTATTTTATGATCGCGTAGGCGGGACCGTGGACGGACGAGATGTTAGTTTTCACCCAAAATATTTTATGAGATTTTTAGGAGCCTTAAAATATTATTTTAAGGTAAGATTTTAAGAAAATTATGGTATTTATATATATGTATATTTATATGTCCGTTTTTACCCAAAATAAGTCATTTTAATGACTTTTATTAAGCTTTAAAAATCCAATTATTTACAATTTCGGGATTTACTTAGTTTTAGCAAATTAGAATGTATTTTTTTAAAATTTAAAATTTGAGTATTTAATTATCCTAATTATCTATTTATTTATTAAACCTAGATTATCTTAAAAATCTACCCTAATCCTCCTACCTCCATTCACGTTTTCTTGCTAGCCGACTCCTCAATCTTCTCCCACTCCCTTCATCGTTCCTTCAACAGAAAACCCACCCCATAGCCGATCGTTAAAAGTTTTTGGAGTTTTTGGAAGATCCGTTCGTCCCGGCGGGCCCGATACGTGTCGTTTACGTCGTTTCGTCTAAATAATTCTCAAGGCACGTTTCGATTCCCTTCTTGAACACCATTTAGATCATATTACAAAGTTTTTATGCATGAATAATCTGATAGTGCATGTGTATGTGAATTGAAATGAAAATACTCAAGCTCATGCATGAATTCACGTTTTTACGCTTTTTGGCTTGGTTTGATTCATGTTTCTGGCCATGGAGAGTTCGAGCCTGATGTCCTATGTTTCATGGGTCTAGGAGGGTCCCTTAGGGTCACTTTGGCTAGGTGGTTTGACCTTATAAGTGGCTAGACAAGGCTGGAAACCAGCTGGTGCAGAAGCATGCGCGCATGAAGCTTGGTGGTTTTAAGAGCTTTGATCGAGCCATGATGGGCTTGGTTCGAGCTGAGGGCTAGGGTTCGAGTTAGGGTCCTTAGGGGTTGGTCTAGAGGGTGGTTCGGTCTTGGAGAAGGCAAGAGAAGGGGCTGGGCGTGAGTCAAGCAGTAGGGGTTGATAGTAGCAAATCGCGGCAGCTTCGGGATTCCCGAATCGTGTGTCGCTAGGGCTATGTAGGGATCGGTTCAAGGCGAGGCTTGGTTCGTTGGAACCGCCCAGACGTGGGCTACGTCTGGGAGGTGGAGCTCCGGCCATTCGGCGGCCGGAGCTGGCCGGCAGCAGGCCTCAAAGCCTGCTGCTACACGGCCGTGACCTGCACAAAATTGTGCAGGTCACGTTGGGTCTTGGGTGAGTGGGCCGTGGGTTTGGGGTGTTCTTGGGCCGGGCTTGGGTCCTTGGATCCGGGTCCGGTTCGGGTCTAAACTTAAGGGTCAAATTATTTTTAGTCCGGGTCTAGATTTGTTTTAATAATTAGGCTTGGATATTTTATTTTAATTAATTAAGTGTTTAAGTTAGTAAATAAAATTGGTTGGGCTTGATTAAATTAATTAATTAGACTAATTTAATGGGCTTTAATAATTATGGAAGTGAGCCCACTAATTTGTCATGGGCCGTGTGATCCATGAGAATTATTGGGCCAAGTGTAGTCGGGTTTAATAATTTTATCGGTCTAATTTATAATTAATGGTTAAATAATAAGTTTTATTAATTTAATTTTAAGTTAATTAGTTAATGGGCCTAAATTATGTTTTTAGTGAGTCCATTAGTTTTCTCATGGGCCTGGGGGCCCATGAAGCTTAATGGGCCAGGTCAGGTTGGACTTTTTGGTTTTTGAGCCAGCCTAGGAATTTTTGAGTTAAGTCTAGTGGTCAGCAGCTCGAACAAGTCCTTGGAAAAATAAATGTTCGTAAATATATATTTAATTAATGCATGCATTTTTATTAGATATATAAGTATTATTTTTAAGAAAATAAATTAAATATATATTTACGGACAAATTTTCATGAAAATAAAGAATAATGAGAATTTTTATGTTCATGCATCATGTAACAATTTTTATGATAATTTTAAATGCATGATAAGAAAAATATATTTTTTATGGAAGTTGAAGTGAAGGTGGAAAGTGATGTGGTTGGAGGCGGGGATACCTGGGCCCGGTGACCTTTCTAATGATGTTTATGTATGATGAGCTTATGGATCCAGCTGAGAGGGTTGGTAAAGTGGCAGCACAGAGGTGGAAACCCCACCGCCGCGTACG
Organism: Henckelia pumila; assembly: GCF_033568475.1. Taxonomy (NCBI): domain Eukaryota; kingdom Viridiplantae; phylum Streptophyta; class Magnoliopsida; order Lamiales; family Gesneriaceae; genus Henckelia; species Henckelia pumila. The sequence goes on from NC_133121.1 coordinate 151,344,204, forward strand.
TTGGTTTAAGATTGATCAATCGCTCAGTATGATGCCACCGACATGGATACGACCTGTTGAGAACTAAGAAATCATGATATGTTATTTTTACGAAAATTATAAAGTATGATGAATTATGTTATAGCATGATGATTTAGCAGTATGATTATTTATTTATGATTATATGCATATAATTTTAAGATCATGCACGTATAATTATTATTCACGTATTTTATATGATGTGTGCTTGTGTGTGATTTCATTTTGTTATGTAAGGATAGAACGTGCTGGGCCTCTAGGCTCACTAGATTTAAATGGTGCAGGTGAGCAGAATGTTAATGAAGTTAATGTGTTCCCGACTGGCAGCGAGGGCGTATGAGTATCCAGGCGGCTAGAACCCGTGACCATTGCTCTAAGATGAATTTTATGTTGAGACTAGAACATTTATTTCCGCATATGTTTTATTATTATAGATTCTTCAGTATATGCATGAATTTTAGATTTAAGTATTTATTTTCTAAGTTTTCCTGATTTTTTGTGAAAGAAATATTTTTTAGGAATTTTATTATGGCATTCTTATAAATTATTATTTAGTAATTAATTTTAAGTATTTGATTGCATGCGTGTACTTTTATTGTATCCTTTGTGTATTTGTATTTTAAATTAAGTAAAGTTATTTTTATGTATGATATATATATGTATGGGCATATATATATTTATATTCATTATTTTATAATTAGAGATTTAAAAAAAAAAAAAAATTCACTAGAAGTTCTAGGATGTTTCATTTGGTATCAAAGCCTTGGTCCTTGGAGGGTGACTAGCCTGCTGCTCGGAGCTCAGAAACCGCACTGCCAGTCTGTAAGTTTTAAGTGTTTAAAATTATGATTTATGCATGGGACACAGGGGTTATATTTTTAATGATTTATGAAAATGAGAATTTAAAGTTATGACAGTCTTAAAGTCAAAAAAAAAAAATATTAGTTATGCATGGCGATTTACGTAAAGAAATATGTGGTGGTGCAGAATGCCTCCGAGACCTATGAACCGACGTGGGGAATCTCCACCTCCACCTCCGCAGAACCCTCTTGCAGCATTGGAGCAGGCCAATGCTAATATGATGGCAGGGATTACTGCTCTGTTGGAGCAGCAGGCTGCACGTCCTAGACTGTCCCACGAGGAGGACGTTGCTGAGCGGTTCCAGAAGAAGGGGCCGAAGGAGTTCACTGGTACCACCGATCCATTGGTGGCTGAGGGGTGGATTCGTTCTTTGGAGTCCATCTTTGCATACATGGGGATTACTGACGCCGACAGGGTGAACTGTGTGACTTATATGATGAGGGGAGATGCAGCTCTTTGGTGGGAGGGTGCTGCCAGGGGAGTACATCTTCCTACATTGGCTTGGGCGGAGTTTAGGCGTATCTTTTACGCCAAGTATTTCACGGAGGATGTGCGCAGTCGCATGATCCGGGAGTTTATGAGTCTCCGACAGGGGGACAAGACAGTGGTTGAGTACATCAAGCAGTTCGAGAGAGGGTGTCATTTTGTGCCCCTGATTGCTGATAGTGCGCAGGAGAAGATGAGACAGTTTGTCGATGGGCTTAGGGCGGACATCAAGCATGATGTACGCATGTTGGACGTCACTACTTATGAGGCTGCGGTTAGTAGGGCATTGAGATCCGAGGATGGTAGGAAGGAAATCTTGAGGGAGCAACAGAGGAAGAGACAGTTCCAACCATCGTACCACAAGTCGCATCCACAGCAGGATGCAAAGAAGCAGTCCACTGGGCCGTCGAAGGTACCAAATCCACTGAGACAGCAAGGAGCTATCGTTCCTCGTGCAGAAACACTACCTCTTTGCCAGAAATGCCAGAAGCCCCATCCAGGGCCGTGCATGAAGGGATCAGGCATGTGCTATCATTGCAAGGAACCAGGACACATCATGCTGCACTGTCCCAAGAAGAATGCTGTCGGACGTGTTTATGTGATGCAGGCGGAGGAAGCAGTGTCGGATACTTTGCGCATCACGGGTAATTTTTCTTAACGCATTAAAATTTTTCGTTTTTGGATTGCTCTATTCGGGACTACGCAAAGAAACTTGTTATTGCCTGGAGTTCGTTTCAATTTCGAGGACGAAATTCCATTTAAGGGGGAGAGAATTGTAACGCCCAGAAATTCGGCACGTAAATCCGCATGCATAACTAGGGGATTTTATAATTTTATAATAATGTGAAAATGTGTTAAATTGTTTTTAAGAGTGATTATTTAAATTAATTGATTTATTTGCATGTTTTAAATATTATTTCGGCATTTAAATCTGTATGATGTGATTTATGAATTTATTTGAGAAAATTTATTTTATGATCGCGTAGGCGGGACCGTGGACGGACGAGATGTTAGTTTTCACCCAAAATATTTTATGAGATTTTTAGGAGCCTTAAAATATTATTTTAAGGTAAGATTTTAAGAAAATTATGGTATTTATATATATGTATATTTATATGTCCGTTTTTACCCAAAATATGTCATTTTAATGACTTTTATTAAGCTTTAAAAATCCAATTATTTATAATTTCGGGATTTACTTAGTTTTAGCAAATTAGAATGTATTTTTTTAAAATTTAAAATTTGAGTATTTAATTATCCTAATTATCTATTTATTTATTAAACCTAGATTATCTTAAAAATCTACCCTAATCCTCCTACCTCCATTCACGTTTTCTTGCTAGCCGCCTCCTCAATCTTCTCCCACTCCCTTCATCGTTCCTTCAACAGAAAACCCACCCCATAGCCGATCGTTAAAAGTTTTTGGAGTTTTTGGAAGATCCGTTCGTCCCGGCGGGCCCGATACGTGTCGTTTATGTCGTTTCGTCTAAATAATTCTCAAGGCACGTTTCGATTCCCTTCTTGAACACCATTTAGATCATATTACAAAGTTTTTATGAATGAATAATCTGATAGTGCATGTGTATGTGAATTGAAATGAAATGAAAATACTCAAGCTCATGCAAGAATTCACGTTTTTACGCTTTTTGGCTTGGTTTGATTCATGTTTCTGGCCATGGAGAGTTCGAGCCTGCTGTCCTATTTTTCATGGGTCTAGGAGGGTCCCTTAGGGTCACTTTGGCTAGGTGGTTTGACCTTATAAGTGGCTAGACAAGGCTGGAAACCAGCTGGTGCAGAAGCATGCGCGCATGAAGCTTGGTGGTTTTAAGAGCTTTGATCGAGCCATGATGGGCTTGGTTCGAGCTGAGGGCTAGGGTTCGAGTTAGGGTCCTTAGGGGCCGGTCTAGAGGGTGGTTCGGTCTTGGAGAAGGCAAGAGAAGGGGTTGGGCGTGAGTCAAGCAGTAGGGGTTGATAGTAGCAAATCGCGGCAGCTTCGGGATTCCCGAATCGTGTGTCGCTAGGGCGGTGTAGGGATCGGTTCAAGGCGAGGCTTGGTTCGTTGGAACCGCCCAGACGTGGGCTACGTCTGGGCGGTGGAGCTCCGGCCATTCGGCGGCCGGAGCTGGCCGGCAGCAGGCCTCAAAGCCTGCTGCTACACGGCCGTGACCTGCACAAAATTGTGCAGGTCACGTTGGGTCTTGGGTGAGTGGGCCGTGGGTTTGGGGTGTTCTTGGGCCGGGCTTGGGTCCTTGGATCCGGGTCCGGTTCGGGTCTAAACTTAAGGGTCAAATTATTTTTAGTCCGGGTCTAGATTTGTTTTAATAATTAGGCTTGGATATTTTATTTTAATTAATTAAGTGTTTAAGTTAGTAAATAAATGGGTTGGGCTTGATTAAATTAATTAATTAGACTAATTTAATGGGCTTTAATAATTATGGAAGTGAGCCCACTAATTTGTCATGGGCCGTGTGATCCATGAGAATTATTGGGCCAAGTGTAGTCGGGTTTAATAATTTTATCGTTCTAGTTTATAATTAATGGATAAATAATAAGTTTTATTAATTTAATTTTAAGTTAATTAGTTAATGGGCCTAAATTATGTTTTTAGTGAGTCCATTAGTTTTCTCATGGGCCTGGGGGCCCATGAAGCTTAATGGGCCAGGTCAGGTTGGGCTTTTTGGTTTTTGAGCCAGTCTAGGAATTTTTGAGTTAAGTCTAGTGGTCAGCAGCTCGAACAAGTCCTTGGAAAAATAAATGTTCGTAAATATATATTTAATTCATGCATGCATTTTTATTAGATATATAAGTATTATTTTTAAGAAAATAAATTAAATATATATTTACGGATAAATTTTCATGAAAATAAAGAATAATGAGAATTTTTATGTTCATGCATCATGTAACAATTTTTATGATAATTTTAAATGCATGATAAGAAAAATATATTTTTTATGGAAGTTGAAGTGAAGGTGGAAAGTGATGTGGTTGGAGGCCGGGATACCTGGGCCCGGTGACCTTTCTAATGATGTTTATGTATGATGAGCTTATGGATCCAGCTGAGAGGGTTGGTAAAGTGGCAGCACAGAGGTGGAAACCCCACCGCCGCGTACGTTGGTTTAAGATTGATCAATCGCTCAGTATGATGCCACCGACATGGATACGACCTGTTGAGAACTAAGAAATCATGATATGTTATTTTTACGAAAATTATAAAGTATGATGAATTATGTTATAGCATGATGATTTAGCAGTATGATTATTTATTTATGATTATATGCATATAATTTTAAGATCATGCACCTATAATTATTATTCACGTATTTTATATGATGTGTGCTTGTGTGTGGTTTCATTTTGTTATGTAAGGATAGAACGTGCTGGGCCTCTAGGCTCACTAGATTTAAATGGTGCAGGTGAGCAGAATGTTAATGAAGTTAATGTGTTCCCGACTGGCGGCGAGGGCGTATGAGTATCCAGGCGGCTAGAACCCGTGACCATTGCTCTAAGATGAATTTTATGTTGAGACTAGAACATTTATTTCCGCATATGTTTTATTATTATAGATTCTTCAGTATATGCATGAATTTTAGATTTAAGTATTTATTTTCTAAGTTTTCCTGATTTTTTGTGAAAGAAATATTATTTAGGAATTTTATTATGGCATTCTTATAAATTATTATTTAGTAATTAATTTTAAGTATTTGATTGCATGCGTGTACTTTTATTGTATCCTTTGTATATTTGTATTTTAAATTAAGTAAATTTATTTTTATGTATGATATATATATGTATGGGCATATATATATTTATATTCATTATTTTATAATTAGAGATTTAAAAAAAAAAAATTTCACTAGAAGTTCTAGGATGTTTCACTTATAATTTTAGCCTTTTTCCATCATCCATATAGGTCCTCGTCATAATATAGAGTTTGGAAGCTCGATTCGATGCACTCGTCCTTGACTTGAGGCCCAACCTCATGATCCAACTCAACCAACCATATCTCGACCCATACCTGACGATTACCATACTCGTCCAATTTTTCTCGGTTGTACTCTTGATAATTCCTACCTTTAAACCGCTCGTATCCCTATAATTCCACTTATCTAACATCAACAATGGGAATCCTTCTTCTATTCGTCAAATTTTGATCTTATTTTTCCCTCACTTATTTACGAGTTCTATACCAATCTTGAACTTGAACTTGGCAATGATGACATCCATGTTGCCACCATAGTTCAAAGCAAGCATATCAATTTTCCCTCTGCCGACTTACACTTGGTTTGACCTTCCTTGAAATGGTCCAAATGAATTTTTTTCTCAGGGATGGTCCCAAAATGACCCCAATTTTGATTGCTAGGAATCATTAAGCGCCATTCTTGATCGCCCTCCTACTGCCGCCGACAACCGCCTTCAACTGAAATCTCTTTGTCCCAAATACCAAATCATTCAGAAAATTATCATGTCTTCTATCATTCCTCGCAGTAGAGACCTCTCCAACTGTAAATATCTCGATCTATATGTTCTTTTCACATAATTTCCGAGCGTTCCTTCAACCTCCTCACTTTGTTATACAAGTTATGCATCATGTTGCGAAGTCTCCAAAACGAGTCTCGTTTTATCAACTGAATCTTGACTCACTTTGATATTAATTTCAATGATGAGGACACAATTCCTATCTGTCCTTCCGAGTCGATTGGTAGAAATTCTATCTCTAGGATGGGATTATCTTGGAATCCCGTTTTCTCCCGTTGGATTGACGACCCTACTCGAATCTTTTCTAGATTCAACCCTGTTGAGCATTTCTCTCTTCCATTCTTCCTTACCCCCCTCTATTCAAACCAAGGGATTTCCAACGGGTCCTCCTCACCAAGATATTCCATCTTCATCCTATACTCCTATCAATCTTGGCTAGCTTCCTTCTTTTTCTCCTTACGTCCCTCCTACTCCATTGGATCGATTTTCCTTTGATCGTTTCATGGACCAGCTCAATCGCATTGATTCCACACTTCTCAACATCCAAAGCACGATGGCGAACAATCAAGAGGCAACTTCAGCTCTCTTTCTTCGCGGTTTGATAATTTAGAGTCACGATTTGACCATTTGGAGTTTCGGTTTGACCAGTTCTTGCGTCAGCATCAGCATTGCGATGAAGACCCTTAGTTTATATTTTATGTTTTTTTTCTTTTTGCATCTTATGTAATATGCTTTGATATTTGTTAATGAAAATTGCATTTTATGCACTTAACATTTAATGTCTCATTATTTGTTTATCTTTTTTTATTATCACAAAAAATGGAGAAATATTTTTGTTAAAATTAGATGCATTAAAAACTATGGATTATATATTAAGGGGGAGTTATTAAATATGTTTAAATACTTGTTATTTTTAATGTTATTATTTATTTAACGAAGTTTTGTAATCATAAAAAATGGAGAGATTGTTACGCCTTAAACGCATATAAATCTCAAGTGCGAGATTAATGTTTTTAATGAATTAACATATCTCAAAAATTGTACTTTGATGATTACAAAAATCGGTTCATTGTTACTAATCATCTCGAGTAATAAAATGCAGGTTAAATAAATTTTTTCCTGTTGTGTTCGGACGTTCCAAAGGAGTTCGGAAGTTCCGAACGCTATGCCAAGAAATTTTCATCCGAAGCTGTTCGAAGGCAACGAAGTAAATGGATCGGACGTTCCGAAGATACGATCGGTAGTTCCAACAAGTGCATTTATTCCAGTGTACTCTAGCAAGATTGAACGATGATTAACTAATGTTGGTCAAAGTTAGTAGTTAAGACCTATGATATTTTCGGGTCTGGCAAGGTTATTATTACCAAATTTCTCATGATTAATTCATCAGAGTTGAATGCAGTGGCAGCACATATTGCGCAAGAGTTTGGAAAACTTCACAAGTATCTTATACTTTTGCTACTAGTGAAAACAAAATTTGGTGAGTTAGGAATTTGACAAACTTAATATAGCCTATGAGTAAAGGCTACTAGTATTCCTAATTGAATTCGTAGAATAGTTTAACACCGAAGGCTAGATGACATCATTTGGTTGCGATTGTAAGCACCACACTTCGTACTAATAGAATTGTGATTCCAAAAGTTGAGACGACATGTTTTTGACATATAAGGGACTGAGTTTTTGAACTCATTATCAGGTGAATCTTGTAAGATGTTACGACACTAGTGCAATTGTTAATTCTTGCTACTTCTAAGGAAGAATGTAACACCCAAGTTAAACAGATTCCATAGGCAGCGTTTATCATTGCAAGGAGATACTTCTGTACTACTTTTCAGTGTTGTGGACAACACTAATCAGATGTTCAATTTATAGAGATCAATTGCAGTAACAAGAAAGCGATTCTTGTTGAGTGCTAGGAGAACTCTATTGTTCAGATTTGTCAGGAAACAGATGTTAGATTTCTTAATTCAGTAATTTTCAAGGTTTATCGTTGATTATAGGTGTAGTAGCCCGAATCCTAATAAAGTTAATCTACTAGCTAAACATGATTAAGGGGTTCTCATTTGAGTTAAAGGAGTTGAAAACCGGATTCAGAATGATCAAAAATGGTTCCAAGGGTTTCTAGTGTTGGAAAGTTCGGAAGCTCTGAAGAGCAGTTCGGAAGCACCGAACTAGTTCGGAAGCCAGTGTTGTTAATCGGAATTTCCGAGCAATTCGGAAGCACCAAACTGCAGATCAGAAGCTCCGATCTCATGTCTTTAAATAGGATATAGGTTTTGATATGTGATTGGACTTAAGAGAGTTCGGAAGCTCCGAACTGTGTCGGCAGCAGTGTGTTGTCCAATCAAGGACACGCGTTCAATAGAGGTTGTTCGAAAGGATGATCGGAAGTTTTGAAGTGCGTTCGGAAGCTCTGAACTAGAAATCGAATGTTCCGATTGTGGTCTATAAATAGAGGCCAAAATCTTCACTTTCCTAACAACTTTCTCAAGATTCTCTCTCGTTCCTGGCTAGTCTTAAGGGATTTCGGGTGTCATATTCGAGGGCTAGGCAGTGACGAAGCGCTACCGGGATCATAGCAGTGTTGTGCCTAGAGTTTAGGGCAATCGTCATCAAAAGACTAACTATGGATGCAGGTGTATTGCTAGACTTTGATTACCTTCAGCGAGTAGTATTAGTATATTTAAGGCTTTCAGTAAACTTTTAGTGATACGGTGATTATCTGTTTATAGTCTTGGACTAGAAAGCCAGTATCGCTAGGTTGCTTATTTTGAGGTACGAACATACTATCCGAGATATCCTGGTTGAGTATGCATGTTATATATTTGCATGGTTTATATGGCATTGCTTATGTGAGTTTATTATGTCACGGTTATCACTGCTACATGCATTATCACGTTGAGTCTATACATTAATATTACCAGTAAATGGGTCGCACAGTCCTGAGTTATTTTGTGGATGGATTCCATGGATTTGGATCCGGTTATTTCCACGGTTTATGGTATGGAAGCCACCTCCTGATGCAACGGCTCAGCGTGCTACATGCCATGACGCCATTTGTTGAGCAAGAGTTTCTACCCTGATAGGTTTTTGGTTCCCGTTCATTTGAATTTAGCATTCATAGCATGTGTATACTCATAATTTCATACTCAGCATTGTTAGCTCACGTCCTCGGTTTTTATTATGGACACCCCATTCTACGGGGCAGGACTTAGGTTGGACGACCGGAAGGTAGCTGTCGTTGAGCTGCAGCAGGGTGGATTGTACTGTACTTGGTTTCCACTAGTTATATTTAGTATTACTTTGCAATGGGGTTTATCGATATTTGTTTCAGTGTCGGTTTTATCCTTGCTAATAGTTTTAGTTGAATTATTTAAGTTTTCGCTGGTTTAATTGATTATTACGCTTTAAGTTATTTTTCATGCTTAAGCTTAGCTTAGTTAGTGATTTCGGGACGGGTCACTACAATGGGTACGGTTAGTTTTGATCCAGTGTGATCTTCAGTCATAGTTCCATCTGTGCAGCACCAGCCGGAACAATGAGAATTGGATATCAATTTGATAGAATGGTAGCTCCAATCACAGCTTTTAGCCACAGTTGTTGGTCAGATGTCGATGAATCAGAGGATGGTTTTGATATCTTTAGTCTTAGTCGGACTGATAATCAGCTGTCGGTATTGTGAGACTTATTGTCAAGCATCCAGAAGTTTCCTATGTAACAGGAATTGTAGTCAGTCAACCGTTCAAGATGACACTATTTTCTCAATATAAGAAGATTTTCCAGTCAGACTGACAAATAGTCTGTGCTTTTGGGTTTTAATTTAGTGTAGCAGATAATTACACAATGCTTGAAGATAGTTGATAGACTGTATTGATAGCCAGAAGATAGATTGTTCCTATCTTAAGCACTATGTTAAGAGCCATTACAGTGATATATGGCCAAGATTGACAAGATCTTAGAATTGCAATGTTATATTTGTGCAGTAAATTTCTAATGATGACCTCAGTGATTGGTTGCAGTACGGTTGCTAGAGTGTTACTGTTGGCTGATTGTGGTCCATGTGTTAGACATGTTGTTAAGTTTCTCAGTGTCATGACATGTTAGAGTGATTTTTTCTCAGTAGCTCGATAGTATTTTCAGGTAAGACCTAGATCTAATTTCTAGGATAAAATCCTTTTAATGTGGAGAGAATGTAGTAACTCGAATCTCATTTTACAAGCTTAAATGATTAAACATGATTAAGAGATTTTAATATGATTAATCAAACCAAGAAATAAACTCCAAGATATTAGAAAATGGTCCAAGAGTCAAAGTTATCTAGGTTAGTTCGGAAGGTCCGAACATGAACCATAGGAATATCGGAAGGTCCGAAGAAATCGGACCAAGAGATGTAGTTCAGAAGCTGAGGGTGATATCAAAACCACCGAACATGAGATCTAAATTTTCAAAAAGTTAGGCCATGCACACTAGTAAGGTGTTGTCAGCATTTTGACAAACAATCACATGCATGAGATCAGAACGCCCAAATGGTGGGATCGGAGCTTCCGAACAGGGCAGCTCATCACATGGAAGACATGTGAGTTCAGAGCTTTCGAATCCTTGCCTATAAATAAGAGTTGAAATTCTCACAATTAGTGTTTTTTTGGAGGTTTTTTGGTATATTTAAGTGTATATTCTTAGGATTTTAGCCTTATACTCGAGTATAGGGAATTAGCGATGTGCTACGGGGCTTGTAGTAGAGCTGTGCTTGGGAAGGGCCTTAGACATCAGTGGGCTGATTATGGACGCGGGTATAGTTTGAGATCCCTATTAGTATTATGGGGTATCTTGTAGTAACCTGTACCATTTTTTAAGATAATTAAATGGTAAACATGATTAAAGGTTACTAACTCGAGAAATCAGGTATTAAGCAAGAATAATCCAAATAAAATCTATAAAATATGACTTCGGCAGTTCGGAAGATCCAAACCAAGTTCGGTAATAAGAACTATATACAGTTCGGAAGCAACAAAGTCAACATGGTCAACTTCGTAAGCAAAGGTGTTGTTCGAAAGATCCGAACTCATGATCGAAACGTTCGAACCCAGTCAGCCAAGTTTTCCATGAGTAGTCACAAAGTGAACTGGCAGGAGATGGTCCGAACTCATGATCGCAACGTCTGAACCCAGTCAGCCAAGTTGTCCATGAGTAGTCACGAAGTGAACTGACACGTGGCACAGTTCGGACTATCCAAAGTGACAGATCGGAGCTTCTGATGATATGGCCTGATGACTAAGCAAGGAAACTGGACGCATGTAAATGCATGCGAGTTCGGAACCACCAAAGTCAGGATCAAAACCTCCGATCTTCGGCGATCAAAAACGTGTCGAGCATGCAGATATTGGAACTACCGAACCCAAATTCAGAACTACCGATATCCGTCTATAAATATGGGTCTTCAGACGACATTTTTTGGAGTACAATTTCATAGTTTACCTTTCTAATTCATTCAATAATTGAGGGCACGATGATAGAAGTGAGGTGTTTTGGTAATAATATCTAGTTGAGAGTAGAAACTAGGTTTTCGACGTCAACAGGATAACGACGAATGAAGGTATGGTCCGAGAATCATATTTAAATTATAGGAGTATATGTTAGCTTAGTTAAGGCTTGTAGAACATATGTAATGATATGTTGAATATTTGATTGTAGGCTTGAAACCTAGACTCTGCTAGGCTTGATCTACTACTAGAGGTACATAAGTACTGACTGAGGTTGCGTTTACTTAGTGGGATGAGATTACATATGGATAAATCATACTAGGACTATTAAAATGACTTTAAAGGATGTGGAATACTAATGGATAAACAGTAACATGTTTACTTTGAGTTATTAATTTTGAGATTGAAATAATGATTGAGGGACGAATTACATTTTTACCCTCCACCTATGATAAATAATCTTAAGTTTACTTTTGTATTCATTAAATTTGGATTGGATTATTATTGAATATTTTAAATTATTATTGATTCATATGTGAGACATTTTCATTTAACAAAATTATTGGGTATAAAAATATGTATTTTTCATAGTTACATAAAATTGATAAATTGAAGAAAAAAAATATTCCTCTCATGAACGAGGAAAGTAAGACGATATATGATACATCAAATACAATTCAAAATATTTATCACATGCATCATAATACGATAAACTATGCTATGCAAGAAACAAAACTAACATTAAAAAAAAGAAACAAAACTAACTTTCTAGCCATAAATACAGTAGGTTGTAATTAATTTTAAAACTTAAAATTGCATAAAAAATTAATTTAACAATTAAAAACTTTTATAAGAAGCATGAATATCCTCTAGATAAAAATAAACATAATATGTTATTGATATCCATAAACAAAATCCAAAGATAGAGTTATAAAAAAACATGAAAATAACAAATCAATGGATGGTAGATTAGGTTTTATGTGGATTTTTTTCCACAAAAATAGATCAGGATGAGTTATACCTTGAGAAAAGAAAGATGGGATATCACGTGAAATGAGGGTTGAATGAAGGGCTTTCAGATTTGTGAAGAATTAACTTTTTGTAAGTAAACAAGGGATAAGATTGGATTAATAAACTCATCCTAGGTTTATCAAGTCGATTAAACGTAGCCTGAGATTTTCAGCTGAGTATGCATGCTTATTTGTTGCATTTAGTGCCATGATTCATGTTTTACTGATTTAAATACATCTTGCATGTACACATACACGTTGAGTCGTATATCCTTCGAGATAGTCTTTCTCGTAGGGTCGCTCAGCCCTACACCTGTTTATATTGTCTAACACCACGAGTTACAGCACGAAGCGGAGACTGATAATATGGTGATCTAGACGAGTGTGTGAGCTACCCAGAGGACAGTGCCCCAGATGGTGCTAAATATTCATTTACGCCTAGTCTGAGCAGGACTTGGTTTAGTTGATCAGTCACCCCACTCATCCCATGCCGCATGCATCATATTAAGTTTTGTTGCATCATATTTACGTACTGGGAATTAGTCGCTCAAGTCCTTGATGTTGTCTTGGACACCCCATTCCACGGGATAGGTCTCGGGATGGATGAAGCAAGTGGATCAAAGCAGGGTTAGGTGCAGGTTCTGGGGATGCCAAGAGTATTATGCTACAGTTAGTTTCATTTGTATATATTTTGGGTAAAAACATTTGGGTTTGTAATGTCGGTTGTATTCCGCCGGTTTATCTTGTAAATAGCTTGTTTTTAAGTTTCTGCAATAAACTCTGTTAAGTTTGAATAATCACTGTGATTTTTCTATTAAGCTAATTGCATGCTTAAGACTGCTAGTTAGTAGGTGATCCATGCGGGCCGCTAAATATCTATTAACTTAGTTAAAGCTTATAGACCAACATTAGTGATATGGTATTATCATGACTTGTAGGTTTGGACGGCAGATACTTGTACATCTAGGAAAGTGATTGAGGTACGTAAGTAATGACTGAGATACCCAGCGAGCATGCATGCTTATGTGTTGCATATTATGTTTCATGATACATGTTTTACTGCTTTGTTATATTATGCTCCACATGCATATTCATGTTGAGCCGAGTCTCCTTCGCGGTAGCCTTATAGTAGGGTCGTTCAACCCTGTATTCTTTGTTATATTGTTTGACAGTGGGAGACGCCGTGTTAACGGGGACTGACGCTACTGTGCTTCAGACGATTGTGTGGATGTTCCCAGTGTAGTGGACCCCAGATTCTACTACATACTCACTGATGCCTAGACAGAGCAGATATAGTAAACACCAGTACCAGTCATTTTCATGCATCACATAAGGTTTGCATACTCTTTTTTTATGTTCTGAGCGTAGTCGCTCACGTCTATGTTGTTGTGTTTTCTTGGACAATCGATTCGATGGGGCAGTTATACAGGTGGACCAGGGGTCGCTGGTGGTTTCTAGATTAAACTTCTATTTGTTATATACTTTTATTCCGAGTTTTTTTTCGTCTAGTTGTTAGTAACTCTGATTAATTTTTCTGATTATTATATTATACTTAAGACTCTGGTTAGTTGGTGATCCTGGTAGGGTCACCACAATTCTCAACTTATCTTCAAATCCTATTTATAGAACTTCTGCAATGGATACTATTTTTGAAATTGATTTTCTTACAAAAATAATGTTCGTTCCCTTGTCTTTTTTTCCACGTCATCATCTCTGTCAACAATACAATGTAGTTCACCTCATCCGGTTTAGTACATGCCGCTCGCAGGGCACTACCCTGTGGGTGATGTGTAACCCAATGATTGGTCAAAATTAGTGGTCCCACGTGGGGCCCACTGATTTTAACCAATCATGAGCCGCCATGTCACCCGCTGGACACTACCCTGCGGATAGCATCTACTCAACCTTATCCTTTCAAAATATCGGTTGGAGTGTACGAAAATCCTTATTCATAAATTGCTTGGCACAACTGATTGTCCTTTTGAGAATGTGACTGGTATATTTTAAAATCCTTATGCATAAATTTCTTGGCACAACTGATTGGGTTCGATTGAGTTTTCCTTGTCCAGTTAGTTAAGTTATCCAATTCTTGACCTGCAAACAGTCCTCTTTAGATGCCCGGAAGAAAACTAGGCTATCATCTGCAAAGAATAGATGAGAAATAATAGGCCTTATATTTTGCTTTATGAACGTCTTCCTAATTTATTCTTTCTTTGTGGGAAATTGGGAAACGTTCAGAGGGATTTTGAATTGTAGGGGCAAGAAGGAAAAGAAGGTCAATTAGGTAATTGGCTAAGGGCTTCCTCTAGAGGGAGGGGGGGGATCGAAAATCAAATAGCATTCATAGTAGTGACGACTCACCAAGAGTAACATCTCAAGAAGAGGGATGAAATAATCATTTTATGGCCTTGGTTAATTCTCCTATTGTCCATACGGAGGATGTATCGTCGGGACAGAAAAGTGCAACTAATTATAACTTGGTGCATAATCTGGAATACAATAATCAGATTTCATCTTTGGCAGAATTAGATCCAATAGACTCAGTGGAGTTGTCTATGAATGAAGATGATATATTGGAACCTAACACAATGCCGATCAATATTAATAAAAAGAGTAAATGGAAAAAGGTGGCGCGATGAAATCAGTCTTTGTCTTTGGAGAATTCATTCGTTGGTGGTTCTAAAATGCAAAGAAAGCGTCCTCTGGTTTCACAGGCAGATTCCATGGATCTTATCAAAAGGCCAAGGCTTGAGTTGAATTCAAAAAATGCTGAAGTTATTATTTCGGCAGTGGCAGTGGCTGTGGCGCAGCCCCATGAGTTGCCTGATTTTGAATTCTTACAATATTTTGACACTTGGGAACCAACTTTCAATCCGCGAATTTAAACGTATTTTAGATGAAAGTAACCCATCTGTTGTTTTTATTTTTGACACTAATTGGTGGCGAGTCAATGTAACCGGTGAAAGAGTAAATTTCAATTGGATGGTCAGTTTGTGGTAGACTGTAACAGACGTGACGAACTCATACTATTGTGGAGGGAACTTTTTGACATTCAGATCAAATCGTATTCGGCTTGTCACATTGATTGTATTGTTAATAATGATTTGGACCAGTGGCGTTTTACCGGTGTATATGGGAATCCTGTTGCTTCTCGACGTAATCAATATTGGCAACACCTTCGAAGATTAGCAGGTATGTATGAATTAAATTTTTTACCGTGGTTGGTAGGTGGGGATTTGAATGAAATATTGTATGAATCTGAAAAAAGTGGAGGAATTCCGCGAGATATGTCTCAAATGTCATATTTTTTTTAATTAATAGAAAAATGTGGTCTTCTATACTTATCGTTCTCAGGTGATCCGTATAATTGGTGCAACCGACGTCGTGAAGATGATCTTATTGTAGCAAGGTTGGACCGTTTCTTATGCAATTAATAGAGGAATGTGGTCTTCTATACTTATCCTTCAAGGGGCAAGAATGTTGCACGGAGGAAGCCTCGTGCAATGCTGTAGGCGGGCCCCGCGCGGATACCAAGGGTCACAAAACCATGATCAGATGTGCATTTATGCCATTGAAACGGATGTGGAGATGAACAAATAAATAGAAGTTGAACATAAATTTTTATGAGACGACATCGTTGATTAATTTTATGAGACGATATTTTATTGATCTAATTTATTAAAAATGATTATTTTTTACGTCAAAAATATTATTTTTCACTGTAAATCTATAGCGTACTTTAATCTATAATACACATTTGAATAAATCTAAATTAACCAAACTACACCGAAATTAAAACAAACATTAGAAAAATTCCCAAAAAAGCCTAAGATTGCACCATTTAAATATGAAGGTCCAATTATGAAGGTCTAATTCTTTTGGAAGTTCAATTTATTTTTAATAATAATAATTCCCGCGTGTAAAATGATAGCATTACATTTAATTTGAGAGTTTTTTTTACCAAATATCCATGTGAAAATTTAATAGGCATAGACACCCTTAAATTTTTTAAAAAATTTGCACACTGGTCCCAATAAACAAACACATGGTCAAATTAGTTGTCATTTTACTAAATTAACCTTGTTTAGATTCAAAGTGATGATAAAAAGTATCATTATGTTTGATGAGTATCTTTCTTCTTTTCTCTTAAATTTAATATTGTGTTATGTAAGATTATTTTTTTTAAAATTTAAAATATCGTAAAAATGTAGAACGAGAGGATTATCATCGACTTGATATTAATATTTTTTTAAATATTAATTTGAAACAATATTTTTAGATATTTTTTCCTTTTTGAAATAAAAAATTGATATCAAAATAAATTGATAATATTATTAGCAATAAATTAAATTAAAAAAATTTGAAAATAAATAATAATAATAATGTGAAAAATGTCTAATAAATATTTTATAATTGGATTTTTGTTAAGAAAAATGATTGTATTATGATATATAAGTGTTGTATTTAACAAATCTAAAAATTATTATAATAATATAGGGACATTTTTGTACCGCATGCTTTATATTATCTAAGAAATGCATACCCGAGTGCAGGAAACACGTGTCCTAAACATGTAAATTTTATAAAAAGTTAAGATTAATTAAAAATCCCTATTAAATTTTCAAATGAGAGAATAGTATATTTTCAATATTTCATTGGGATATTTTGTGGAAAAAAAAATCAATTTAATATTTAAAAACTTGTAATTAGCAGTTTGGGCAGGTATTTCATCAAATTTGATATGGAGAAAAATACAATGTTTGATTAATAGAATTTACAAAAACGAAAATATGGTAAAGAGCCAATTATTATTAATCAATTCATGTGGATTGGGCTGAGTTTTTATTATCTTGGATTGAAGGATTCCTGATCTATGGATTTCAATGTATTGAAATGTATTTTTTTATTGTTTGGATGAGTGAATCATAAATTTCAAATCCATCACTTACATGTTTATATATTATTTTTGTTAATTATTAAGAATTTCAAACTTTCACCCACTAATAATAGTGAATTCTCAAATTCATTCTACTTTATTTAAATAATAGATATTAATTTAAGATCTAATATTTCATTGTTAATAAAACTAAATTTAAAATCATTTCATTCAAGTATAATATTATGTTTTTTGTTGGCAATCTGACCACTCTCATCATGAATTTAAGTTTTTTAAAGTTCATTTCATTGAGAAAATTAAATACACAATAAATCCATCGAAATATATTAATTTTTTTATCTTTCACATTCTAATTGGAATTTAATTTTTTAGCGGCACCACCGTTTGCGTACAAGATAAAAATTGAATTAATATTATTTTAAACTCGTGTATTTATTACCAATCTATCTACCTACGTTCGAGTTTGTTCGATGCTTCTACCCGAAGGATAAAATTGAATTATGTTCGATATCTTTTTTGGCGAAATATTCCTCGAATATCTCAAGTATAGGATCAGGAAAAAAACAAAAAGGCTCTCGAAGGGTAGCTTTGAAGCACCCGTAATTTATAAAAGTTGGGGTTTCTTTCAGATGCTTATGAGTTTTGTTCCTTTTTCTTTTCTTTTTTTTATTGCTGTTACTAAAACTTATGGGGATAAGAATTCAACTTTGAACATTTTTTTTTCTTTTAAAAATTTCTTAAAACTTTTATAACTTCAAATTTTTATGCTATTTTTTTTTTTACTTCAGATTTTTATGCTTTGATTCTTTACTACAAAAATTTGGATAGTTGAACTAGTTAAAACTCATTTTTATAAAAAAAAAAAAAAAAAAAAAATTAGATCCAAAACCGTCGGCCACTGAATTGGCCCATAATCGACTATGCCGGCTTATGTATTGGTAATGGAGGATGGGAAAATCCCCAATCCTACGACTTGTGAGACCAATGAAGACCAAACTTGTGAGAAAAAAACACAAGACTGTTTTTTTTCACAAGATTTCGAGTTCGAGACTCTTACCTACCATTCTCATAAGAGATTGGAGACACTCCGCAAAAAAGAAAAAAAGAAAGATATATTAATTCCGAACGTAACTCTGCATAAACTACCTCTCTAATGTGTGTACGCGGACGATGTATATCCTCATGTACAAGTAGGGAAAACCGATGGAGTACTGCATGCGAAACAAAAGTAGCATTAATTCCATATGGAATTAGTTGAGTGAAGGGGTTGTTGTCTTGTTTGAGTGAATGAATTTGTTGGTCTTTGAGATGAGTGGCTTGGGGAGAATGTATGGCTTATATCTGCTGCTGCTATTTAAGCATGCATTCTTGGAGGCCTTCACTCTCTTCCTCGACCTCAAAGGAGTTGTTTTCTTGGCTAAGTCTTCCACACTTGTCACCCTTGAAAGTGATGTGAATGACTCCGATCTCCCTTGGTAGAACTTGGAAAGTCCTCTCCTGAATTAACAAATCAATCATTTTTTTTTTTTCTATAATCAGTTGACAGAATCATCCATCGTATTATTCTACATATATATATTCTCGCACTTGGAAGTAAGTTTGTTCCAAGAATCAGGAAAACTTGTTTGACCCATTTCCAGAATATATGGAATCTAATGATTCTCCCGGCCTAAAATATATCTTTCTACATATCTTTTTTGTATCAAGTGATTTGTGTCAAAAACAAAATTCCTAAATTGTATTTATAATAAGAACTTTAAAGACAAAAAAAAAAAAAAAAAAAAATCAGGCCAAGGATATGTTGAAAAATGATCTGCTCAAATAAATTTTTTTGATTTATAACAATATTTTTTTTAAAAAAAAACTTGCAAAATAATCTTCAAATACAAAGAACTAAAAAAAATTTGAAAGATGAACTTCAAACAAAAAAAAAAAAAAAAAAAATCAAACAAAGTGTAAAAACTGAGAAACTTATGTTTCAAAATCATGGTCAAACATAATGTTATTCTTTAGTTAAATAATTCCCATAAAAATCATTATGTACGTATATAAATTTTCCTGTTATTTTTTTAAAAAATACACGGTATTTTACAATAAATTTTTTTACTCAGAGATGACATTAATTATTATTAATTGGATATATCAAGCAGATGTAATGTTAATCTCAACCCTCGTTTATAGAAGCATCATATCATAGATAACATCGTTTTTTTCTTCGATCTTTGTTTGAAAAAAAATAATAATAATCAATCTTGTGCTCCAACTCCTATGTTCTTTGTCTGGCTAGCTTTCTTATCAAAAACTAACTCAGAAAACACACACATACAACTAAACAAGTTTATGGTAAAATTTTCACCCCACAAACACAACTAATTTAAAGTTGTACATGCATTTAAACCTCGATGAGACAGACATCTAATTAAGTAAGTTATAGCCCAAACTTCATCATGTCCTCGTAACAAAAAGGAAAATTATTCAATAACACTTACTTGATGGGCAATTGAACCATAAGCTCCGATAAATCATACAAAGATCCACTCGAATTCGAAGACGACGACGCATCGTCTGTTGTATCACACGAACTCAAAGAAACGGAAGATCCATTTGAGACCTCGTGAAAGAAATCATCAACTTTGGGCCATTGATCATCATCAATATCCTTGTTCTTCAAATGGTTTCCATACCCAAACCATGAATCTTGCAAGACTTGATGAGGAGCTTTCCCTTCTTCCATATTTCTCAACAAATATTGTTATTATGGCATGAAATTTAAAGGGTTTGGGTCACAAAATCTCCAGAGGGAATACAATACATGAAATATTGGGACAAGATTAATTAATAAGGAAACATATATATGGGAAAATTCAGAATTGACTAATTAAATATTATTACTATTATCATAAAACGAGTGGATTAGGTTGGTTCGGCCACGTAAGAGCTTAGAAGTCGGTCACCCCGGATGGGACACGTGGAAGGATATTATTGGTCTTTGAGAGAGAAGAGTGAAAAGGGTTTGGTGAGTTTAGAGTAGCTCCGACACTAATGTAATTTAGGTAGAACTTTTTAGGCTTATCTTGAGATTCGGCGTTATCTTGTCCCTTGGGAAATAATAATAATAAATTTAAAAAAATGAATTATTGAATCGTACAATTGCCTTAGTTGGAACAAGATAAGGCAAAGCGACCCATCATCCTACTCAACATCTCATCACGCTATAATTTGCTTCACATCTTCTCATCCACATCTATATTTTCATTTTTATTATTTTCCAAATAATCAAATTTTTATGTTTTATAGATGCCTGGAGTCGGACCCTTCATTTAATTATAGTCGATTTTTTTTTTTTGGTTGGTCTTTTAAATGTGCGAGATAAATAGTGGACCCGTTAGGTAACTAAAATAATATAATATTTTTTTTATATGAAAAATAATAATTTTGTCCATGGGTCGAATCAGAAATGTGTTTCATAAAATGGAGTTGTGAGATAGTTTTATAAACGTTTTTATATTTTTAAATAATGTTTATTTTTTCTAAAAATTAACTATACAACTTTCTTTAATCTATCTGCAGTGCTCGATTAGTATGTGCATTTATAATCAGGTTGAAGCTTGAAAGTTGAAACTGCTTCTATTTTTAAAAAAAAAATAAAAAAATTGCTACTAAATTCATTTTAAAGATATGGATTATATTGTAAGAATAGTGGAACGAATTCACAAATTCTTTTACCATCAAAAAGTAAATTAAAGTTTTTTTTAACAAAAAGTAAATCAAAGTTTTAAAAAAAAGAACCAAATTGAATATTAAAAAAAAATCATCAAAAATAGTTAATATAACCTCTTTATTTTTATTAATAGCATATATATAGATAAAGATATATGTAACATTAAAGAGAAGGGGTCGTCAAAATAATAATAATAATAATAATAATAATAATAATAATAATAATCATAATCATAATCATAATCATAATAATAATAATAATAATAATATAACGTTGGGTTTAAAAAAAGGGGAAAAAATTCAAAGATAAGATTTGGGTATTCTTTTTCAAATATTATTGTAAAACCAAATTGTGGAGGTGGTACAACACATTTATTGCAATATAAATCAACATTGACCATGCTGCCGCCATGAACTCCTGATGAATCATGTGTGTGATGTGTCTTTATATATAATATACAAAAGTAGGTAACCAAGAATATATAAATATATTGGCTCAAAAAAAAAAGAATATTCAATATATATATTGAATATAGATTAAAATTTGACACGTCAAACGTAATATGAATTTATGTATGATATTATATTGGAGTGATTTTTTTATCAAATGAACTCACAAATTTATATTCGTGAGAGAAATTGGCTCGATTCATATTTAAAGTGACATAAAAAATAATATTTTTATAGTCGAATCAAATAGAAATTTTATTTACTAAAAATGGCGTGAAACATTATTATAAGAATTTTATATTATAGTTATCGGCAAAAATTTAAAAGTTTATTCAAATAAAATTGAACGAACATATACCATCAAATTGTTCTATATCTATATACATATATATAAAGTATACTTAAAAAAAAAAAAGAAAAATACCATTTTCTCGCCTAAATTTTTTTCTAAAATTAGTAAAAATATTGTATAGATAAAAATAAAGATATTGTTGAATTTAAACTCATAGGTAAAGGAAATATCCTAAATAAAACAAGTATTATATTTTAAGTGATAAGTTGTTTTATCCAAAAAAATTAAAATATAGTAAAATATGAGTGAATTTTTTTAAAAAAAATTAAAATATTATTTTTCGTGATCAAAAAAAATATTCTAATAGTTGTTGTTTTATCTAGAAATTATACACAAACACAACAAATATTAAAAAGTGATATTATTAATGATTACTATTTAATATAAACATTTTAAAATAAAGATAAAAATACGATAAAATAAAAAAAATTAACAGTCTTTTTCGTGATTAAAAAATAAATAAATTTTGTTTTTAACTGATAATTTTTTCGTAGCGCCGCATCACTGTGAGTTTATTTATTTGTTTAAAATTTCATCGTGATCATTTTTTTGTACTTTTTTCCATCATTTTTTTAGTAAACAAAAATTTCTTTCTATTTAAAAAAAAATAGAATAAAACTTTAGATGGGAAAATTCAACTTTTCTTTTTAATATAATTTTTTGTTTTTATATTTATATAGATATAGATATAGTTTAGTAAATGTCGGAATATAGATGATATTAAAATATATATCTATATATATAAACTAAAAATAATACTAAAAAAAGAAAAGTGAAATTCTCCCGCTAAAGTTTCATTCAAAAATCGTAAATACATAAAAAAATACAGTAAAATTTATTTTGGTACACAAACTATTGGTAAAATGTCATATTGATACACGAACTATTGAAAATGGCTTAATTGATACATGATCCAATTAAAAGGTCAATTTTACCCTAAATAGGGATTAATATTATATTTATTAATTTTAAAAAAGTAAAATGTATTTTGGTACACAAATTATTGGTAAAATGTCATATTAGTACACGAATTATTAAAAATGACTTAATTGGTACATGATCCAATTAAAAGTTCAATTTTACTCTTAATAGGAATTAATATTATATTGATTTATTTTAAAATATCTTATTTATTTAAAAATTAATTATATATATAATGATAAACAATTGTTAAGTTAAATTATACAACACATATTATAATATATTGATATGATAAAAATATATATCACCAAAGTCTGTTGATCTTGTGTTTAAATGATTGAAACAAGCATAATCACCATTTTATTTTTTCAAAATTTAGTATAAAAATTTTCAACATTAAAGATTATATCATTAAAAAACAAATATCACAGAAAAAATATCACTCATTATCTCGATTTACGTAGTTTTAATAACCCAAATTTTTTTACTCGATTTAATAATTTATAATTCTATATTTTTTACTCGCACTTAAATTAAATATAAATAAATAAATATTTATTTAATTATATTTTATCGTTATTAAATATATTTTAATCTTGCATATGATTTATTTATTGAGTTTGTGATTTTATTATTATATAATTTATATCAATTTTTTTAAATGGATAATTATTTACATAGATAGAAAACATACCATGTTATTTTATATTTTTAATATTTTTAAAATATAAATAATTTATTAATAAGTACAATATAAATATATTATAAAAATATTAAGATACTTATTTCTTATTATTTTTAAATTAATATAAATTTTAATTGACAATCAATAAAAATTAATTTAAAAAATAAAATGTACACTTAGTTGAAATTTATTATTAAAAATAATTGAACTTAAAATCAATTACTAAAGGATAATTTAGACTTTTTAGTTTAATCATGTACCAATTAAATCATTCTCAATAGTTCGTATACCAACTTGACATTTTATTTTCTGTATCAAAATGAATTTTACTCGATTAATTTTTAAATAAATATGATATTTTAAAATTAATAAATATAATATTAATTCTTATTAAGGGTAAAATTGACCTTTTAATTGTATCATGTACCAATTAAGCCATTTTCAATAGTTCGTGTATCAATATGACATTTTACCAATAGTTGTGTACCAAAATACATTTTACTCTAAAAAATACAAATAAAGATAATATTGATTTTAAACTCATAGATAAAGATAGATTTAAAAAAAAGATTATATCATGAGTACGTGATAGATACTTTTATCTAAATATTTTAAAACACATGTAAAAATACGATATAATTTATAAAAAAATTTAAAATAATTTTTTATAATGAAAAATTAATTTTTATTTAAAAAAATAAATAAAATATATGGGTTGAATTTAAACAAAAATTAAAATAATATTCTCATGATAAAAAAAATTTAGTTTTTGGTTAGTAGGGTGATTGTTTTGCATATATATATATACGCGTCACATATTTAAAAAATTATATTATTCATAACAGACTAATTAAATCTAAAAATTTTAAAATATATATAAATAAAAAAGAAGATATTATGAGTGATAGAATATTCAATCTAAAAATTTTAAAATATAGATAAAATTACAATAGAATTTAAACAAAATTGAAATAACATTTTTTTTAATAAAACATAATTTATTTTTTGCTTTCAATATGTTTTGTTTTACATAAATATGGGGTTGTTTTGATGCATATATATATATATATATATATATATATATATATATATATATATATATAGCTGAGATTTTAAAAAATAGATGATATTATGATTGATAGACTATTTAATATCAAAATTGACAATATAGATAAAAATACGATTGAATTTAAACAGAATTAAAAATAATATTTTTCGTGATTAAAGAAAATTAATTTTTTAATTTTAATAAGATGGTTGTTTTGTGAATTTTCACGTATACATATACACCACAAATATTTTTTTAAAGAAGAAGAAGAAAAAAAAATTATATTATGAGTGATAGCTTCTTTTATCTAACAATTTTAAAATAAATATAAAAATACGATTGAATTTAAAACAAATTTAATTGTTTCTTTTAATAAGTTTGTTGTTTTTCCTATAAGCATATATACATATGTGCAGTAAATATTGAAAAAAAAATGATATCATAAGTAATAACTACTTAATTAAATACAGATAAAAATATGATTGAATTTACAAAAAAAATTAAAATAATTTTTTCGTTATCAAATAAAATTTGGTGTTTGGTTTTAATAGGGTGACTGTGGTACAAATTATTTATTTCAATAAAAACATTATTCTTTGAGGACAAAATCAATTATTGTCTCTTGTAAGATTTATTTTGAAGAGTTAGGTGTTTTGTCATGGTTAATTGTATGCAAAGTTACGAATCACAATGTTTGAAAAATATTGAATTCCAGAAATCTTAAAATTCCGACATGAAGTAATGATAACAACTAGAAAAAAATTCAACTACAAGTCTTGTATCATGAAGTTTTTCATCGTTTATAAATTATTTCAAATTTTTCTTTGAATATACGATATATAATCAAAGTAGGTTACATTTGGATTGAGTCATTGGAAATTTATAGATTTCAAATTTATCTGCATTGTTAAATTATTTAAATAGTTGAAACTCAAATCAATCTCCTGCTTACTTTTACTCTGTACAATGTTTGCTAAACTTATTAAAGACATTTATAAGTTTTAAAAGCTTATATAAGTTGTTTTATGAATTTTTAAGCTGTCAGATCTTATTTTAAAAATAAACTGTTAAACTGTTTGGATAAACTTATTTCAAACAACTTAAAGATGTTAATGTATTTGGTATTGTAAGATCTTTTTATTATCATAATTACTAAAAATTTGGAATTTGTACAAAAATATTTTTAAAATTTTATCATAAATTTAATTTACACCTATAATTAAAAAATTAAAAAAAATAAAATTATTTTATATTTTATGTTAAATGAACTGAAAAATAGGTGGTTGCTATATTTGTAGGCTAATTTAATTATTTAAACAAGGGACATGGTGGGCATTTCAAAATATACAAGGATGATATGAGGAAGTAAAATATTAAAATACGACATTTTATAAAAAAATTGGGGTGAACCAACTTTTTTAAATACAACTTATAAGTTGTCAAACAATTTATTTTGACGATTTATAAACTGTTTTTTTTTTAAAAAAAATTTACCAAACAAATTTAAAAATATTATAAACTCTCAAAACACATTCTAACCACAACTAATTTCAAATGATTCCCACTGAAATACATCTTGAGTGGCTCAATTATAATGTAAATAAAGGGAGTTTATATTTATACTCCATTTATATTGTCTATACCTCACTTCATATGTCAAATGTAGTGCAAATTTACTCAAAATAAAGTGCAAATAACAGAAAATGGAGTTTAAATATAAAATCATGTAAATAATATATAAGTATGAATTTGATTTTTTGTGTAAGATATCTAAACAAAATACATTTAATCTATGGATTTCAAATACTTTCATCCAAATCCAACCATAATTTATTTGTATTTTAATTTTTTATTCAAACACTTATACTCAATAATTTTTTACCATTAATTACATAAAAATAACACCCCGTGCATCGCACGGGTGGAATACTAGTTGGTATTTAAAAAGGGATAAGTCTCCTTTGAGACGGTCTTATATATGGATAATATATGTGAGATGGTTTGATCTGATGCATATATAGAGAAAATAATAATATTTTTTGTAAAAAAATTGATAATTTATTATAGAGCGGAAGAGTTAGACATCCATCTCACAAAACTAACCAGTATGAAAATCTTATAAGAGTTTTCGTGTTTACAAAGATACAAACATTTTTGTGAAATTTTTTTATAAATAGATCGTCATGGAACTTATGAAATGAGTATTTCTTTAAAATTGACAGTGCCGTTTATTACACTGAAAAATCGAATCCAAGATTTCGTTTCAAACAATTTAGATATCATATGGAATATAAGACGTCAATACATCCAAATTAAAATAATGATAGTCAATCATTATTGTGTTTGAATGGTTAAATATGTATCTTTCGAGTAGGTTGCCACATAACATCAGAATTTATTTGTTGATAATGAGAATATTATTGAGTGACCTTACAAAAGAATTGGAGTATATTTTATTATTTTGATGGCCTTATCTGAAAATTAATTAGATTGGGTGCGGGGAGAGTCACATGTTTTCAAAACTTATCCGTTTCAAGAGTGTCAAGTTCCCTGATTGGGGGCATTTTATTTTTATTATCGGACACGTTCACTAGCGACAGAAATTCATTATTTATGTTACCTTTTTCAGTAAATTTATGTTACCTTTCTGAAATATATCTCATATGGTATAAATTAAATATTACAAATTTATTTAAGGGCAAATGTAATTTAGAAAAATGCGGTTCAGTTGCGATATTATCAACCTATTAGAATACGAAAAGATGATGAGTTGGGTTGACTCGTCATTTTTTAATTAATTTTTAAATTTCTATTAATTTTTACTTTATTTTTATTCTTTGATTTAATTATTATGTGGTTGTATATATAAAATTTAAGAGAATATTATATTGAAATTTATATATGTGCAAATAATCTAAGTGGAGTTCTATTTCTAATATTTCCAAAATTAAAATAGGATTGTTAAAAGTATTGGGTGAGTTTGGTACGGGTGATAAAGAGCATATTAGTTAATTATCATCCATTGTCCTGCGTTTGGTTGGAGTTTTGACGATTCAAAATTTTCCCATTGGTCCGTTGAAAGCCCGCACTGTATACACAAAGAGAGAGACAATTAATCTCTTCATGACTGTGGTATTATTTTTACAAATATAATGATAACATAGAATTTTATTTTTATACCCCTTACATTTGAATTTTGAAACAGAAGTAAACTTTTTCTCTGTTGATACTAGTGCAGGAGGAGGAAAGAGAAATGAAAAATTTTGATTAATCGAAAAATTCAATCTTAATAAATAAAAATTGATCTAATAAAATATAAATCTACTCATTTTGAAAATATAATATTGTTAACCCGGTTTCTGAATTACACTATTCACTATTTTAATTTTTTATATTTTTTCCCAAATATTGTTATTAATTGCAACAACAATAATAATAATATTATTATTGAATTATACCAAAAAATTTAAAAAATTAATAACCAATATAAAAATGAAGTAATAAGATATATTAAATGGAATAATATGAAATTTTTTAATAATAATATTATAAGAATGATGATTATATAATAAGAAAAATAACTTTTCGTAATTAATGTCTAAAAACGATAGTAATAAGAATAATAAGTAATAGTAAAGAAAATAATAATAATAATAATAATTATTATTATTATTTTATTTCAATCACTAATAAAAAAACATCATAAGTGTAAGAACAAAATTTTAGAGTAAAAAAAACAAATTAAAATTAAAATTAATAAATAAAATATTAATTTTAATATCAATATTATTATTATTTTTGACATGTAATATCGATATTATTATTAATATTATCATCTTATTATTATTTTACATTTTATTTTAAATAATAGATTATTATACAAATCTATTATTTTGTCATTATTCTAATAATTAAATTATTTTATATTATTATTATAATATTCGAGGGTATTTTGGTCATTTGTATTCAACATACAAAATTAATCCATCACATTAAAATCATACCAAAAATCAAAAAATTTGTCACACTTTAATATTTATCTTTATATTTTAGTTTTTAATCTCTTCATTATCCATCTTTCAAGTATCCTCTATGACCGACCCCAAATCAATACTTTTGATTGATTCCTCGTCTAAAAACCAAACAAACAAACTTTTGATCGAGTTCCTAAATAAATAAAGTTGTGAATTAGTTCCTGAAAAATAATTTTTTTCCCCAAAACTCCAATCAGCCAAAAGATCCATAAATACCCTTGCTTATCGCATGTTTGTCATTTGACTTTTTTTTCTCCATTATTAAAATAATTTTTATACATTTTTTATTATAAGAATGTACTCCGAATTCTGAACACGTCAGCAACAACAGCAATAACAGAAAACGAACAAGTCGAGGCGAGAGAAACTCTCTATCCGCAAGACGAAATTACCCGTTAACAATGCTTAAACGTTGACGGCAATCGTCTCTAAGATACGACGACTTTACAATCGAGATATAGCAGCACAACAAATATCTCGATCTTCGTCGAACGAAAATATTTGAAGCTTTTTTTTCCCCAAATATTAAAAGCCTTTTCTATAATTTTCATATTTTTACGTGTGACGATCAATTCAGCATGCTTCATTAATTTCTTTTGAAAAATAATAAAAGAACGTTATCTCCCACGGGAAATTTAATTTTCTGATGATAAGCTGAGGCCACAGCTCTGAAGGCATTCATAGCCGGTCTCCCCAAGATGACGTTGTAAGAGGAGGGTGCTTCAACCAGCGTGAACTTTGTCATGATCGTCTTCTTCACATCTCCAGCTCCCAAGGTTATGGGTAGTAACATTTTCCCTTGAGGCTGTACTGTGTGCCCAGCAAATTCGTATAAGGCAGTTTTTACGGGGCTCAACTCATACCCTTGCAAATCCATCTGCTCGAAGGCGTCCTCAAAAAGGACATTCACCGAGCTTCCTGAGTCTACAAACACCCTTCGTACATCGTAGTTAGCAATCCGGGCCTATATAAGCAAGGCGTCGTTATGTGGCAGGTTCACCCCCTCCAGATCCCGGGATCCAAACGTGATGACTGGCCCTGCACCCGGCTTCCCTTCCTCCACCCCCAAACTTTCCCTCCGGCTCCAAGACTTTCTGGCTCTGTTTGAATCTCCGTCAGTAGATCCCCCAGAAATCATGTTGATAACCCCTTTAGATGGTCCCTCTCCTGATTTTCTATCCTCTGTGCGAGTACCTGTCTCTTGTTTCCCTCCCTCTCGGGAAACAACGCCAGTTCTGGGGGGAACCAGCGCCTGGGACCCCTGGATCCAAGGCGGACCCCGAGGCCTTTTTTGAACCGGCTTGCCATCCCGGATATAGGGTTGCTGCTGTCTCTGCTGTAGCGTTCGGCATTCATTGGTATCATGTGTGCCTCCCTGATGAAAAGCACAATACTTCAAAGATTTGTCCCTAGTGACAGGAGTCTGAGATTCAGCACATACTTCGCATACATGCACAGCTTTGTCCTGGATTACTCAGTGTGGTGCATACCGGGACAAACGCCCCATGCGGTCCTGACTTTCTCTGCTTTTTCCCTGTTCCCGACCTCCCTCTCTTCGAGTCACCTCCTTCTTTTGCCTCTGGGCCTCCTCCATATTAATGTATTTCTCGGCCCGAGCCAATAAGTCTTCAAAAGTCCGAGGTGCTTTTTTTACTAATGATTTGAAAAATTCCCCCTCCCGAAGACCTTGAGTAAAGACAGTGATCTTAGTCTCCTGGGCACAGGTCGGGACTCTAGAGCAGCCTTATTGAACCTTTTAATGTAGGCTCTCAAAGACTCTTCTCCTACTTGCTTTGCTTCAAATAAACTGTAAGCCGTTTTCTTATACCTCTTGCTGCTGCTAAAGTGTTGCAAGAACACTTGCTTGAAATCTGCAAATGATCGAATGCTCTGCGGCTCCAACTTTTGAAACCATCTTTGGGCAGAATCCACCAAAGTGGTTAAGAAGACTTTGCACTTAATCTTGTCTCCGTAGCAATGTAGCATAGCCACATTCTCAAACCGAGCCAAGTGCTCTTCTGGGTCAGTGCTCCCATCATATTCTCGGATTTTGGCCGACTTATAATGGGATGGCAAGGGCTACTCTATCACCTCCTGTGAAAAAGGGCAACCCGAAATTTTGACAGACCAGGCCATTTTGGGACCCTCTTCTTCTAACTTTTGTATTTTCTTCCTGAGTTCCTGCAGCTCATCCGCCACAGAAGGCTGGATTGAGTGCATCCAAGAACTTTCCTCTTCTTCTCCTTCTTTGGTTCGGGCATTAGGTGCGGATTACCCCGATTCCCCTCTTCCTCCATTGTTATTTCCTTTGATTGTGGTTGCTTTGTAGCTACTAACGACTTCTGTATCATATTCTGAACATATGATTCGAGTTGATCCATAGGAATAATAATGTTCCGGCCCTGCTGGAGGCCTTCTGGTGATGTTTGTTCATGAGAAACCATATCTACGTCTTATAGAACAAGTTTCCCACAGATGGCGCCAATAATGATGTTTGATAAAAACGAGTGCCCGGGCTATCAACAGTAGTATAGTGGGCTTGACGAGCTGACCGGGCTAGTAGAGATGAAGTGTGGTTTGTCCCTCCTTGATCGAGATGATCTGTGCACAAGGAAAAGAAATGAAAGCATGTTAGTGGGACGCCGGAAGGTTTTTCGGCGGGGCCACTCCAATGCTTAAGTCAGACTCAGAAATAGAGTGGGCTTCAGGAAAAATGAATATAGTACTTTGGAATTTTTGATGAACATACCTCTACAAATACCCGAGGCAAGGTATTTATAAGCCTTGGAGTGAGAGAGTCACTCCGTATTTCCAGGGTAGTGGCCACGATCTGGGTCGTGGGTGCAAGAGTTGCCCACGTTTACCTGTCACACACGATGAAGCCGGAAGGCTCGGGATTATGGCAATCATGGGGATCATGCCCTGGAGAAATGGGCTTTGTCTAAGTCATGAAGACCTGGTCCTCCCGGGATCCTGGAGCTCCAGGTCTGCCTTTATACACCCCTAACGTTCCTGACTCGGTATAGCTCTGTTCACTGCCCTAACTAGCATCCCTGATGCTTCTGCTTCTCCTTAGCCCTGATACCCCTGACTTTCCAGGATATCACCATTCCTCCCTAAAAATAGTCGGGCTAGAACCCTGTTCGCTGTCCTGACTAGCATCCCTGATGCTTCTGCTTCTTCTTAGCCCTGATACCCCTAACTTCCCCAAGATATCATATCTGATGAATGAATTTTGGTGAGTTTCAGAAGAAGGGGATTGTGATGGACGATGATGAATATTTGATTGGAACTGAATTATCAGAAGAATCTTTCACTAATTTGCCTTCTCGTTATGTGATATTGCAATTTTGGTTGTCAATATAATGAGTGGATACACTGAATTTATTGTCGCCCTGAACCGAGTGAGTGGAATTGTAACCATGTCTATCCAATATTCATATAAGTATCTGTGACCCTTTTATTACAAAAGTTTGCAGGTTTTGTTTACCTCTTCTTTTCCATTTTTTTTGAGAGATAGTGTCTGATTAGTTTGTCTTTGCTGTGGCAGTGCACTGTCTTGGAGCGTGCACATAATTTATGATATTCTGAATGTTTTTCAAGCAAATAATGATTTGTAATTCTGGAAATTTTGAGATTATATTCTATTTCACGCACTCTTAACTTGTACAATTTTGTTTATATCGTGTTTTCTTGGGTCTTTAGAAGCATTACTGGAATTATTGAAGACTCCTGCAGTTAACGTGACAAGCATAGGCCCAGTGCACAAAAAGGAGTGATGAAGGCTAGTGTTATGCTTGAAAAGAAAAGGGAGTATGGGATGATATTGGAATTTGATGTCAAAGTAACACTTGAAGCTAGGGAACTTGCTGATGAACTTGGTGTTAAAATATTTGTTGCTGATGTTATTTACCACCTACTCGATCAATTTAAGGCTTATATAGGTAATCTTAAAGGAGGAAAAGAGGAAAGAAGCTACTGAAGAAGCAGTTTTCCCATGTGTTCTCAAAATCAAACCGAAATGTGTTTAATAAGAAGGATCCCATTGTCTTGGGCGGTTGATATACTTGAAGGCACCGCAAAGGTAAATTTTTTTGGACAGCCTTTTTCACATACTGCTGAATAAAAATGTGTCTTGTCATCATTGTACTACTTCTTTACTCCCGTGTTGGTGGGATTGAGTGCATGGATCTCTTTGTCCATTATGCTCTGTTTGAAATTATAAATGTGTGTGTTTGGACTCTAATTTTTGAGTTTTTACCCTCCACTGATGTCAGTTTGAGTATTGTCCAATAAAAGAAGTGTTTGATGTTGTTAGCATGCAAAGTTGAGGTTAAATTGATAATTGTTTTCCATGTTCATTCAATGTGAACTGGAGAGTTAAAAGCGCATAATAGAGACTAGGAATATTTTGTTCATAATAGTTTTCCAAGTGAATTGAATGTGAACTAGAGAGTTGAAGGGGTTGAGAAAGACAAGAGATAGACTGTTCATAGTAGTTTCTATTTGTAGTAGCCCACTAGAATTCCAGTTAAATACCATTTTCCAGGCAAATCATAAACCAATAAAATGTAAATATTTGTTTTAGAGAAAACTATTTGCTTTATGTTGGAATGGTTGTTTATTTTGGATTTACTTTTGCAGGTTGGAACTCCACTATCTGTTCCTGCTAAAGATTTCATTGACATTGGTCGTATAGCTTCCTTCAATTGAGAATAATAAGAAGCCTGTTGAATATGCCAAGAAAGGACAGAACCTTTCCATTAAGCTAGGTTTGGGATTTTCGGTGCTTATATATTCAATTTTTTTGTGAACTTTGGTGTGCCATTCTTTTTGCTTCCTGTTAGAGCTCAAAGAATAATGCATGAAAATCACATTTAATTTTGTCGAATATGCTATTGTTTTATTTTATGTTGATTACTTACCTTATTTATCATCCATGCACCTTATGGAAAGGTTGATCCTGTTTTAAAACTTGACAATGTACCGAGAGTTTTAGTTCTCTAGGCATCAGGCTCAAAACATGTTCCTAACTAAAAATATTTAACTCGTACCAGTTGAACATTTGATTTAGATTTTTCTGCCTCATGTGCCAAGTTCAAGCTATTCCTCAAAACACATTAAAGCAATTGTTCGTGACTAGACTAACTACGCAAGAACAAGATTGTTTACCTTACTGATAGGGTATCGACACAGCTTCCACATTATGGTGTGTGTATGTATGGTGGTTAATAATATTTTCTATGGTATTGTCGGGCATTCCAACTGAGGCTTAAAAACTGATATATTTGCTGCTTTTAAAACCGCTGGAAACTGCAATCCCTTATGGAACCCAAACTTTGGGGCAGTCTAATTCGTTTCCCTGTCCTTGTATCAAGTGTTTTTTTTTTGGTATATGGCGTATGTGAAACTTTGCAAAATGCTGTGCACTGCACTTCTTTTAAAGCATGCCAAAACACGAGTATGTCTTCTAACAGAGAATCGGCAGTAACTTCGAAGAGCGGCAGAAGATGTTCGGTGTCTGGCATTTTGAAATTGAAGACAAGCTTGTGAGCAAAATCCCTAGAAACTCACTTGATGCACGGAAGGAACACTATGCGGTAATTATTGAATTTTAGTGCGTAGTTTTCTTTTTTTTTTTTTTCTTTCTTTTTTTTTTTTTGAACCTTGCTAGATCATTCTTTTAACCACATACTGAAGCACCCACAACATTAATTTTTTCTTGAAAGGGAATTGGAGACTAACCAGTGGATTATGCTGTTTACAAAAAAATATATATACAGGAAAACTTGTCGGTAAAGGAGAAAAAGATCGCTCTCGAAATGGAGAAGACTCTTCAGGATACCATAAATCTTCGTACGCATTTGAAAGGAACTGTGGGGAAACTTTGCTCCTCGTTATTCGATTGTTGAGATTTATTATAAAATTTTTTTCATATGTTACATAATATTGATTATTAGAATTATATCATGGTTTATCTCTTGCATAGCCAAAGCCTCAAGTTGATGATTCTGTTCTGTTGGTGTTGCGTCGAGTGATCCATGCATGCTGCGATCGACTTTCTTGACATTTTTTCAATTTTTTTTTGTTTTTGTTTTTGAGTTTCTTGAGATTTTCAATGTGATATTTTTTAAAGATTTGCGTGAAATTTACGTCATATTGCAACGTATGTATAATAATAATAATAAATAATGCTGTCTAATTTGTTCGTAGATAAACAAATATGCATCATTTATGATTATCATATCCAGATTTTTTTTAAAAAAATTATCATATCCAGATTTGAATCCCGTGTTTCCCGTAAACTGTATTATATCGTAAAAATTATTATACACGCACTAACATCTCAAGAAACCAAAGATCCAGAAAAAGAAGAGGCGAAAAAAAAAATCCGCAGGAACGGGGAACGCTCGATGCAGCAAAACATTAATGGTGTAAATTTTACTATCAAGTTACGTTGAAGAACTCGTCGGTGGTACGGTACGTTTTGTTAATCGCAAATTATTACGGTTCCTACAAAATAATTTTCTTCAATCTCTTGAAATTTTTATTAATTTCCTACAAGGCTGATCCAAAATAATAACTACGTAATAGTTACGTATACATCGTTCATTTAAAAGATCGATCAGTGCATGTATAATTTTAATTTACAACTTCATGTCTAATAATGAATTCTCCGAACATAATATATAAACTTTCATCATTAGAATGATACTTTTGCAATAGGATCGAGGATAACTTAAATCGTTGTGAGTGAACTTCCACCAGGTTGATTGTGATTTTGAGTCCAATGATATTCGGCCCCTTTAAGTTTAGTTCATTTTGGTCACTTCATTATTTTTTCACCGTGTGCCAAAAGTTAAATTAAATATTTGATTTTTGGTAGCAACTCTTTACTGTTAATTAGAATATATATATCTTTTTGTTGGTGGATTTTTCACATGCATGTTCTGTCCGCATTCTTGCTTCAGAAACTTGATAGGGTTTATTTCACGGTCGACTGTATAGTCGTGCATCTTGTAATCATTTTCTCGTTCGTTTTCATACAAATCGAGTAATTATCTCATATATCTGACCATATATAAGACCCTCGTAACGGATAGGCTTACGCGTAGACGGAGTTCCCAATAACTACCTTTAGCTGAACAGATTTCACGCTTACTCTTTCTTTTTCTCGTTAAAGAAGTACACCATTCTTTGGCTTCTAAGGTTTTGCACATGCCTAATTTTATTAGAATGGATGAATGAATGAGAAAAATTGAGTTAGAGGCACAAATAGGGTTGTAAATGAGACAAACAGTTCGCGAACAGTTCGGGTCTCGGCTCGATAAAAGCTCGTTCGAGCTCGTTTAATGAGGCTAGTTAAGGCAAACGAACCAAGCTCGAGCTTTACAATATTCGGCTCGTTAGCTCGTGAACATGCTCGTTAACACGCTCGTAAGTCATCTCTTAGACGAAAAAATAATAATATAGATATTTAATTTATAAATTTACACTTTAGTTATGAAAAATATTGAAAAATTTAAAAAAATTAATTTATTAGAATAAAATTACAAATTTTAATAATAATATTATATTTTTTCAAATATATAATTTAGTTTTTAATTAATTTAATGAATATTTAAATTTATAATTTAAATATATTAAGCTCGTTTAGGCTCGATAAAAGCTCGGATAAGCTCTTGAGCCATGAATATATTCGTTAAATAAGCTCGGCTCGACTCGTTTATAAATGAACCGAGCTTGAACATTCAAAAGCTCGACTCGGCTCGTTTACATCCCTAGGCACAAACATGCATGCATGCATGATCAATATTTATATATGCTTGAAGCAATTATCATTTGACAATTACAAGTGTGATAATACACGTACGCATATGTCATTAGCAATCTTGACTTCAGGAATAACAATATTTTATTAAAGAAAGGGCGGATCGAGGAGCAAACATGCATGCATGCATCAACTTTAATCATTTCATCTGCCTGCAGATTGCCAAAAAAATAGTTAGAATAATTATAATACTTGAATACATGATAAGAATGACTTATAAGATCGGTTAAACATATTACTTACGGATGAGTTCTTCTGGGCTGTGTTTGTATACTTGGTGGATAAAATTTTCGGTTCTATGAGATAAAGGAAAACCTCAATTCTGACAAAAGAAGAATATTCGTACAAGCTGGACCGCGACGTCCCCGCATTACCAATGACGAATTCCTGAAAATATTTTAGCAATGTGATATTCTATTATTTCTGGAATGACCTAAGTGATGGTCATATCGCCTTTTGAGGATGAAAGGTGATGCCGATAAATTCTTGTACCGACGCTCCTACATCCTCAATGGTAAGTTCTTGAAGGCAGACGGAGTGAAACACTTTCGCTTCCAAGATCATTATGATGATCATAATGAGCTTTGAAGCGAAGACGGAGGTGTTTCATGTCGTATACCTTCAAACGCGTACCATTGAGGATGTAGAACCATCAGTATATGCAAGACTCTATCAGCGTCACCTTTAATACTAAAGGTGATATGATCATCACCTATGTCATTCCAGAAATAATAGAATATCACATTTTCAAAACCTTGAAAATATTTCAGGAATCCGTCATTGGTAATGCCGGGATGTGGCAGTCCAGCTTGTACGAATATTCTTCTTTTGTCAGAATTGAGGGTTTCCATTGCCCCATGGAACCGAAAATTTTATCCATGAAGTATACAACATAGCCCAAAAGAACTCATCCGTATGTAATATGTTTAACCAATCTTATAAGTCATTATTATCATGTATTCATGTATTATAATTATTTTTTTTCGCAATCAGACAGATGAAATGATTAAAGTTGCTGCATGCAAGCATGTTAATTGCCCCTCGATTGGCCCTTCATAAATTTTGTTTTCTTGAATAAAGCATTTTTATTCCTGAAGTCAAGATTGCTAATGACATATATATGTTCGTGTATTCTCGTACTTGTAATTTTCAAATGGTAATTGCTTCAAGTATAATTGGTAATGCATGTACGCTTTCGCCTCTAACTCAACTTTTACTCATTCATCCATCCATGCTAATAATATTAGGCATATGCAAAACCTTAGAACCAAAGAATGATAATTTTTTAACCAGAAATGGAAGACTACGCGTGAAAACCGTTCAGTTAAAGGTGGTTATTGGAGAAATTTGTCTACGCGTAAGCCTATTCATTATGAGGGTCTTACGATCGGGTATAGAAGAGTATTCAATTTCTATAAAAATGAACGAGAAAACGATTACAAGATGCATGAATAGATAATTGACCACGAAATAAACCCCATTCAGGCAATAATCAAAAGACATGGTGAACGCAATATGTTTCACGCGAGAATGAAAGACATGATTTGCACATAAATAAATAGCTCCAATGTTGTCGCAGTAGATAGAGACTGGTGAAGGCTCAACAACACCAAGTTCAGCAAGGAGCGATCGAACCCATTGCAGTTCAGCAACCGTAAAAGCAATGACACGATATTTCGCCCCAGTAGAAGAGAGAGCAACAGATCCCTACCTTTTGGAGATCCACGAGATGGGATTTGGACCCAATAACACAATATAGGCACAATGAAAATGCGATCATCAAGACCACCAGCCCAATCCACATCACAGTAGGCATGCAGGGACGGAGAGAGATGCCATAGAAGAATAAGACCATAGGAGCGCGTACCATTTATATAGAGCAAGAGCCGTTTGACAGCACTCCAGTGGAGAGAAGGAGAGTGCATAAACTGAGATAACATTTTAACAGTAAATTCAATATATGTACGATTAAACGACAAATAATGCAGACTCCCCAGTGTTTGGCGATACAGGGTGGCATCGGTAGGGAGCGATCCATCCAGCAAGTGCAAGGTCGAGGACGTGGATAGAGGCGATTCAACAGGCTTTGAGTCAGCCATGTTCGTCCTTGTGAGAACATCAAGAAGATACTTTTCTGTGACAGAAAAAGGCCCCCATGCATAGTAATCAACCTCAACACCTAAAAAATAAGATAAGGAACCCAGATCCTTGACAGAAAAGTGAATGCTCAATCGATTGATTAATGAAGCCCTGGAGAGCACCAGATTCATTCTCTGTGAGAATCAGATCATCAACATAGACAAGTAGATACATAGTAATGCCTCAAGAACGGTAAATAAATAGAGGCGTGTCAGCTAGAGAGCAAGTGAAGCCAACACTAATTACAAATTAACAAAGCATAGTCTACCAAATGCGTGTCGCCTGTTTAAGGTCATAGATCACGTTGTTCAACTTATAGACATAGGATGTATTCAAATCATTAACAAAACCAGGCGGTTGAGCCATATAAATACAATCATCTAATTTACTCATGTAATGTTTGGTACAAGAGATTAGGTAGGTTTGTGTGTGAATTTCATTATAATCCATTGTTTGGTAGGATTTTAATTAAAACTGTAACGACTCACTGTATCAAGACGGGTCTTTTCAGCATGCTTATGTCCTCACTCACACGCACCCTGAGAAACTTCTCAGGGGGTCACCCATCCTATAATTGTCCCAAGTCAAGCACGCTTAACTTTAGAATTCTTATGTGATGAGCTCCCGAAAAGAAGATGTAACTTCTTGATATGAGCAGTACATATGAAATCTTTTAAACCCTCATCAACTATGTAGTTCCATACCTACACAGTCTCAGAATCCACTCTCATTTCGGCACGGGATCGGTTCATTCGTGTCTCCCTTCGCCTAGAAGCCTACCAGGAGCCTCTCATTGTCCGTGCAACCTAATCTCTTATAGAAAGGATAAATTGATATTATAGTGGGTTAAATAAACCCTTCGACCACCCTAGTATAAATTATCCTTGCTTTTATCATACCCATCAATTACCCTAATACCCTTTTCCCTCCACCCTAAACACCATTGAGATTGCATTCCCGCCTACGCAGACCCTTTTCCCTCCAATCTGACGCTTTATTTTATTGTCTCGGTTGAGAAATTTCCAGAAGACAGAGGAAGCTCGCTGTGTGGGTAAATCTCTTGAAATATTTGTTCACAACATTCATTTTATAATTTTGTTGAAGATTAAAAATTGAGGGCTGGTTTGGCCCTCTGTTTTTAATTTTTTTTATGATATTTGGTTTGCTTTTGGTTGGAATTAATCAGAGACTATGTATTTTGTATTTGGTATTTCGTCATATTGAATGGAATTTTTTGATGGTATTTGGTATTTGGTTTACTTTTGATTGAATTTTTTTTAATTTCGTCATAGATGATGTAAATCTCTGATTAATCTATGAAATTAGTGGAATTCATTGCTGTAAATGATGTTGGAAGCATGATGAAACTAAGGTTCTAGATAAAGATGTTGGAATCATGATGAAACTTAGGTTCTAGATAAAGCAATGTTACGAGTAGAGTTTTCTTTTCTTCAGGCGTGAGAAGCTGATGCTCAGGAACAAGGACATGATCTTTAATGTTGACCATCAACTCTGCCTCCTGTACTATGACGGTCATTAGTATCCCTAAAATACACATTAATTATACATAACTGCATTTGTTGATTCTTTGAAGTAAAGTGATTTTTCTACTTCTTGTTTTTATCTTTCTGTTTCATTTGAGTTTTATCACATTTCTTACCATGTCCTATAGTGTTTGAAAAATATATATATTTTAAAATTTTTGTCATGTTTGTGTTTGTATTTAATTCTGCAAATTTAGTGTTATAGCATCAATAAATTATTTTGTTCGAGGATTCTATGTGGATGATAATGACCTTATTTTCCCACACATATGCATGCCAATTTTTTCATTTTGCACAGACATCTCCCCTTTAAATCCATAAACACAATTTTAAATTTACATGAAAACGTGGGCCTGGCATGTCAAGTCTGTGCACATAAATTTTTTTTTTGTGTTGACTTTTTCTATAAAATCGTTTTAAAATCACAAGTTTCTTGCGTGCATGCTAGCTCGGGACAGTACTAGGGACTATAAAATTTCGTCTTATTTTTTTTAATATATGTTAAAAGATGGATGATGATTATGTGCTACTTCCCACTTATGAACCTATATATATCGATGAAGATGTCCAGTGGGTCCATAAATAAATACGTACCTATTCTTATATAAATAAGTATTGATAAATCAATAATATGTTCTTGAACCTATCGTATTTTTTAATATTTTCCAAGATATTAAATTTTATTGTATACTTCTATTGTTAATCATCTTTTGAAATGTAATTTAGAGTGGAGTATCTTGGAAGATGTTCTTAAAGCGTAGACTCATCGTACTTTTTGTGATGCTGCACAAAATCCTGTGTCAGTACTTCTTGATTTTGATACTTTTGAGATGAAATCGACAAAAAACGTGCAAAACGACTCTATGATATTCGTAGAACAACAGCCTCATATAGTATGGCGTAGAGAATAAATGTACAAATGAACCATTTTCACATGATTATTGAAGTAGGGGATGTTCAGTGCGTGGTGAACTTAAGAATGAATAAGAATGCATTTGCACGATTGTGTTTCTTGCTAACTCATGTTGGAGGTTTAGTCGAGTCTAGATATGTGCGTATTGAAGAGAAGGTCGTAATGTTTTTGTCTATATTGGCTCATCATAAGAAAAATCGAGTTGTTGGTCATGACTATGTACGCAGTGGGCATACAATCAGCACCAATTTCCATGAAGTGCTCCAATCAATCCTCATGTTACATCCAATACTACTGGTCAAACCCTTTCCTGTTGATGATACTTGCACTGACGAATCTTGAAAAAGGTTCAAGGTAACCTTAATCAATATTTAATAACTTGTAAAAAATAAATATTTGAATTAGAGATTTATACCAATTATGATAGTTACATTCATAAGTATAAATTTGTTATTATTACATTATATAGGGATGCCTTGGTGCATTGGACGGAACGTATGTCAGTGTACATGTACCTAAAATGGAGAAAGCACGATATAGAACAAGAAAAGGTACTATTACAGTGAATGTTCTTGGGGTTTGAGACCATGACATGAAGTTCATTATGCACTTACGGGGTGGGAAGGATCTGCAGTAGATTCTAGAGTTCTTCGTGATGCCTTGAATGGTGACGATATATTTAAGGTTCCAAGAGGTTGTTCATCATATGAATTTATGTTATTAACTATGAACTATGATAGATATCATTTAATGTGATTTCTTGTTTATATTTTTGTTCTATATGTATTGTTTGTGACATAATTTTATTATTTTTTAGGATGTTATTATCTATGTGATAATGGATACGCCAATGTCGATGGATTTTTGACTCCATACAGGCAAGTATGTTACCATAGGGATGCTTGGGAAAATCGTGCAATTGGTCCACAAAATTAAAAGGAGTTATTTAATTGGAGACACTCTCAAGCTCGAAACGTGATTGAAAGAGCTTTTGGTTTGTTGAACAAACGATGGGCCATACTACAAAGTCCTTTGTTCTATCCGTTGAAAACACAAAACAGAATCATATTGGCTTGTATGTTGTTGCATAACTTCATTAGGTCTGAAATGCTCGAAAATCCCATTTAGAAATTGAACGACGATGTTATCATCTTGGGCCATGAGATACAAGATGATTTCATCAACAACTTTGAGTCATCGGATGTCTGGGATACATGGAGGGAGAACCTTGCTATGTCAATGTGGAACAGTTTTAATTAATTTCATCTGATTGTTTTACTTGTTTACGTTTGATGCCTTTTCATTTAT
The DNA here is from genome assembly GCF_033568475.1 of Henckelia pumila. Taxonomy (NCBI): domain Eukaryota; kingdom Viridiplantae; phylum Streptophyta; class Magnoliopsida; order Lamiales; family Gesneriaceae; genus Henckelia; species Henckelia pumila. The sequence goes on from NC_133121.1 coordinate 151,386,377, forward strand.
GAACAACTTTGAAGTAGTGTACTTGTTGCATTCGACGCCTTTTCATTTCTGAACTTAAGAACATAATTTAATTGCTTGTTTTTTTGTTTGATTAATTCTACCGGAGTGATCTTGTAATAATTTTTTGATTTATATATATATATATATATATATGAAAAATGTGGTTGTAAGGACTTGACTTGTCACTAATTTTATTCGTCTTTGAGCTATATTTTACGCAGGAATAAGACAACTTCATAATCATGGAAAGTGGATCAAATGTTGAGAGGCGTGTAGGCAAAGAAAAAAAACCTGATAAGACTAGACGCACTTGGAGTGAACGTGAAGAACAAGTTTTGATACAAGAACTTAAGGAGGCTTCTATTGAAGGTTGGAAGAGCGGAAATGGATTTCGGCCAGGGTACTTGGGTTTTATTGAAAATCTTTTGAAAGCAGCATTCTCTGACACAAATTGGCGTGGCAATCCACATATTAACTCCAAAGTTCACGTGTGGAAGAAACTGTACGGTACTCTGGTGGCAATATTAAGTAAAAGTGGAGTCGGATGGAATGACACCAAAAAGACTATCGAAGCATCAAGCGACACATGAGAAGAACTTATTAAGGTATTTATATGAAAGTACATGACACTTTTTGTACAAAAGTATGTTGAATTTATTTTTTATTTCTCAAATTTGTAGGTAGACAACAATGTTCGTACAATTAGACACAAAAGGTGGACCTATTACCATGATTGGGTAGAAATATTTGGAAACGATCAGGCAACTGGCGATAGACGTGACCACTTTGCCGCTACAGTTCAAGAAGTCCTTTAAATGACTCCTGAGGTACCAAACAATGTAGGGATTAGCCCGGAGGATTTGTTTTTTGTTGATTATGGAGATGTGAGTCAATGTCCAAACCTATCACACCATCGTCCAAACCAGTTGCAGAAGCAAAATTGAAGGGTAAGAAACGCGGAAGAAAATGGATGATGATGATGACGATGATGCGATTGTTTAAGCCATAAATAATTTGTTGTACAAAGACAAAAGATAAAATCAAAATCCATCCAAACTCAATTCAACCAACAAGATAAACTCGTTACCAATCTCGATCAAGTCGTCGACGATTCGAATTTTACTAACTCTGAGTTTAACAGCCTTCAAACAATCTGAAATGAAGTATACTAGGATCAATATCAACATTCAAACTCAATCGAAACACGGCTCAATCAATTCAAACTAATCGGTATCAAAACTTGAACCGACGACATAACGGCTAATAAACGGCTAACCGAAAAATCAACAACCATCAATATATCCATCCAATACAACTCTTAACATCAACAATCCATCAAAATCTCAACAATACACGTCCAAAAACAAGATTTTCAGAAATCCCATTTTTGAAAATTACTTCAAAAATTCATAACAAATCCAAATATCGTTCTTTTTCCGACCAGTCTTGAAATATACAATCTATGCTAGCTCAATAACAACATATCCAATCAAAATCAATTTCCATCGACATCCAAAAATCGAAGTACAACTTATCAACAAAAAATTTACGGTAGAACGAAGCTCTCGCAGTTGTGATCGCAAATATACTTTCAGATTCAAAATCTACCGGACGGATCGTGAAAAATCAGAAATTGGAAATTTTGAAATCACGTTTGAAGAAGAAAAATGGAGGGGAACGCGTTTGGAGAAGGAAAAAGATGAGGTGAGAAGACTAGTCATCTCAAATAATATATGAGTCATGGTCAAAAGAAGGGAATTTGCACTTAAGTCCCCAAATTCTTCAAAAAATTGCAATTCAGCCCCTGATCAAATTTCAAAACTTCCAATTCAAACCTCGAATTTCATAATCTCAGAATATCAATATTAATCTCAATTAAGATAATTTCGGGGCATTACAAAGTGAGTTTGTCGTAACAATTCTGCAAGACCACTTTGTTTTGCTATTGTACAATAACTCTCTTCCTGTAAATCAATTGGAATTTTAAAGCGTGAATGAACTGTTCGACCACCTGGTAATATTGAAGCTGCAACTCCTGAAATTGCTGTAGCTAAAGCAATTGTTTTGTTTTTCCTGACTTTCGCAAGTAGTGCTCTGTACAAAAAAGTCTTTCCCGTTCCTCCAGGTCCGTTTACAAATAACAAGCCACCATTTCCCTTATTTACACATTTCAAAATTAATCGAAATGCTTCATATGTTGTCTATCATTCAACTTGAATTGTTCCAAATAATCATCTTCTAAGATTGGTATAGATATTTGTTAATCTATTTCTCTGCAAAATGTTCTATTTCATTTGTTTATGTTGAGAGATATTTTTGGGAGATCAAAAGCAGCAATGTGTTTACCATGCTTTTCAAAATCATGTTTATACTTTGAAGTGTTTTTGAGACTAAGAATTCTCCATTCAGAGAAAAATATTTTTAACCTCAGACATTGCTTCAAAGTATGAATTTCATAACAATCTCATATCAGCTGGTTCACAATACACCAAAATGTTTGCAAATAATCTTCTCAAAGCATGTGGAATTTGGAAGGTAACAGCTTCATTCAAACATTCACAAGTACTTTGGTTGGATTCAAGTAATCCTCTTTTATGTGCTGATTCTTTGAAAGTAAAGCAATGGTTTCTATTAACTATTAGCAAATAGTCAAAAGAAGTAGGTCCTCTTACATGATTTAGTAGAAGTCTCAAATAGTATCTTTCTCCTACGGCGGGATTTGTTGCATTTACACGACCAATAAATTTTTTTTTCTTCCTCTTGTAATAACATTTACTTTTTTTGTACCAAACATAATATCAGGAAACTTAGCGTACAACAATGTTTTTTCCTTAGTGCTTATCGAGCAAGCATGGAAAAATTCAATTAACAATGTCTTTGAATTGTGATCTTGCCACAAAACATTATCTAATTTCTGATTCCTCCAAAACGTCACACAATGTTGATTTGGCAAATGTAAATTGATGACAGCCGGAGATATCTCATTCAATTCAAACAAAAAAATTCTCCACAAACCTTCTTGTGCAGATACCCATCTTGCATTTTAGAAATTTTTTCATTTCCTGAAGCAATGTGTACTGCGACTTTGTCGTGACCTTTGTAAATATACTTGTACAGATACTTAACTGGAGTCAATCCAGAACAAATCTCAACATTTACGTGGCAATCATATCTTATAAGAAGGTATGGATTATAAGAGACAACCCACTGATTATTTAATTTAGCTCTTCTTACATTTCTTGTTTGGCTGTCATTCCTTCTCCGGTAAATAGGAACCATCTTCTCCTTGAACGATTCTCTCGCAAAAATTCCGTGGATAATGACTCTTGCATTACCCGACAATCATTCAAGAGTTTGTTTTATTCAAATATCCACATGTTCTGTACATCCTATGATTCACAAAAAGGTTAAATAACCTTGAATTTTTCTTTTTTTTAGGTAATTCAGTCAAAACATAAGCATCAAATTGATCATCATTGTTTATCTTATATTCTTTCTTCAATATGATCAACATGTGAATATGAGATAAGCCTCGTTTTTGGAACTCAACTACATATGCATATGCAAAAACTTCAAATGCTGCTTTATGAATATTTTCGTTTTTAAGTCTTGGAATTTTGATCAAAAAACTATAGCTGTCAAATCCGGCCGATCTTGAGGTTGTTGACTCCTTATTAAGTTCTCTGTTATTTCTTTCCACTCTGGACTACAAGTCATTGTTATAAAGAGATCTGGTTTTCCGAACCTTCTTACAAATGCCGTAGCATCTAAATATCTTTTTTGCATGTCTCTTGGACCTCCAATGAATGATGCAGGAAATACAATTCTTTTTCCAATCTCATTCCCTCTTGTTTCTCCACAATTGATGTATCCACAATGCCTTGATAATAATCAGATCTCAATTCAGCTTGATTATTTCTGCAATAATCTAAACGTGTCATTTCAAGTTTGATGTACATTTCAAATTCATATTGTTGCAACAACCTCCTTGAATAAAAAAGAACTGATGAAATGTGACTCCTTATCTCGAATTTATAACAATAGTACTCTCGGCAAGAAACCATTCTGGTGTTTTTTCTTCTAACACCTGTAAAGATAGTAATTTTTTTTGTAAAAATTAGTTTATGAATATAAATTTATATACATAGTTATAGTAAGACACTTTTGTAATAATTTGTAAGGTCGATAATGAAAATAAAACTACATATTTGTACATATTTTTTAAATATTAAATAACATTATAAAATTATTTAATTAAAAAGTACAATGAATCTAGTTGGTAAATAAATTTTGAATTAAAAATGTAAAACTACCATTTATTATTTGAAATAAAATCATATTTTTCTATTATATAAACAAGCAAAAACTTACTTGCCGACATGATCTTATTGCTGATAGAAGAATTTGTATGAGAACAATTCGAAAACCATACCTCTCTGTTCTGATTGAAGAATACATTCCACTGAGGAAAAATCTATTGGATTCACAGTTGCATGTTGTGGTTGGAGAACAATTCCTGCATCATTAAATTTAAGAATATTCTGGTGCCATCATGTAACGCCCCAAATTTATCTTAATTGAGTTTATTTGAGATAAGTGGAGATTACAGAGTTCAAGAGCCGACTTGATTTTGATGAGGGTCTATTTTGCAAATTTTAGATTTTTCAGGGACTAAAACGCAAAAAGTGGATTTGTTATATTAGTTGACTTGACTAAGTCTTTTCTCCTATTCCACCTTCTCCTCCAAATCGTGTCTCCTCCATTAGAGCTTGGGAAAAGTTTCTTCAAGCTTTCAAATTCTGGTTTCCAGTCGATCGTTCGTTATAAATTATTTTTGAAGGCAGTTTAGCGATCACAACAGCGAGAGCTTCGTTCTATCGTAATTTTTTCTCCGATCAGTTGTACTTCTATTTTCAGATGTTGTTAGAATCGATTGAGTTTTGGTTATGTTGTTCTTGAACGAATTTTTGTCGTTTATTCTCAGACGATTTTGAAATAGAGCGTCGTTCGGATTTGTTATGATTTTCGGAAGCATAATTCGAAAATGGGGATTTTGAGTGTGTTGGGTTTTGATTTGATGTTGTTGTTTTAGCATTGATTTGAGTTGTTTGCAATGCTGTACTGCTGTCTGCATTTCCGGTTTGTTCAGTTTATAGTCGTTATGCCGCCAGTTAGAGATTTGGGATTTTTTAACCGTTGAGTTGTACGACTTTAACAATTGGGTTGTTCGTCGTTTTGATCATCTTTTGCCTCTGTACAGATTCGTTTGAAGTTTGTCAAGCCCAGAGTTAGCAGCAGTCGATCGTCGAAGAGTTGGACGAAGAGCGGTAAAGAGTTTACCTTGAGCGATGTTGATGTTTAGGCTGTTTAGATTTTGAAATAACCTCTTTTGTAGCTTATCCAGAGTTGGAGCTATTGCATCGAAAGGTACAAGCAGTCATCGTTTTAGCGAGATAGCATACTCGAGAAAGTTGGTTCTTGAGTTTTTCCTTAAATCACATACTTGCATTAATACTTGTTCTAGAATGTGGGACTTGTATTTTGTTGTTTGAGCTTTTGTTATATGGCCTAATGCTTTATGTTTTTCTTCTGCATTCATTTTGAGCCAAACCTTTGATTTCAGCGGGCAGAACGACCCTTTTTATGTTAGACATTTTAGGGGCTTTAATCGAGTGGCCTAGGCGTAGAGGTTCTCCTAGTGTCAGCATACTCCTTATAGTCGCATCGAAGTCTAGGGGAGTGGGATACGTGGCACCACCTCGATTGGGATAGTCGGTGAGTCGTTACGTGATCTCATCCACGGGATCCCAAAAGCAGAGCATCAATTCCGTGATTATCAGTTTTGATATCCCTGTTTTAAAGACAAGCATTTCATTCGTATTAGCTTTGAATATGTTGTCTGTATTACATGTTTTGAGTTAATACTTGTTATTGCATGTTATGTTGCTTTTACTGGGAATAACAGGCTTACCGGATTTATCCGGCTGTTGCTTTGGTTTGTATGTGTACTTGGAAAAAGGTGGGGCAGGATCAAGTCAGCGAAGACCTGGTTAGCATTAAGAGTGAGCGATAGAAGTGGGAGTAGGTTTAGAAGTCATTTCAGCATGTCAATCTAGTTTATATTTGAAGCATGTTGGAACTCGAACTTGGTTGATGTTTGTAGTTTCTATTATTCGAATATTGTGGATTGAATGTTGTCGTTTCATTATGAACCTTGTTATGCATTAAATGTATTGGACTTGAGCTTTGGCAAGATTTTTCTGCTGTATTTTTTAGCCCTGTGCTGTCACCGCTCGAACGGTAGAGTTTGACCGATCGAGCGATGGACTGGTAACCATGTTTCTGTTTTGCAGAAAATTTGCCCGCTCGATCGGTTGAATCTTACCGATCGAGCGGTGCTAGATTCTTCCGGGCAGTGAGTTTGCAAATTATTGCTCGCTCGATCGGTTGAATCTTACCGATCGAGCGAGGCCACTTTCAAAAAAAAATTTATTGCTTTTAATCTTGGATTTTGTATGCTCAATTATTGTTTAACCCGAGATTAGATGTTTAGAACCGAGGTCTCACATTAAGTGGTATCAGAGCGATAAGTTTTCTGGATGGAATTAGAGTGAGATGGGGTAGATCGAGTCCGCTTGTTTTGGCTTCTCGCATGTGATTGAGTCCGTTAAATGATTATTTAAATTTCATGCGAGCATGATTTATTATTCTATGATCTATTTGAATTACATGATTATGTGATTTAAATATTAAAGCATGATATATATTAGAATTGCGGATTTAATTATTCCTGATATGGAATGAGACTTTTGAACAGAGATTAAGGACACAAGATTGTTGAATTGAGATATTTGTGTCCTAATTCTCTTGATTATGAGATATGTTTCTGATAAGTGCATTTTGTATGCATTAGTTTGTGATATTGATATTTTTATATATATTTTTGTGTGCATCAATATTGTTTTTATGTGTTTTTATGTGTTTTAAGTTCATGTGTGCGTATTTCACTCTCCCGATTAATTTTGTAGGAAAATGGATTTTTAAAGAGTTAATTACGGAGCAGCCTTGATCGAAAAATCATATTTAATTTTAGAGAGATCCAAATCCGATCTCCACCGTTCCGAATGAAGTTCAAGATTTTTGAAGCTGCTGTCCAAATTTCAGGTCAATCCGACAGCTAGAACTCAAGTTATGAATTTTTGAAATTTGTCGCTTGGAGCAGGTTGAATGTTGCGCTGTTGGTGAGTGCTGTAGCGCGTTTGCCCTTGTGTTTGGCGCTAAGGAGAAGCGCTAATGCGCTTAGAAGAAGGAGTTTGACGCAAGGAGTAGCGCTAACGCGCAAGGAATGAAGGGAACCGCGCATGATGTCTGTGTGTGTTATTTTTCGGGCAGAAACTTGCTCGCTCGAGCGAGAGCTTGTGCTCGCTCGAGCGAGCGATACACGAATTTTATTCCTCGGAACAGAGAGTCTCTCGCTCGAGCGAGAGGTTGTGCTCGCTCGAGCGAGATGTCGGGAATCAGAAAAAATCAGAATTTTGGAAATTAAAAAGTCTTATTTTACGGGATATTTTTCATGGGCTTTTTAAACTCATATTTAAGGGACTTATTCAGACGTGAGAAGGGGGTTCCAACACGCATAACGCAGACGACAAGGCGGCGGCTGGGAGCAGAGAAGATTTCTTCGTTTTTTCTTTCTTCTGTTCTTTCTTTTTATTTTAATTTTTGTTTGACTATTGTTTTCAATTATTGAGTAGTTTATTTTCAACCAAGATGGCGTGATTGAGCCAAACAAATTCATGTAGAAAACTTGGATGTTTGTTTGGGATTTTTTAGAGTTGATTTTATTTTATTGATTGTCAGATTTATATTTGTCTTGTGAATAGTCTGATCAACTGTTTGCTTGCATGTTAATCGATTCCAAGTCGACAGAGGAGGTTTTGATTTTGATCACTCTGATAATCAACATATTGTAAAACCGACTAGAAATAGAATTCGGTTTCAGTGTGCGGTTTGGATGTAAACTGAATTTTCACAAATATTTAATGCATTCAAATTTGATTAGAATTACGAAAGATTAGTTCATCAATATTTGAATAGGTTTGATTGTTCTAGAAATAGTCCTTTGAACAAATTAGGAGAATTTCCGTGAATTAAGATTAAATCTGAGTCCTAAATCGACTACATGTTACATGATTTGTTCGGTACCTACGTGTGTCTTGGTTGTCTTTGTTTTAATTATTTTTATCTTCAGTTATTTTTATTCTTATTTCTTAAGCAGTTTTTATTTTATTTTCTTATTTTATTTAAATAAAATTGCTTTTTATTATTTTGTCTAGATTAAGTAAAATAATTAATTCTTGAGAATTGACAACAGTCCCTGTGGGATCGATACTTGGACTCTCAGTCCACTTTACTATTACTTGACCTGGTACGCTTGCCAGTAAATTTATATCACACCGATTAACACGGTCAAGTTTTTGGCGCCGTTGCCGGGGACTGTTTAGTTAATATTAGGATAGATTATTTGCTTGAGACTAAAAAAAATTTTTTTTCTATTTTTTTCGTTCCTTTGATTTTTTTTAAAATTTTTTTTTTCTTGTGAGGTACTTGGAGATGGACCATCGACAGGTGTTCACAAGATTTGGCCAGCAATACTTGGAGCCTTTCTATGCTGCTTGGGGGAGATTCAATGATTTGGCGAACATATTTCAATGCCATCAGTTTTCGACTTACACCCTCACTAAAAATTTTTATGGTGAATTGGATGAGATTACAAGAAGTTGGGTAGATTCTGGAGCTTTGGCCACTAGCAGTCAATTGTTTAGAAGAGATGAAGACAGTGCGATGCACTTGTTAAATGATATGGCAGATTTCGACTACCATTGACATTGTGATTCTTCATTGCAAGGTTGGAGTCACAAATATCCTCCAGATATCAACTCTAAAAATTTTGCAAACCAACCACCGGAGAGTCAAGACGAGTGTGTAGGGTGTTCTAAAGATTATGTGGCTCAGTTGGAGAATCTTTTGCGGCAACAGACACAAACAAATCAATTCTTAGAAAGCCGTATCAAGTCTTGGAGTCTTTTGGATGAACAGATTGCGCTTCTTAGAGAACCAATTTTTGAGATCTGCCAAGAGAGTGAAGTAACTGAGCCAGCGCATGAAGAAATAATTTTTGAGGAATTTTCTTGTGAAGAAGAGCCAATAGTGATAGTGGAGGAGGAAGAAACATACAAGGCTATAGATTTTACCTCGTCAATGGTCGTTCCATGTACACCGTTAGAAGATTCTTTTTTGCCATTGACGCCACTTCCAAAATATTCCATCCTCCATAAGCTTCAGCCTGCAATCCGAGTCTCCTTCCAAACTAATCAGTTCCGACTGAGTGTTGTTGGACCGACGAGCTTACAAAGTATATATCATGCCAAGCTTGAGGGCGAAGGAAATCAAGACCCATACGTAGAGTCGTATGATTTTTACTATGGGCGGCAGCCGCTCTTTGATGGTTGCTTCTGCATAGTCGGGCATTAGACTATAAATTTAGCGTTGACTGGGAGGCAACCCAGTGTTCTTTCCCCTGTTTTTTATTTTATTTTTGGTTTTTGTTTTTTTATTTTATTTTTTACTTCTTTCCCATTCCAGTTTGCCGAGCCTGCCGATATACATAGTCTGCTGCTGCTGTCCCAGCTGATACTGTCAAGAAGGAAGAGGATGAATCGAAAATCAGGGGATTGTTATTTTTGTTCTCATTGTGTTTTTGTTCGTCTTTGCATTTGTGTGTTTGTTATGCATTCTGTTCATTGTTCTGAAGCATTGAGGACAATGCTTTGGATAAGTATGGGGGGGTAGACTAGTATATTGCATTGTTTGTTATGTTTGTGTTGCATCTGTCATGTTTTGTGTTTGTTTGCATTTAGTTTGTTTTTGTTGTTGTTTGCATTGTTATGAGTAGGATGAGTCATAATAGCCAATGATGATGAAGTTTATTTGAAAAAATGGATTTTTTAAAAAAATTTGCTCTTGACTTGACATGAGAAACTGTAGGTTGAACCGTGAATATTTTTAAGCACTAATGTTAGACCAGTGAATTGTAGCGAAAGATTTGATGAAGTTTCTGTCTGTTTGACCATTGCACGACAATAAGTGGTTTGTGGATCTTGATTGTGTATTATGAATTTTGATAAGGCTCTAGTTTACACTTATGATCTTGGGCGCACCTAAAAAAAAAAAATTTCAATTCCATCCGGGCCTTGAAAGGAATAAAATCCTATAAAAGATTAAATTTAAGGCTAAGTATGCGGATTAAATGGGATTGATGCTCCATCCGGGCTATAGACGAGGGGATTAGAAAGAAAAAATAGAATGATTTTTCGTATCCTATCAAAGTTTTAGCTAAGTATGCGGGTAATTATTGGGGCTAAAGCAATACCGGGTGCAAAATCCGGAGGTGTGTAATTCATTATCTCAAGGGAGGTGGATATGTCTAGAGGTCATTGAAAGGAATGGACACTTGAAAAGTAAAACTTGTACTGATTTGTCATAGGTCGCTAAGAAGATTTGAGACGAATTCGATCTAATTTGCATGAAACTGGAATGACATTTCACACACACACGTTCATGTTAAACCGAAAGCGTATTATGAAAAGTTGAGAGCATGTCTGTGTTTTTGGTTTTGTGATTGAACTTCTCGGAGGCTGTGCACATTTATGAATCATCCTTACTTATGTTTTTGCTTGCATTTTGTTTTTGCATGTCTTGCTCGAGGGCGAGCAAGAGTTAAGTATTGGGGTGTTGATAAGTGCATTTTGTATGCATTAGTTTGTAATATTTTTATATATATTTTTGTGTGCATCAATATTGTTTTTATGTGTTTTTATGTGTTTTAAGTTCATGTGTGTGTATTTCACTCTCCCGGTTAATTTTGTAGAAAAATGGATTTTTGAAGAGTTAATTACGGAGCAGCCTTGATCGAAAAATCATATTTAATTTTAGAGAGATCCAAATCCAATATCCACAATTCAGAATGAAGTTCAAGATGTTTTAAAGCTGCTGTCCAAATTTGAGGTCAATCCGACTGCTAGAACTCAAGTTATGAATTTTTGAAATTTGCCGCTCGGAGCAGGTTGAATGTTGCGCTATTGGTGAGTGTTGTAGCGCGTTTGCCCTTGTGTTTGGCGCTAGGAAGAAGCGCTAATGCGCTTAGAAGAAGGAGTTTGGCGCAAGGAGTAGCGCTAATGCGCAAGGAATGAAGGGAACCACGCATGATGTCTGTGTGTGTTATTTTTCGGGCAAAAACTTGCTCGCTCGAGCGAGAGCTTGTGCTCGCTCAAGCGAGCGATACGCGAATTTTATTCCTCGGAACAGAGAGTCTCTCGCTCGAGCGAGAGGTTGTGCTCGCTCGAGCGAGAGGTTGTGCTCGCTCGAGCGAGAGGTTGTGCTCGCTCGAGCGAGATGTCGGGAATTAGAAAAAATCAGAATTTTGAAAATTAAAAAGTCTTATTTTACGGGCTATTTTTCATGGGCTTTTTAAACTCATATTTAAGGGACTTATTCAGACGTGAGAAGGGGGTTCCAACACGCATAACGCAGACGGCAAGGCGGCGGCTGGGAGCAGAGAAGATTTCTTCGCTTTTTTATTTCTTCTGTTCTTTCTTTTTATTTTAATTTTTGTTTGAATATTGTTTTCAATTATTGAGTAGTTTATTTTCAACCAAGACGGAGTGATTGGGCCGAACAAATTCATGTAGAAAACTTGGATGTTTGTTTGGGATTTTTTAGAGTTGATTTTATTTTATTGATTGTCAGATCTATATTTGTCTTGTGAATAGTCTGATCAACTGTTTGCTTGCATGTTAATCGATTTCAAGTCGACAGAGGAGGTTTTGATTTTGATCACTCTGATAATCAACATATTGTAAAACCGACTAGAAATAGAATTCGGTTTCAGTGTGCGGTTTGGGTGTAAACTGAATTTTCACAAATATTTAATGCATTCAAATTTGATTAGAATTACGAAAGATTATTTCATCAATATTTGAATAGGTTTGATTGTTCTAGAAATAGTCCTTTGAACAAATTAGGAGAATTCTCGTGAATTAAGATTAAATCTGAGTCCTAAATCGACTACATGTTACATGATTTGTTCGGTACCTACGTGTGTCTTGGTTTTCTTTGTTTTAATTATTTTTATCTTCAGTTATTTTTATTCTTATTTCTTAAGCAGTTTTTATTTTATTTTCTTATTTTATTTAAATCAAATTGCTTTTTATTATTTTGTCTAGATTAAGTAAAATAATTAATTCTTGAGAATTGACAACAGTTCCTGTGGGATCGATACTTGGACTCTCAGTCCACTTTACTATTATTTGACCTGGTACGCTTGTCAGTAGATTTATATCACACCGATTAACGCGGTCAGTTTCCTCGATGAATTTTTGATCAGGAAACATTCAGTAGCAACCCCGATTGAACATCTTTGTTCTGCGACTGAAAGAATGGCTGTAACTCCGACTCCGATGGAAGCACTTTTTTTTAGGTTTCAGTCGTTCAACCCACCAACTCTGAAGAGTAATGAGAATGTCTTGGAGTGCGAGAATTGGATAGAAGAAATCGATCAGTTGTTTGATTCTCTTGACTACACCGATGAGCGTCGAATTTGGTTGGTAGTGTACCAACTTCAGGGGATGGCCAAAGGTTGGTGGATTTCAAGGAAGAAGGCCTTGGAGAATCAAGGTATGGTTGTTTCTTGGAGTTTATTTAAAGCAGAATTTCTTCGGCAAATTCCGTTCCAACAACAGATTGGATATCGAAGAAGTAATACGAGGAATCAATTGCAACCAAGAGGGAAACAATTCAAGAAGTCTGGGAGCAGTTCTTCTAGCTCCAGCGGATCCCAACAGTTTGGTTCAGGACAGAGTTCTGGATCTTCGGTTTATCTTGCAGCAATTGTGGAGGTCGATACCTCAGCGAGCACTGTCTTGGAATTTATGGTAGTTGCAATATCTGCCATCAGACCGGACACTACGCGAGGAGATTTCCTCAGTGTGATACCGTTGGATCTTGGTCAGGGCGTTCTTTTCGACCGATGGTTCAACAGGGGCGGCAAACTACTGTGGTTCATTCCTTTCAGTCGCCGCAGCAGAATCAACTAGGAGGTTATCCAAATATGAATCAACCTCCGATGCAACAGACTTTAGTATTTGCTCTTAATGAGGATACGCAGACTCGGGCTGCACCTGGAGATGATAAGTCAGGTAATCATTCGAATTTTTGGTTTTATGCCTGTTAAATGTTAGATATTGGTACTTTTCCTACCTTTTTACTTAAGAAATCTAGTTTGATGCATTCCCTTTTGTTGAACTTTTGGGTTACTTTAGTAGCAACTCTTGATTTGGTTGGGAATAAGATTGAACTGGGCAGCTGGTACTTAGGTTATCGGATTATGAGTTATTATCCGTTGAGCTGTTTAACCAAGTACAGGGCAACCGAGGATTCTTTCCAGAAAGTTGCCAGATTTTAGATCTGATTCGTTAGACGAGTGGAAATCCTCCGGTAAGAATTCTTGATTCGTAGATTCTTTTGATATTTGTTTTGTAGAATGACAGTTTATTACAATAATGTGCGGAGGATTTCTTTATGTTGGCAGAAGATGTCCTGAAATTTTAACCCGATCTGGTTGATACACCAGTGGTTATAGAATTTGCAGACGATGATATAACAGGATGAGCTTCCGGTTTTGATTCCGATTCGTTAGATTGGCTTCAGCTTGAATTGAAATCAGAGTGTCATCTTCCTAATACCGGACTCAGAACGAGGTATGTCGCTTGAACTTTGTATTGCAGTTGTTTTGGCAGACGCTTCTGCAGTGCATATGAACTTTAGGAGCCGGATCTTTCAGAGATAATTGGACAAAATTGTGACTAATCTTATCGATGATTTCTTATCCATTCGGATCGAGAGTTGTACTAATCATGCAGAGCATTCGAGAATCATCTTGCAGAATTGCGTGCCGAACAGTTGTATGCTATTCTATCGACGGCTGAATTCTGATAGGATCGACTTATCTTTCCTCGATGGATAGAAAGGATTTCCAATCGACAATTCCTTAGTATGCTGCACTTATGACCAGAGTTTAAAGCAGATAGGAGTTCTATCAGCATTTTGATTTTGAGCAGAATCAGAATTGTGTGAGAAGATCAAAATCGATCAGATATTTGATTCGATTTATTAGTATTTGTTGAAGAAAAGTCATAACTGAACCAATCTGAGATTCAGTCTTTTCAGTATTCTTTCAGATGATCGAAAGGTATACGATGATTGCAGAGTCGGTTCTGGTAATATCAGATGAAGAACAATGTTAGAGGTATGTTTTTCCGATGTTCTGAACTGCATGCAGTTGATAGCAGAGAGAAAGAACGACCCGACGGTCTATTATACAGTTTATTCTAGTTCAAAATGGGATAGAGATCATGTTTCTGATGGATTCATCAGGAAACTTCTTTGAGCAGTTTGAGTTGGAGGTACTATCTGTTTAAGATTGACCGATTGGTGAAAGCTGCTTCTGTATTCCATACAGAATGATTCTCAGACATAATCAAATGATAGATATTCTGTCAGATTGTTTGAGTGCCGAATTTGGGCGTTTCAGACAGAGATCTTTGGTATACCATTTTTTTTAGTATAGTCTTCGAAGAGACTTTTGATATTCGATTGCATCTTAGTACAGTTGTTGTACTCAAAACGACGGACATTCAGAGCAGACGATTTGGGTTTAGAGGATTTGCTGAGCTGTAGTGCTGGGCCAACCCAATATCTGTATAGCCTGATCGGGCTAGGTGAGGGTGAGCGGTCTATGCCATCTATTAAGCTCATTATTACCAGACTTGGTAATTCATGGTACCTATCCTGAAGGTCCATGGTTTGTATTATAGGAAGTTGTGAAACTCCCTGACTCCGGAAGGAGAGATTTGGAGGTGCTTGATCCTTGCACTAGCTGACAAGTGACGCTTACTCCTATGAAATTCTTCAACAAAAACAGTTATCAGATGATTATCTCGATGACATCGTTTATGATTTGTGCGAGCAGAAATGGAAACCTCTGTTGTTTTGGTATGATTTTTCTTCTGAGTCACCTGTTTTAGGACCAGATTTGTTCCGAGGTTTAGGAGCAGTTGATGATTGTGTGTCGAGAATGTAGAGGAATTGGACTAAGTGGTCGAATTATACGAGGGTTAGATGCAAACTTTCGTATTTTGATCGGAAATATCGAATATTTCTAAAGATTTCGATTTTCAGAAATATTTGTCAGATATGAGAAGAGAGAAATCGTCTTGAAGATTGTTTAAATCTCACTAGAGTCTGGAGCTGATGGACGATCGTGTCTACAGACTTGTTTTGTTTCGTCTCTTTCTGGTTTTCACAAGGTAATTTCGGTCTTTCGTTGCGGATTATCGCCAGATCCGTGTTGCTGAATTACCCAACCAGAAGTTCTTATGTTCTCTATTTGTTGAGATCGGAATTTGAAGAGTTACCAAATTGCCTGAGACGAATGATTCAGAGTATGACCGAACAGAGAAGTAGCTCCAAAACAAACAGAGTCAGTTTGTGCTAGTACAGTTGAGCAGTTACGATTTTGAAGAAGAGATTTGGGAAATAGAGTCCGATTTGAGACAACGGTTTCTGGACTTATTCTGAGAGATGAATTCTTTTCCAGCTTTGGATATTATCCCTTTTCTTTTGAGATTGAACCGTATTCGATTTTGAGGACGAAATCAGTTCTTAGAGGGGGAAAATTGTAACACCCCAAATTTATCTTAATTTAGTTTATTTGAGATAAGCGAAGATTACAGAGTTCAAGAGCCGACTTGATTTTGATCAGAGTCTATTTTGCAAATTTTGGATTTTTCAGGGACTAAAACGCAAAAGGTGGATTTGTTATATTAGTTGACTTGACTAAGTCTTTTCTCCTATTCCACCTTCTCCTCCAAATCATGTCTCCTCCATTAGAGCTTGGGAAAATTTTCTTCAAGCTTTCAAATTCCGGTTTCCGGTCGATCCGTCCGTTATAAATTATTTTTGAAGGCAGTTTAGCGATCACAGCAGCGAGAGCTTCGTTCTATCGTAATTTTTTCTCCGATCAGTTGTAATTCTATTTTCGAATGTTGTTAGAATCGATTGAGTTTCGGTTATTTTGTTCTTGAACGAGTTCTTGTCGTTTATTCTCAGTCGGTTTTGAAATAGAGCGTCGTTCGGATTTGTTTTGATTTTGGAAAGCATAATTCGAAAATGGGAATTTTGAGATGTGTTGGGTTTGCTTTGATGTTGTTGTTTTAGCATTTATTTGAGTTGTTTGCAATGCTGTATTGCTATCTGCATTTCCGGTTTGTTCAGTTTATAGCCGTTATACCGCCGGTTTGAGATTTGGGATTTTTGAACCGTTGAGTTGTAGGACTTTGGAAATTGGGTTGTTTGTCGTTTTTTTATCATCTTTTGCCTCTATACAGTTTGTTTGAAGTTTGTCAAGCCCAGAGTTAGCAGCAGTCGATCGTTGAAGAGTTGGACGAAGAGCGGTAAAGAGTTTACCTTGAGCGATGTTGATGTTTAGGTTGTTTAGATTTTGATATAACCTCTTTTGTAGCTTATCCATAGTTGGAGCTGTGGCATCGAAAGGTACAAGCAGTCATCGTTTTAGTGGGATAGCATACTCGAGACAGTTGGTTCTTGAGTTTTCCCTTAAATCACATACTTGCATCAATACTTGTTCTAGAATGTGGGACTTGTATTTTGTTGTTTGAACTTTTGTTATATGGCTTAATGCTTTATGTTTTTATTCTGCATTCATCTTGAGCCAAATCTTTGATTTCAGCGGGCAGAACGACCATTTTTATGTTAGACATTTTGGGGGCTTTAATCGAGTGGCCTAAGCGTAGAGGTTCGCCTAGTGTCAGCATACTCCTTATAGTCGCACCAAATTCTAGGGGAGTGGGATACGTGACACCACCTCGATTGGGTGATTCGGTGATTCGTTACGTGATCTCATCCTCGGGATCCCAAAAGCAGAGCAGCAATTCCTTGATTTTTTGTTTTGATATCCCTGTTTTAAAGACATGCATTTCATTCGTATTAGTTTTTAATATGTTGTCTGTATTACATGTTTTGAGTTAATACTTGTTATTGCATGTTATGTTGCTTTTACAGGGAATATCATTCTCACCGGAGTTATCCGGTTGTTGCTTTGTTTTGTATGTGTACTTGGCAACAGGTGGAGCATGATCAAGTCAGCGAAGAACTGGTAAGCATTAAGAGTGAGAGATAGAAGTGGGACTCGATTTAGAAGTCGTTTCAGCATGTCAATCTAGTTTATATTTGAAGCATGTTTAGAAATCGAACTTGGTTGATGTTTGTAGTTTCTATTATTTGAATATTGTGGATTGAATGTTTTCGTTGCATATATTATGAACCTTGTTATGCATTGAATGCATTGGACTTGAGCTTTGGCAAAAATTTTCTGCTGTATTTTTAGCCCTGTGCTGTCACCGCTCGATCGGTAGAGTTTAACCGATCGAGCGATGGACTGGTGACCATGTTTCTGTTTTGCAAAAAAGTTTCTCGCTAGATCGGTTGAATCTTACCGATCGAGCGGCGCTAGATTTTTCCGGGCAGTGAGTTTGCAAATTCTTGCTCGCTCGATCGGTTGAATCTTACCGATTGAGCGAGGCCATTTTCAAAAAAAAAATTATTGCTTTTAATCTTGGATCTTGTATGCTCAATTATTGTTTAACTCGAAATTATATGTTTAGAACCGAGGTCCCACAAATCCATTTTCACCGCTTGAAAAAAGAAGTGGATATTGAAGAGGGTCATAACAACCAAAATAATGTTTCATTATGTGTTTCTTTCCATCAGACCCATGAAGTATTATGTCCCTATCATATGAAATATTAGGATTATTTCCCTCAATCAAAATAGCAGCAACTTGGTCAGCTGTAGGATTATTGTAGATACGTTGATCTACTTCAGCATTCTTGCATATTTGAAGTGTTACATCTTCAATTGAGGGAAAATCATGCATTCGACGCAACAATTCAGCATATGGATTTTTTTTTCATTACATCCTTCAATAACTTCATAGTATCTTCACAAATATCAGCATTCTCAAATACGGTCATCCTATTAGTCAATTCATTGTTGCTATCCCAAAAATACAATTGAAAATAAGACGTTTTTTAAGTCCAAAAAAAGTGAATGAATATATACTGTTATATATTCTGATTCTTTTCCGAAAATCCTCAGCCTCTTGAGATTATGTGTCAGTAAATATTACAAATAATTCCTTTGGAATGGTTGTGTTTTCTAATATGATTTTACCATTATCACAGCAAAACGTGGGGCTTTCAAATTCAAACTTCTTTGCCCCGCAGTGATGATACATGATCATTGAATTTATTTCACGTGATTCTATTGTTCCTACATGTTATGGAAAGGAGGAAAATACAATTATATGTTAATTCTGAAAATCATAAAATGTAAAAAAATATTTCGTAGGAAATTCATGAGGACATAAATATCTAATAGTTATTTCTTTTACCTTGATATTTTACAACTATGAGCAACGTGACAGTATGTTTCTTTTCTTTTCTTTTCTTTTCTTCTTGGCTGTAATGCATTCTTAATCTGTTGAGGGCGTGTTTGAATAAGAGAATTTGAATTTTTGGACACCGGTTTGTCCTTTTCTGAAGTATTTTATGCAAATATGTCTATAAATAATTATTATAGTTAGCAGCATGAAATTTTAAACACGGTGTAATTCGTAATTCTACGATATATGAGACTTATCTTAAAAATATACCTTGTGCTAGTTGTTTTGTGTGCATGTAATCAATAGGCACAAAGCTACCATCATCGGATAATACCCTTTTGATAAAAACAAACAAAGGAAAATGAACAACATGTTAGGCCTATATTGTAGATATAACATTAAAAGTAAAAAACTGTAGAGGTAATATATGTTTTCCAACACATTACCAACATGCACAACCAAAATGAAATTGCATAGAAATGTTAGAACGAGTGTAACCAATTTTGTTCCCTGCAACATTTTGAGGAGATAAATTATAAAATGATAATAAGAAAATAAAGATAAATAATTTTTTTTCAATATAACATTTTATGACAATGCGCAACGCAATGATGAAACGAAATTTGGAGAACCTGCTTGATTTGGAGCCTGTTTCTTTTATTTTCTTTCTTGGCTCGGATGCGTCTTCGGACCGTTTTTTGCCATTAGAGGCACTTTCTACAGATTTTTATAATATTAATATATTTGACAACATCAAGTAGAAAATGCGAGTCATTTAATTATTTTTCGAGCTTTGAGATTCGTAATAGCTTACAAGGAGAAATATACCTTGGGAGGTAGCATCTGATAACATATTATCGATAGCTTTAGAATGATCATCTTTGAATAACAAACTGTTGTTGAAAGTAACTTCAAAATATTAGATTGTGAAGCAATAGCTACGATAATAAAACAAAAGGAAATTGATCATACCCTTCTGAGAGGATAAATAAAGGATAATGAAATACATGTTAACAATATTATAAAATATAAAAATAGCAATAGTGAAAAATGAAGATGTGATAGACGTTTTTGGCTCATTATAAACTTCCACAGAAAAACTAAAATTGTATAAAAATGTTAATAGGTACTGTAGCAAAATTTATTTATTTTCATTAAATAATTTTGAGAAGTTAAAGTACAAAATAATATATAAGACATAAGAAAATATGATATGTAGAAGATAAATAAGGAAATATGATATGTAGAAGATATAAGAAATAAGGAAATAAATATAAGAAAAGTTCAATATTTAAGGAAATAAATATAAACAAAGATCAATATTTTTTTTTACAAAATAACAATTGATGACAATAGACAGCAAAATGATGTAAGAAATTTGGGAAACCTGCTTGAGTTGAAACCTCTTTCTTTTCTTTTCTTTTCTTTTCTTTTCTTTTCTTGCTTAGCTTAGATGCGTCGTGTGACTTTTTTTTTTTTTTTTTTACTTGTGAAGCAGTTTCTACGAATGGCTCTAATATTAATATAGTGGACTACATCAAGTAGGAAGTGCAAGGCAACTATTTTTTCTGAAGCGAGATTCATAATAGGTTATGAAGAGAAATATACCTTGTGAGATAGAAGCTGATGACATATTATCGATAGTCTTACAACTACGACTTTCAAATAACAACATGTTGATGAAAAAAATAAATCAAAATATTGTATCGTATCACGATAACGACTATCATAAATAAGAGGAAATTGATAAATTTGAACCCATTAGGAATTTCATTATACGATTGAGGGTAGAAATACAAAATGCTACAATGAGAAATGATAACTGGAATATGAGATCATCCAAACACTGTATGCGGGTTGGTGAAATGTTGTATCTTACCTTTTGGGTGAGAATATTTGAAGTTGTTCAGCCCATGCTGAATTTTGACTTTCAATTGATCAAAAAATTGGGTTTATGTTGTAAAATAATTACAATCACTCTGGCTTCTACTAAATTTAAGTTCTAATTTCGGAACATTGTATGGAACAAAAAATTAAATAATAATTATAAGAACCTTGATGGGTTATTACCCAATTTGACTTTTTCCCGGGTCCCAGCCCAATGACTCAATCCATATGGGTCCCATATTACTCCGATATTTATTTGAACACTTTATCAAGGCCCATAAATACCTCAAAGCCCATAAGAGGCTCAAGCTCATGAAACTCTCTGACTATCTATAAATAGCTCAAGTTCTCTCATTATTTAGGTACGCACTCTATAGTCACATGCTTTAGTTCTTTAGAACTTTTACCTGACTTGAGCGTCAGAGTGTTTTCGCCGGGCAACCCCCGACCACTCACTTTGCTTTGTGATGCAGGTGACAACCCACGAAGTTCGGTCTTTGAAACAGTTCGAGTATTAATTCGGCTATCCAGATTTCCGCAAGTTACCCAGATTTTCTCTAATCGGGCAATATCAATTTTTTGCTACATCAGCTTGGCGCCGTCTGTGGGAAATTGTTCACTGCATCATTGAGAATGCATACTCCATCACAAACATCTCAAGGAAACAATCGCAATGGAGACCCACCTCCAATCTCCAAACCACCGCCTGAATTTAGTTTCACCCAAGAAACGTTGACAGTCTTAATGGAAGGAACAGCCGCACGCGCAGCGACTGAAGCGGTCACTCAGTTCGTGGAATCCCGTCAATGCCGATGCACCGACAAGACAGCTCATAGAAGAGGGCTCTCATCTCATGACCCCGGTAACAAAGAACCAAAGAAAACTAAGTCTAAAGTGAAAGACAAAGATCTTGAGGGGACCGAGAAAAATACTACTCATAAAGAGGGTGAAACAAATGCTCTGACAGTTCACGACGTCTCTAATGAAAACAAAACCAATGATCCAACCCATAAAGATGGATCTCACACATATGTAACTGGAGAGAATTCGTCAACAATCTTGACTGTGCGTCGGAGCCCATTCATTAATGTCATTTTATCTGAATCATTGCCTAAGGGAGTCAAAATCCCCAACCTACTTGAGTTCGATGGAACTGGTGATCCTCAAGATCATATTGACAAATTCTACGCGAAAGCAGATTTATATGACATCACAGATGCGGCTTACTGCAAGATATTTTGAACAACGTTATCAGAAAAAGTTCTCACATGGTTCAATAAGCTGTCGTCTGAATCTATCGCCAACTTGGAGAAACTCATCCAGCGCTTTATCCAACAATTCTCAATTAACAAGAAATACCCAAAAACAGCAGCATACTTATTCACAATTCTTCAAAAAGAAGGAGAAAATTTGCGATACTATGTTAATAAATTTAATCACGCGGTTCACGAAGTCCTACACGTGAACCACGATATGTTATCTAGAATAATGCAGCAGAACTTGCGTCCTGGAAGGTTCAAAGAATCTATAGCAGAAAAATCTCCGGACACCTTGGAGCAGCTGTTGTCTAGAGCGGAAAAATACATTCGCATCGAGGAAACTGATGAGTTGCACTCCTCGAGGAAAAGAAAACGAAACGAAGAATACAATGAAATATAACACATGACAGAGAGTCATGTCAATCTACAGAAACTCTATACTCATAGAGCAAACACCTGCAAGCTAAAATAAATTGCTTGCCGCTACTTTATTTGCTCTGCAGATCAAAAATTTTATTTAATTCTCTTTTATTTTAAGTTTAGTAATAAACTTACGTTGATTTTTTTACTTTTCTATTTAATTATATAGGAAGGAACACAACTCCGTCAACAAATTCTTAACTCATATGTCACGACCCATGCATTCGTTAAGGCTACTCATCCATCAGATGCTTGGCCAGCCCTGTAGGACTACCTAAGCCACGATGCTGTAAGAGGTCAAGACGACAAAATTACAGTCCCGGGATACCTCACCACCTAGAAAATAGAGTGGGTTCAGGACTTCCCAATGAGACAAAATCTTAGGAACTTGATCCACTCCTAAGTACTCCATGTTAAGCACTACATTATTTCTCCTAGAGCACAAAAAAAAGTCATAGTGACTATAAACAATTCAAAAAAATCATAGTGATTATAAATAATTCACAAAGTCATAGTGACTATAAACAATTCAAAAAAGTCATAGTGACTATAAATAATTCACAAAGTCATAATGACTATAAACAATTCAAAAAAGTCATAGTGACTATAAATAATTCACAAAGTCATAGTGACTATAAACAATTCAAAAAAGTCATAGTGACTATAAATAATTCATCAAGTCATAGCGACTATAAATAATTCATCAAGTCATAGCGACTATAAATTTTTTTTTTCAGAAAATTTCATAGCGTCTATAAACAATTCAAAAAGTCATAAGTGACTATAAATAATCCAAAAAGTCATAATGACTATAAACAATCCAAAAAAGTCATAGTGACTATAAATAATTCACAAAGTCATAATGACTATAAACAATTCAAAAAAGTCATAGCGACTATGAAATTTTTTTTTCAGAAAATGTCATAATGACTATAAACAATTCAAAAAAATCATAGCGACTATAAATAATTTATCAAATCAGAGCGACTATAAATAATTTATCAAGTCATAGCGACTAGAAACAATTCAAAAAAGTCATAGCGATTATAAATAATCCAAGAAGTCATAGAGACTATAAAAAAAAAATTCAGAAGAAATCATAGTGACTATAAAAAATTTATCAAGTCATAGCGACTATAAAAATTTTTCAGAAAAAGTTATAGTGACTATAAATTTTTTTCAGAAAAAAGTCATATCGACTAGAAATTAAAATAATTCAAATCGGGCCAAGAGAATAAAAAAGTACACACATATATAAACACGTGTACACGATTACATTGAGATATACATATATATTTATATCACGTTAATTTCTCCCACATGTCACTATTCATCATCATCATCGTTCATATTTCTGTCCACCTTTTTCTCTCTCCTCCATGGAAATTTCAAACAGCCGTAACTCCGTCACCAGTTACCAAAACTCGAAACTAAATATACCGTTGGACTCCTCGCGACGAGGGCTATCCACGGACACCCATTTTGCCCATTTTAATCGCGATTTCGACGAACCCAACTCCGGCAGCCTTCACTTTTTCGCCGTCGTTTGGCCGCCTCCGGTCGCCGAAAATCAAAACCAAATGTACCATTGGAATCGTCTCGACAAGAGCTATCTATTGATACCGATTTTGCGAAGTTTTATTGCGATTCCCAGAAACCCATTTTCCAGCCACCGCCGCCGTGCCGCCTGTCAGTGTTGGGTTGACTTGGTTTAGTTGTTGGGACATGTTTCAAAGTTTTGAAATATAATTTCGAACACAAAATTTCGACATCAACGGGACTAACTACGGACGAAGGCTTGGAATCTAGGTCCTGACGTAGACTCTAATTAATACGTAGAAGGTTCCGCTGGATCAATAAACATGTTGGTATTTCGCTTCACCCCCAAGAAGAACAATATCCTATCATGGTACGAACACCCCATCAAATATATATATATTTTAAAAATATATATCTAGAACACCTTTTTCACTACCACTCAATGCAAATAACCAAGTCATAATATTTTTTAAATATTAGACAAAAGTTGTAAAAGTGAGACAATAAAAATTCTCACGATTTTATGGTGAAGCAAACCATGAATTTAAACACAAATAAAATAATTATTATCAACAACAAATAATATGCGTGTATGTGCATATGCGTGTATATACATACATCTATCCATCCATCTCACGGCCCAAGGAATTCATATGCGTGTATGTGCATATGTCAAGTGATATAGCTCTACTTTTATTGGCTAGAAATAATCATTTTTCGAATTGATGAACAATGTAGCATTTCATTTTTCAACCAAAAGAAAAATGATCATATGATATTCATTATTTATGAAGATAAGAGAAGATATATTATGTTGAATATTACAACTTATCTTGACTATTTTGTTGTAATTAATAATACTAAATATTATAACTTAATATATATTTATATTAATTAAAATGAAATTTTATAATATGTATCAATAGTTATAGATTATAGATTTTATTCATTCATTCAATTATTTATTATTATTATTATTTATTATTCATTTATTTATGTATTTATTATTATTATTATTATTATTGTTATTAATTATTAATATTAAGAATTAAGATAAGATATAGCATTAACTATTTCGTTATAATTACTAATACTGAATATTTTTAGTTATATTTATTGTATATTTATATAATATTAATTATTGTATGTTTATATTTATATAATATTATATTAACTATTTCGTTAATCAGAACTTTGAAATATAATAATATATCATTCATAAAATATATGTTTTATTCAAATTTTTTTAATCCATAATATTTTATTTTATTTATTGATAATTGATTGATGATCAGCGATTTAATTTATAAGAACACAGATCTATTACAGAGAATGTGAAATGGTGAGGCTGTAAGTGACCTTCGGAATTTGTAGAAAACAAAACGTACACAGAAGGTGTGTGAAATTGGAGGGCGGCACCTGTACACCGTAGGAGTACGAAGGCGGTTGTTGTTCGTTGCGTTTGGAGAAAATGGTAGAGCTGGGGGGCCGGGCGTCGTAGTACTGGTTTTTTTATTTATACTAGCTACACACGTTGTGTGTGAAATATAATGTATAAAAAATAAAGGGTTGTGGGAAAAATAGAGAGAACATGGGCTTGAGATGAGAAATTGGATTTAAAATGTGTAATGTAAAGTATCATATTGTTATTCAATTATTTTTATCAATAAAAAAAATTAAATGATATTTTAGTCTACATACATAAATTATCAAATCAGTTACTATAAAGGGTTGAGACTTTATTAAAGAGTTATTTGCTCCACATACCTCTGTGAATTATTGAAAATGCACACTTCTCCCCTGTAAAATTTTAATAGGCATCTTCAACCCTGATCTTTTATAAAATTAGCACACACGCCCTTTCATATGAGCGATTATTGCGCACGCACCCCTCATGCAACTGTGTCAATATTTTGATTTTTTTGGCACCATGCAAATTCCTATGTGAAATATTCAAATTACATATTTGAACCCTTGAGAGTATAATTTTTAAATCTATTCAACCCATAAGATCCAATTATAAGATATTTATCAAACATTTACATTTTATGAATTTTTATTTTGAATTTTGTTATTAATTAATTTGTTTCTAACAATAAATATTATTACTTTATCTTGATATCAATATTTTATTAAATCACTTCGTGTTTCCAATTTTTCCATTAAACATTCATTCATAAACAAGGATTTAAATATCTAAACGTACCAAAATATTGAACCAATATGATAAGTTCATGCATATTATTTTTTCAATTTAAGTGCTATATATGTTTGAACCAAAATCTAAATTTTTCAAGAATATGTATTGCAAAATTTGCAATAAATAATAAAAAAATAAAGTGGTTATATAATGATAAAATTTACTATTAAAATTTATTTTTTGTATAAATAATACTAAGATAAAATAACTAATATTTTTCATAGTTATTTAATTAAAAATATTATTTTATTCAATTAAATATAGAATTAATAGTAAATTTTATCGTTATATAATCATTTTATTTTTTATTATTTATTGCAAATTGTGCAATGCATTTTTTTTAAAAATTTAGATTTTGATTCAATACTATATAGTCATAAATCGAAAAATTAATATGTTTGAACTTATGATTTTAATTAGTTTAATATTTTGGTATTTTTATGTATTTAAATCTTTGTTTATGAATGCATATTTTTAATAAAATAATGATATCAAGATTGATAGGATCGGAAACGGTGTGTAGAGAGGGGGGGAGGGTGAATACACACTTTTAAAATATTTTGAGCTACAATAGCTCGTTCTTGAAATGTTCGAGTAAGAACCGAGCACCGATAAATTATATCGAGTTTGGTTAATAAACCAAGTAGAAAACACTCGAAATAATCCATCTAAAAACTGATTAAGTATTTGAGAAATCGCTTAAAAAAGATTACAAGTTGAGATAGTAAAAACATTTTGGTTGAAGAATTTTATCAAACACTTTGTATGCAATATTTTGGTACTTTAAAGAACATAAAAAATGCTTCAACAAATCATCCAAAAACAGTAATAATAAGTAAATGCGATAAAGTAAAGAGACGAGAATTTGTTTATGGATGTTCGGAGCTCAATCTTCTACGTCACCCCTTCTTCCTCACGGAAGGATCCACTAGAAGACTTTGAACATTATAAACTCTTGTAATCACCTCACTCCAACTTTAGGACTTACCCACTGCCTAAATCGGAACTACTAGATTCACACTCGATTGTAGGCCGCAACCTCAAAATCCTCATAATGTTTAACGCCTTTATGCCAAGACTTACAAACACAATTTTTAACGTTTTTGTGTTAAGAATCTCACTCAACTAATCTTTACAAATCATCTCTCATATGTGTGTGAGTGAGTTGGGGTTGGGGTATGAAGAACTTGACTGGAGAAACTCAAGAAATCTGTTGATGTGTTATTCACACCTTGGGTTTGCTCTCAACTAGATGATAGATCTGTTTTGATTCCCTCTCTTGATGTGGAAAAGCTCTAACAAGCTGAATGTTCTTTTGGGTGTCCACTCTCTTTTTTTTTTTTTCAATCTATAGATCTTATATTTATAGTCTCCAAGAATGATATAGACGTTAGACACAATAATATGACTGTTGGAAAAGGTTTTGTATTGTTTCTGATATCATATCATTCATATTTCTCTTCTGGACTGTAGCTTTGACCGGCTTGACTAGATCTGGATCTGACCAGTAGACAGGCGATATCAGGTGACAAGCTTGGATCGGTTGATATCTTCGAGTCGGTTGACATGATTAGATCGGTTGATATCTTCAAGTTGGTCGGTTGATATAGAGCAGTTGACATTTCTCGACTGCTTGAGTTGATACTGTTTGTTCAGATGCTTGTAACTCTTTTTGTGTTGACTTCTGGGCAAAGTGATCAACGTAAAAGTTGTAGTTCTTGATTTTATATTTCCAGCGCCAGAAGAATCACTAAATTCGAAGTTCATATGAAAAAGTTATTTCCGAAATACCATAGCTGCTTAAATCAGTTGAGGTCTTCATTGGTCGGAAGAATGCTGATCGGTCGAGGTCTTGTAGATCTTGATGCGTTGATTTCTGGGCAAAGTGGTGAACATAAAAGTTGTAGACTTGTGTATTTGATTTCCAACGCATCAAAAATCACTTCATTTGGATCTCATTTGAGAGATATATGCTCAAATTACCAGACTGTGTACATCCTCGAGTTTGGTTATCAACATGTGCAGAACCAGCAACTTTAACGTGATTTATCATCTTCTTAGGCTCCGATTAAGACTTTGAATTGTGAATATGATTTGTATATCATCTTCATATCTTTCCAACACATACTGAATCATTACATTTGGATCATGGATCTGAGCGATATGATCATTACACCAGAACTGGTCTGTCATTCCATATGCTGTCATCTTGTTCATCCAGTTCACTCTTGAGGCGTCCGTTTTCCCAGACTAACATCCGAATTCATCCAACTGTCATCCGAATTCACTTTGAAGGTTGATAACACTCAGGTAAAAGCTTTCCTAAGAAATAAGATTGAATCTAAACCTGAGAAAGCTAGGTTATTAAGATGGCAAGCTTTATGTCAAAATTATATTTTTGATATTGTTATTATTAAATCTCATGAAAATATTCTTGCAGATTTATTAAAAAAATATGGAAGGCAGTGATGTGGTTTCCATCATGAAAATGCAAAGGCATCTCAGGAAACACCTTGGGTTGCTTTAAACCGAGTTCAACCAGCTTGTCATAAGTGCCGATATGGCGGACATGTTACAACAAGCTGATCGGATCAAAATATCCAATCGAATCATAGGATGTATGCAAGCTCAAACTCAACTATGGGCTGCTATTCAATGACCAATTATGCGTGCCATAGAAAAACCACTGGTTTCTCATAAACAAAAAATGTTAAAATCATTGGTTTTACAAGAACAAGAAATATAGCCACCGGTTGTAAAATAATATGTTGAGGATTCTAATACTCAAGAAACAAGCGCTAATCTATCATCAGCTTTTGATGATCTAGATAAAGCAACAATTAATGAGGATAACTCATCAAGTCAATCGTCCGCCTCTGGGGTAAAAGAGGAAGAGATCAATCTTAGGCCCAACACTGACAAGGGCAAATCTAAGATTGATACTAACCCAGCTGCCATTTCTCCATTTCAGGTTTATCAACAAAGATGAGAGAAATTAAGTACAATAAGTGAAATCAACCAGATCACTTGCAGGGTTGATGTTGCAGGAATATATCCAAGGGTTTGGCTAAAAAACAATGTCAATCCTAAGGATGCAAAGCTATGGTATGAATTTAGGGCTTTAGCCTCAGTTTATACAACTTCACCGGGCTTCAAAAAATATCACAGCTACCAAAATGGATTCAGGAAGCAGTCCAAGAAACATGGGCAAATAATGATCATTTGTCCAAAGGAGATGTGCTCGAGTTATACTTTTTTAGTGCAGCTCCAGAACCAACAGGAAAAGGATCACACGAGCCCTTTCATTTCATCAAGCTAAGGAGACCTGACATGAATTATCAAAGATTTATCAAGGATCCTATATATGAAGAAATACCATTGGTGTCAACTTTTGGAGAAAATGAAATCTCAACCAGAAGGGCATGTGGTATTTGGGTTTGTCTCACCGAGATGGATAAGGTCAAGTCTCCGTTCAAATTTTATCAGAATTCTGTGAACGGATCATTCCTGTTAAACACAATGACAGAAAAAACTACGGCTTTTGCGGAAGAACTCTTCGAAAAAAAGATGAACTTTTTGTGGAACAACAAGCTGCCGGGGAGTAAAGAGACTCGTCGAAAATTTTGTAACATGGCTCATATCAGAAGATGGTCAGAGAATATCTGCCCAGAATGTCCAAACCAGAAGGAGCCAAAATTCGGAAAAACCTTCAAACCCCGAACGGATCGAAAAGATTTTTCTGAGACAAGCAAAGGTGGACAGGGACCACCAAAAACGCGTTTTCCCAGGGGCCCACTGCAAAAGCAAAAGATGCCCCAAAAACAATAAAGAAGGCATGTGAGGAGAATAAATTCAAAAAAAATGTCAAGCATGTGACTCCTCCACTAGTAAAAGATGCCATCGGGCATGTGACTCTCCCACTAACAAAAGATGTCATCAATAATGGCATAAAGAATTCAAGACAGCTGTAAGATTTCCTGAAGTTTCTAGGTGAAACGAGTGGAACTTCAGCTATAAATACAGACATTTGAGGAAGCTGAAGACATCGATCATTTCCTTCAGTTTTCTTACAGATAAAACATTGTAATATTTCTCTTTCTAAGTTTGTATTAAGTTTTAATTTTATGTATTTCAAGAACAAGACTACTATGAGTAGCTAAACTAGTTATCTCCTCCTCTTCAAAAGAGGTTGATTTATGTAATAATATGTTGTCTGAATAAATTTGCGAAGCTCTTCCCTATCATGCTATTTTCATTTAAAAATTAAGCTTTTATTATACGCCTTAAGGTAGGAAACGAAATAAGGCTGTGCTAGCTGCTGCTGAAGGAGTCTGTGTCAGAAACCATCAGTTGCGATCGCGTGGTTTGGTTGTGAGGAGCAACCTGTAAAACCCGATGGACATAACCCGACAACAATGTGGTCAAAGAAGTAATTTGCTTTAATTTACTTACAGAAGCATGATGGGCTAAAACTTATTTTTTAATAAATTGGGAAATAAAGGGTAGAATATGAATTATTTAGTTTCACGGACATGTTTCAGACACTTTTTAATTAATAAGTGATATTTTTAGGATACGAAAAATAAAAGGGATATAATTAACTGTGCAACGAAACTATAGGGATATATTTAGGAATTACCCGGGTTCAAATTAAATAAGAACATGTTATTACTCGCTATACTTCGGAAAGGGACACAATCCTTATATCACGGAGTTTCGATAGGGAATGTGACATTCCTCTAGTCATGGGTGACACACATCTGTGCAAATATCCAAAAACGTTGTAAATGAAACTCGATTCATTTATCTTGTAAGAAAACGAGAAAAATCACAAGAAATACTCAATCTGACACGAGAACTTTTATCAAACAACAAACAACTATATATTATTCAACACATTCAAATCACCATATTTAATAGCTTCTTCTTCTTTTTTCTTTTCTTTTTTCCTTTCAAATGTACTCTTCATAAATCAAATGCAAGGGTTGAAAATGCAATCTTAAGGAACTCGAGAAATCATCGTAGTAATAAGATATATGCTCATCAGGAATCGACGGCCTACAGGCCCTGATCGATGAGATAGTCTCCCATCTTCTCTACAACCATATTACATTGTCCAGGAGTCATTGGTTCCTCGTAGACACCGAAAATGAGAGCTTGCCCTGTTTTCTTCACAGTTATACCACCAGCTCCCTGCATAGATCAACATAAAATACACGAAATTTAATTTACTTTTTTTTTTTTTTTGGGTGATTTGATAGAAACTAACCAAAAGAAAAGCATAAAAGTAAAAGCTAGTATATATCCACTAAAAGAAATACCACCTGTATTGATTAGGAACTAAATAAAGATGGAATTCCAGTCCATATATTACAAAGTGCCAGCTTATAATTAGCTAGCAAGGGGACGTTCATTATTATTAGGACCAAATAAAGAAAGGCCGAAAGCACATAGGGCCTTTGATGGTATGTGTATATATATGTTCGTTTTAAAAGAGTAACAGAGCTAAAAAAGTGACCTTCTTTCCACGGATTACAGCGCCAGGCTCGCCCTGAATCACCATATACTTAGCGCCTCCTAGATATAGTCCGGTAGGAGCAAGAGATCCAGGCTCATCGAAATCTTTCGCGATATTAGCAATCTCTCCAGGCTTGAGCTAAAATCAGATAGTCAAGAATTTGTCAGCGAATTAAACATAGTAGTATAATAATGCTCATCAAGTCTCACAAACTAGCTAGCAAATGCGTAATAGAATTTAATTCAAGTCTGCAGACAAGCGAATGTGAGCCTTGATCGTTGATGAAACAAATATTACAATTTCCATATAACCGATTGAATCACAACAAAATATTTGAAATCCCAAGAAACTGGTGGCATCAACATCCTTTCTTTATATAGGAGAATTTCGCACTTTATCAAGAACCCCATAAAAAGAAATGGATATAATTTAATCACAATTCATTTGAAAGAGATTGAGAAACCGAACTCGAATCCATGCATAAAAACTGCCTAAGAACATCACATCAGGAAGGTTGAAATAACGTGATCCTAATAATACAAAATCAAACATATATATATATAAATCGCCACACAAACAAATGAAAGCCATATTCATGAGATAAATTTTTTTTTTTTTTAAAAAAAGCAAAAAGGATCTAATCAAGATATGATCCAGAAAAACAGATCAAACTCAATCACACCAGATTCGGTAAAAAAAACAACAACAACAACAACAAAAACAAAACGTCGTGCATGAATATGAATTGACGTAAACTGAACCTGGGGAAAGGCAGAGCTCTGAGCCCAAATGTTGCCGTCTTGACCGATGATAGCGGCGGCGGTGAGATGGACGCCGTCCACATCGCACATCAAGTGATCATCGACGTAAGTCTGCCACGACATTATATATATTAATTGTTGAGTATGTAGAAGAAAGATAGATAGATGGGAGAAGGTTGGGTGGAAATGGTGAATGGGGGAGATGTTAATATTATAGTGAGCTAACGAGGCCCGATTATCACGTGATTCAATGAGTGCCATTCATGTTAGATTAAACATGCTCTTCTGGTCTCCCTTCTTACGTGAGGCAACGGAATTAGCTGGCATTATAATATTAATTCTCTCTTAATTTGCTTTTTTTGTTGCCAATATATATATATGGAAAAATCATTAATTTGAAAACAAAATTATATATTTATGAATTTTAAATAAATCTTCAACAATATAAAGGTAACCGCAACCCTAAAATTTTATACTCAACTTCCGCACGGAACTCACAATGTCAAGCAAAAGTTAAAAGAATATGCTCTGTGTACAAATAAAGTTACAAATTGGGTTACAAATTACATTTAAAATAACAAATCTATCCTTAAGCTTAATTTGGAAAAAAATCTTCCAAAATACATTTAGTATAATTTTGTGATTTTTAATGTACTTTGTAACTCAATGTATAAGTCTCATTTTGCATGTAGCATGATATGAAGTTAAAATAACAAAATTTTATAAACTTCTCAACACAATCCTAAGCCCAAAAGAAAACTGCTTTTATAAGTCCCACTAATCATCCCCACACATCATCCTATAATTTTTAGTTACTTAACGGATGTTGGTCATCATGGTTTGAAATCTTAGCATTAATTGGAAAATACTCTTAACTAATCGATGTACTAGCTTTTGGTTTAAAAAATAAAAACATAGTTCTTTTTGCCTACTTGAACTTCCAGTATAAAAGACCATTCTATTAATTATTGAAAAGTATTATTGTGAACATTTAATTCACATAATTATCACAATACTTATTTAATTTTTTTTATATAACTACAGTTATAAGAAACATGATCTTAAGATGAGTACTTAGCTTTACAAGCTTAGGTAATGTTATTTATTCATATAATGCAACGAAATATGTACATGTGAAATGGTTAAATAATAATTATATTTCATTTAATTTCTCACGGCAATTACATTTAATTTAAATATTTTAATGTCAATTGTTAAACATTTTAAACAAAAGAAAAAAAAAAAGAAAAGTGGGCTGGACCAAAACTTAAATTATAAAATAAATAAAAAAGCGGCAAGGCTAGAGCCCACCCCAGCCTTTGGGGTGGATCTACCCTTGGTGATAGTGATATATTATTGTCTTGACACGCAGTGATGGACTGTAAATTCATGCACGTCTAGACCATTTATTGAGGTACAAAAGTACTATCCGAGATATTCTAGTTGAGTATGCATGTTTTATGTGTTGCATGTTTATTTGACATATTTTATGTCATATATTATGTCACGAATATTATGCTGCATGTATTTTCATGTTGATCGTGTATTCTTGAGATAGCCTGTAGTGGGGTCACTCTGCCCCCTTTTTCTTAATGGATGGTTAGACCCGCTAGTACGGGATTAGGTCACCTAAATCCACAGATATTATGCGACAGCCCAGAGTGTTGCATATCATGGCGTTTTCTGACATTTGCATTCATGCACTCATAACACGTGTATACTTATACTTTCTTATTGAGCGTTGTTATCGCTCACGTCCTTGGTTGTATTCTTGGATACCTCATTCGACAGGACAGTTGCAGGTTGCTTGGGAGTTGAACCTGTGCGTAGTTGGTAACATTGTCTTGGGATCAGGGGTTGCCAATGATTTTAGATTAAGATTTTCGGTATTTTTATATTTATTCGATTGAGCTGTATAATTATTTATTTGGACTTTCAGTTATTTATCGGTTGTATTCTATCGGGTTAGTAGTTGGTTTAAGTTTCTGCAATTTACTCTAATTATTTTTACTTGTTTAAGTTAATTGCATGCTTAAATTCTATCTAGTAGGTGATCCAAGATAGATCACTCCATGCAACCCTAGTTTTAATATATAATTTGAGGAGAGAAACCATAGACGAGGGGTCTGAAATTGAGGAGAATCTAGAGTCACGTACGTTGGAGAAGCTATACATTATATAATTTTAATTTTTAAAAAATAAATATAAAAATTAACTGAACAAGTACAAGGAAGCAGCGGGGAGCGACAACGTTCGAGAGAGAGGACACAAAAAATGAGGTTCTAGAAAATGAAATTGAGGTAGGGATAACAATGTGTCGGATCTAATCTCGGCTCTGTATTGAACTCGGCCCAGCGGGACAGGTATAGACCCGCCCAAGCGGGTCCATATGCAAGGCCGCACCCCGAACCCATCCCACCAAAAAATTATATTTTTATATTAAATAATCAATACATTATCCATAATTTGAGTTTATAATAATTTTGGATTGAAATGGTTTTAATTTATTATGATATGTTTAATATGAAAATATATTACTATAATTTTTATTTTTTATTAATTAAATAAAATTTGATAAATTTTAACCTATGAGAATATTTTTTGTCTTAATATTATTAATATAAATTTGAAAAATAAATTTAATTATGTTTTGTTAATTTTTTAAAAATTTTAAATTATAAAAATTCTAACGGGTCCAACGGGTATAGCCTGGATTGGACCGGTCGGGTACGTGGGATCGGTCCAAAGGAAGACGGTACGGGTCTCGGGTTTGGCCAAACCGTCCTGAACCCACCCCATTGCCATCCTTAAAAGAAGCTATTTGTGGTTGTCGTCAAGATAGTAGTGGGTGGTAGAGCCGTCAATTTGAGTTTGGTTCGTCGAGTTGGTTCAACTCGCCATACAACTTAAATGGTTTGGATTGAAACTTTTTCAACTCATTTAAAAGTGGGTCAGCCCGAGGTGGGCTTGACTTGGCGAGGGCCTGGAAAGAAAATTATATATATTTTTACATTATGGATTTATGAATTATGGTTATATATTTTTTAATGAAAGTTTTTAATTCTTTGTGTTAATTATTTGTATAAATGCAAACATGTGAAATCAATAATTAAAAATTTTATTGATATTTTTATAAATATTATTTATTAAATCAAAATTTTAATTATTATAATGATTTAATTATTATTATTTATTTATTTTTATATAGGCCAACTCGTGACCAGCACGGCTAACTCTCAAGTCTCAACCCACCTTGGGTTGGGGATTTTTAGCCCGCTGAATGGCAGGGAGAAGAAAGATTTTTGGTGGGTTGACGTGGGTTGGTCTGTCTAAAATTTTAGTGATTTACGGAAAATGACGAGAACTTCGAATTTGAGAAGAAGAGGGTTGATATTGAAGGGTTCCAAAATATGATTTTGGAGAAGCTGATAGTTGTCGGAGAATATTTAAATCTTGTCATGTTTAAATTTTTATAAAAACAAATATGATGTGACTATCGCATGAGCTTATTTAAAAAATTCTCTTAAGTTGTTACCCTAAAGATGAAAACAAATTTTTAAATTGAATGTGTAACTTTATTGTCCATGTGTATTAATTCTCATGATGTAGTAACTCGAATCCCATTTTACGAGCTTAAATGATTAAACATGATTAAGAAATTAAATATAATTAATCAAACCAAGAAATCAACTCCAGGATGTCAAATGGTCTAAGATTCAAAGTTGATTCGGGTAGTTTGGAAGGTTCGAACATGGACCAGTGTAAGTTTGGACCAAGAGATGTAGTTCGAAAGCTGAGGGTGAGATCGGAACCACCGAACGTGAGATCGAAACTTCTGAAGAGTTAGGACATGTGCACTAGTGACATGACACCAGAGTTTTGACACGCAATCGTATGCATGATATCGGAACGTCCGAAGGGTGGTATCGAAGCTTCCGAAGAGGGCAGTTCGCCACATGGAAGACCTGCGAGTTCGGAGCTTCTGAACCCTTGCCTATAAATAGACGACGAGATCTTCACAATTAGTGTGTGTTTGGATGTGTTTGAGTGTTTATCAGTATATATTCTTAGGGTTTTATTCTTATACTCGAGGGCCGGGAAATATCGAGGTGCTACGGGGCTTGTAGCGGAGCTATGCTTGGGTTAGGACCTTCGACATCAGTGGGAAGATGACGGACGTAGGTAGAGTTCGAGATCCTTATTAGTATAGGGAGTATCTATTATTATCATGACTTGTAGGCTTGGACTATAGATTCTTGTACATCTAGGCCAATTGATTGAGGTACGTAAGTATTGACTAAGATATCCAGCGAGTATGCATGCTTGTATGTTGCATATTACGTGTCATAATACATGTTTTACTGCTTTGATATATTATGCTGCATATGCATATCATGTTGAGATGAGTCTCCTTCGAGATAGCCTTTGTAGTAGGATCGCTCAGCCCTATATTCTTTGTTATATTGTCTGACATCGGGAGATGCCTGATAAGTGCGTTTTGTATGCATTATTTAATGTAATTTTTATGTCTATTTTGCATGCATTCATATTGTCTCATTGTGTTTTTATGTGTTTTTATTGTGATTTATTTCATATGTGTGCATTTCACTCTTCGGGTTGATTTTTGTAGGAAGTTGTGAAGAAATCACGATTTTTGGGCAAGAGAAGAGCCGCAAGAATGAATTACGGAGCAGCAATGGTCAAAAATTTATTTTTGATTATAGAAACATCTAATTCCAATCTCCACCATTCCAAATTAATTTCAAGATGTTTTAAAGCTGTTGTCCAAATTTTGGCTCCATCCGATGGCTAGAACTCCAGATATGATTTTTTCAAGAAAACTGCGCGCTGGAGAGGACACAGGCACAAACCTAGGCATGAGGTCCGTGCATGTCGCGAAATTGATAGATTTTGGGCAGAACGTTTTCTGCCTAGGCGGTAAAAACTTACCACCTATGCGCGACGCAAACTGAAAAAAAGTCAGAATTTTTGACATTTTAAAAGTCTTGATTCACGGGCTTTATTTGATGGGCTTTCAACCACATATAAAAAGGAGATATCAGACGTGAGACGAGAGGAGAATCAAAGGAATGAAGTGCATGAGCGAGGGAGAAGACAAGAAGAACTCAAGAACCGCCAACACTAGTTTTCTCTTTTTCCTTTTATTTTTGTTGGGATTTAGGGGATCCTACCTCCAAAACTTTGTTTTGATTTCTTCTTGAAGATTGAATTTGGTTTTTAAAGCTTTCTTGATTATATTATTGTGTTTATTGCAATTTTGGAGATTGATCAACTTCGAATTGATTTTATGTGTTATAATTGATACTGAAAAGAGATTTTATAACATGATAGAGTAATATAATCCATGGATCTACAACTTGCATAGACACATGAGGTTGGATACATGTTGATAGTCATAGTCCAATAGGTATAAAGCTAGAGAATTCCACCATTCATTAATGCAATTGCAATTGCAATTGCTAAATAACTCAAGGACACTTGGTTATTGTATTTTTTTAATTAGATTAATATACCTCGACAGATTATATTGATAGATTAGGGAATTCCGTCAAAAGCATGGCTTGAGAATTGAAATTCAATCATTAGAGAAGAAAAAAGGTAGGTGAACCGAGATCCTAAAAATCATTAATTTATTTATTTTATGAAATTTATTTTGTTATTTATCTTTTGTTTCAGTATTTTATTTTAGTTTATTAATTTATTCTCATCTTTATTGACTAAATAATAATACTTGAGTAATTTTATCTTAAATCAATCTCTATGGGACGATACTCGTACTCATGTACACTATATTATTATTTGACTCGTGCACTTGCGATATATTCGAGCTTAATTGATAGATATTTTTAGGTTGATTTTCAGTTATAGTATTTGCTCGATCAAGTTTTTGGCGCCGTTGTCAGGGATTGAAATAGACAAATTTTACTTTTTGTTAGTTTATTTAGTTAATTTTCTAATTTCTTTTTATAGTGATTTATTCCTGTTTGATCTATCGTTTTATATTTTATTCTTGCAAGAATTCATCTGGGTAATACTTTGAGATGATCCATCGACAAGTATTTACGAGTTTTACCCAGCAACATGGAGAGTCATTCTACGCAGCATGGGAGAGATTCAATTAATTAGCAAACACCTTCTGGTATCATGACTTTTTTAATTATTATCTACTTAAATTTTTTCTTAATGGTTTGGATGCAGTGACAAGGAGATGGATAATTAATGGAGCTTTGCAAACTGGTTGTCCACTATTTTGCCGAGATGATGACAGTGTGATACACATATTAGATGCTATGGCAGAATTTGACTACCACCAGTATTGGGATCTTACACCACAGATTTGGAGCCATCAATATCCAAAAGATACTCATTACCCAGATTTTTCAGACCAACCATTCGAATTTCAAGAGGATGAGGTAATTTGTTCTCAATTGATCAAACATTTACTAGAGAATATGGGGAGAAAGTACGTGGCCGTGACCGAGCGAGCTATAAAAGATCTAATCAATTCTAGATGTCATCTTGAGGAGCAGATTGAAGATCTCAAAATATCAATTCTTTATGGACACCGAGAACATGAAGCGAAGAAATATACTCAAACAGTGATCCCCCAAATTTGGTTCGACGATGATGACTCAAAGAACCATGATTTGGAGTGCAAATCGTTCATGATGAAGATCCTGAGGTGTTTGAGTCTTCTCTTTCTATTGAACCTCAACCAGAAGGAGATCTGAAGGAGAAAATATATGCAGATACACCGCCAACACAAATTTCACAAGAATTTGTTCTCCGAGAACCTACAGAGATGTTCGTTTCTCATGTTTATCGGCTGCTATAGATTGTTGTTGAGATGACAAGCTTAAACTGCATACATCTAGCCAAGCTTGAGGGTACATGAAAATAATACCCATTTTTGGTGTCATATGACACTTACTTTGGGCGTCATCCGCTCTTTGATGAGTGCATCTGAGGGTCGAGCCGAAGACTGAAAATCAGGCGCTACTTGGGAGGCAACCCAAGATTTTTACTTCATTTTATTTTTCTTATTTATTTTTAGTTTTTATCTAGTTTTTGCTTTATTTTGAGTTGATCATGTTTAATCCCATAAAAAAAATTTATTTGCAAGCTGAATTCATGGGAATACTGATGGCCTAAGAGATGTGGTGCAGCAGCAGATGGATATACACTACGATCATTGACCAGGGGAGTGTTTTTTTGTCTTCATTGTGTTTATGTTTGTTTTGCATTCTATTCATTGTTCTGAAGCATTGAGAGCAATGCTTTGGATAAGTATGAGGGGTAGACTAGTTTATTTCGGTGTTTTGTTAAGTTTTTGTTGCATTCGTTATCGTTTAGTTTGTTGTGTCTTGTTAGTTTTGTAGTTGTTTACATATGTGTTAAGTAGGATAATGAATGAGAGCCAATGATGATATAAAGTTATGATTTTTGTGAATATGTTTTGTTTTTTCTCTTGACTTGACATGAGAAACCGTAGGTTGAACCGTGAATATTTTTAAGCACTCATATTAAAACAGTGAATTGTAGCGAAAAAAATTGATGATGTTTGTGTCTGTTTGACCATTGCACGACACTAGGTGTTTAGTGATCTTAATTGTGTCATGTGAATTCTAATGATCCTCTACCAATTGCACTTATGATCTTGGGCGCATAAATTTTTTTGAAAAATTTTAAAATTGATACGAAGTTTTGAGAAATTCAACTTCATCCGGGTCATTGATGAGGAATTGAAATCCTAATTACCATGTCCTTTGATAAGTTTGCGGAATAAATGAGGTTGCAAATTTATAAAAATTAAAAATTTCATTTTGAGAAACTAATAACGACTCCATTCGGGTTTCGGACTATAGAAGAAGGGATTAAAATTCAAATCCTATCACAGTTATAGCTAAGTTTGCGGGTAATTATTGGGGCTTTAAAATTGTCGAGTGCAAAATCCGGCGGTGCGTAATAATTTATCTCAAGGGAGGAGTGTTTGTTAGAGGTAATTGGAAGGAATGGATGCATGTGAGTGACTCTTGCATTGATGTGTTATTAGGTCGCTAAGCAGTCTTAAAACGGATTCTTTAAAAGTTGCATGAAACTGGAATGACATTTCACACACACACGTTCACACAAAACCGATGGTGTATTGTGGAGAGTCGAGGGTGTTTTAGTTCGACATGTGACTTCTCTGAGGCAAATTCCCATGAATTGTTCCTACTTTGTTGTTTGTTGCATTTTTTGTCTTGCTCGAGGGCGAGCACGATTTAAGTATGGGGGTGTTGATAAGTATATTTTGTGTGCATTATTTTATGTAATGTTTATGTCTATTTTGCATGCATTCGTATTGTCTCATTATGTTTTTATGTGATTTTATTGTGATTTATTTCATATTTGTGCATTTCACTATCCGGGTTGATTTTTGTAGGAAGTTGTGAAGAAATCGTGATTTTTGGGCAAGAGAAAAGCCGCAAGAATGAATTACGGAGCAGTAATGTTCAAAAATTTATTTTGATTATAGAAAAATTCAATTCTGATCTCCACATTTCAAAATTTAGTTTAAGATGTTTTAAAGCTGCTGTCCAAATTTCGGCTCAATCGGACGGCCAGAACTTGAGATATGATTTTTTCAAAAAACTGGGCGCTGGAGAGGACACATGGTCCGTGCATGCGCGGATTGAAAAAATTCAGAATATTTGACATTTTAAAAGCCTTGATTCGCAATCTTTATTTGATGTCTTTCAACCACATATAAAAAGGAGATATCAGACGTGAGACGGGAGGAGAGGATGCGGCTATCAATCAAAGGAACGAAGTGCATGAGCGAGGGAGAAGACAAGAAGAACTCAAGAACCGCCAACACTAGTTTTCTCTTTTTCATTTTATTTTTGTTGTGATTTAGGGGATTCTAACCCTAAAACTTTGTTTTGATTTCTTCTTGAAGATTGAATTTGGTTTTAAAAGCTTTTTTGATTATATTATTGTGTTTATTGCAATTTTGGAGATTGATCAACTTCGAATTGATTTTATGTGTTATAATTGATACTGAAAAAAGATTTTATAACATGATAGAGTAATATAATCCATGGATCTACAACTTGCATAGACATATGAGGTTGGATACATGCTGATAGTCATAGTCCAATAGGTCAAAAGCTAGAGAATTCCACCATTCATTAATACAATTGCAATTGCTAAATAATGCAAGGACACTTGGTTGTTGCATTTTTTTTTCATTAGATTAATATAGCTCGACAGAGTATATTGATAGATTAGGGAATTCCGTCAGAAGCATGACTTGAGAATTGAAATTCAATCATTAGAGAAGAAAAAGGTAGGTGAACCGAGATCCTAAAAATCATTAATTCATTTATTTTCTGAAATTTATTTTGTTATTTATCTTTTGTTTCAGTATTTTATTTTAGTTTATTAATTTATTCTCATCTCATCTTTATTAACTAAATAATAATACTTGAGTAATTTTATCTTAAATCAATCTTTGTGGGACGATACTCGTACTCATGTACACTATAGTATTACTTGACTCGTGCACTTACGATATATTCAAGCTTAGTTGATAGATATTTTTAGGTTTCAGTGGTAATATTTGCTCGATCAACGCCGTGTTGACGGAAACCTACGCTACGGTGGTTCAAACGAGTGTGTGGATGTATCCAACGGAGTTGACCCTAGATGGTACTACATACTCATTGGCGTCCAAACTGAGGAGAAAGTGTGATATCTAGTACCCAGTCATATGTATGCATCATATTAGGTTTATATACTCTTGCTTTATGTTCTGAGCGTAGTTGCTTACGTCCACGTTGTTGTATTTTTTGGACACTCCATTCGATGGGGCAAGTATATAGGTGGACCAAGAGCGAGATCATTGGTTAGTCGGTGACCAGAGCTTGGTAGCAAAGGTGGTCGCCGGTGGTTTCTAGATTAATCTTATTTTTGGTATAAACTTTTATTCCAATTTTTTTCCGCTTATTTATTAGTAACTATGATTAAGTTTTATGATTATTTTTATTTCATGCTTAAGACTTTGGCTAGTAGGTGATACGAGTAGAGTCACTACATTTATGGTATTAGAGAATGCATTAGTATCTTTGGGACATGGTTGAGATTGGTGAGATTTTTAAGATTAAAAATTGTGGTTTCTTGTAGATGACCGATATAGACGATGATAACAGTTGCGGCAGAAACGAGTGCTGGAATGAGAATACCCTGAGATATCCTCATAGTCACTGCCATCGTCACTAGGATTATCTTTGGAGATTCGACTTATTTAGGTTCCTAAAGTATGGACCTAGGATGATCTTTGGAGATTCGACTTATTTAGGTTCCTACAGTATGGACCTAGGATGATGATCGGGTATGAGACTCTGGGCGTAGTAGAGTACTGGGAAAAATGTGTGGGACGCTGTTGTCCATCCTGCTTTGACCTGGGAATGCATCTCTAAAGATTCTCCACAAGCAGTTGAAGAGATTGTCATGAAGATCCTACCTCATTTACCAGATAATGGATCCCACAATAATGGAAGTATCTGGTAGATTAGTAAGATCTTTTAGATCTTGGGAGGAAGAGGTTCTTACAGAAGTTTGCAATAAATCATAGTAGAGGAATCCATCAACCTCACGTTCAAGATCAGATGATATCAAGAGGATTACGACAGTTGAGTTGTATAGGGTAGCATAGATGGAATGCAAGATTTCTACATTTAGTCAGATTGTAAGTATGGTATCAAGATTGTTGTAACAAGTATTTCTGTTGTAAGTATTTGAATAATCTGTATTAATGATTTCAGATACTTGGGGATTAGTTAATTTCATTGCACAAATTTTGGTGTGATTTAATTTGGGTAAAAATCTGTTTGGGTTTAGTTATGTTTCTGTTAATATGAGTTGTAACAAGAATTGTACAGAACCTGGATGTGTGATTGAGTATTTTGAGTTTTGGTATTTCTTAATTATAATTCCAGTATTTGGTTGATTGGTATTCAAATACAGTGACTTTGATAATATTGTATAATCAGTTTAGAGTTATACATGTTTACTGAATGATTAGTTCTGGGCAGTTTTCCTAGACCAGTTGATCTAGAGACTTGTTGTTTAGTGCCAAGGATGAATAGTTACATCAGTTGCACAGTTGTGTTTTTACCAAGTGCTGTGAAATATGAGGATTTATGATTAGACATATAGGATGCGCGATCTTATGCCAAGTGTTGCTCTAGAAGCCTTACGTGCTCCAGAAGATGTACAGGTAAGGCTACCTTAGTCTTGAGGTTTTTCAACAGCCACAGAAGGGTATAACTATATGATGATTCGGTGATAGTGAAC
Organism: Henckelia pumila; assembly: GCF_033568475.1. Lineage (NCBI taxonomy): Eukaryota > Viridiplantae > Streptophyta > Magnoliopsida > Lamiales > Gesneriaceae > Henckelia > Henckelia pumila. The sequence goes on from NC_133121.1 coordinate 151,429,902, forward strand.
TCTCTTGAAGAGATGTGATTTGGTATCAGATTTAGTACCAAAGGAGTTTATTACTGTTATCTTCTGACTCCGTCAAAGATAGAGATTGAGATTTCTATTTTCAGGATAGTCTGAGAAAGGATATTCCTCGACAAATAATACTGAACAGATGTAGTTCACAGTCGGTATTGACTTGATGGATTCTGTTGAATATATCTAGTTGTTGCTGGAATAGAGCCAGTGATTACTTGTAGTTATCGTGTAGTAGCCCGGTCCCATTTTACAAGTTTAGTTGACTGAATATGATTAAGGAAGAGATTAAAGGATTAAATTGGATTTAACTAAAGAAAATTAGAAAATAAAATAGGGTGAGATCGGACCTTCCGTTCTCAGAACGGAGTGCCCGAACCCATCACCAGCTGTCCAATGAGGTGTCAATTTTGGATCGACACGTGGCGACAATCGAAGAGTCCGATGCTGGCGGGACAAATGTTCACAAGATTATGACACGTGGCGGAACATGCAGATCGGACCGTCCGATCTGGAGAACAGAGCGTCCGTACTAATGTCTATAGATAGGGGTCAAGATGGCTCATTTTCAATGCATTCCAAACCTCTCCTCTCCTGTAATGGCTCTATTTTAAGGGCTTCAGGACTGTTTTATAAAGAGATGGAGTAGGTAATAGTATTTTTATAAATAACAAACAGTTTTCGTAGTAGTGTCCAAGCAACGGAGCTTTGGCGAGGTGTCCAGAGGTCATAGCGAGGCTATGCCCAAGCTCTAAGGCATTCGGCATCTGCGGGCTGACGACGGACGAAGGTATAAGATCTAGCTCCTTATAAAAGATAGAGAGTATGATATAGTTTAATTAAGGCTTTTAGAGCATGTTAGATTATGCATGATTATTATGAATTTTAGTGTTGCATGGTAGACTTGGAACCTAGATGGGGGCTTTTAGGAATTGCCTTAGAAATGTACGTAAATACTGACTGAGATTGCCAGTGGGTTTGCATGCTTGTTGCATATTATCTGACATGATCATGTTATTGCTTTGAAATATTATGCTGCATGTGCATTTCATATTGAGCATGTATCTCTTTTGAGATAAGCTAGTGTTATAGGGTGCTCAGCCCTTATTAGTACGATTAGACACTGTGAGTGTCAAAATCTAGTGATCCAGGGACATTTGGTCCATGTACTGTTAGGAATGAGTGGTTGGGTCCAGCAGTTTGAGTCCCAGCGGCTACAGTTCATGTCCTAGGCGCCAGTCAGAGTGGATTTTTGATTTGTTACCCAGTGCATTGCATGCATCATATACGTATGTTTACCCATACTAGAGTACTGAGCATTTTATGCTCACGTCCAGTTATTTTTTGTTTTTTGGACATCCCATTTGATGGGGCAGTTTCAGGCAGTTCTCTGATCGATCAAATACTAACACTTAAAATTAATATAAATATCTCTCAATTATGCTCAAAATTATCGCAAGTGCACGAATCAAGTTATAGTAAAGTATATTGAGTACGAGTATCGTCCTCAGGGACTATGTCACAATAATTCAGTTATTTTATTCCTCTACCCAAAGTAACGAAAATTTGATGAACGATTATACTAAAATTATAAACTAATGAATTCAACTTATTTAACTAAGTTTCAAGGAAATAAACGAATTCAAATTTTTGAAAGAGAAAATATAATATGAGAATATTTGTTGGAATCTCGGTTCACCTTCCCCCTAATTGAACTGGACGATTGAAATTCACTTTTATACACATAAATTCGACAGGAATTCCTGATATATCGACACTCTCTCTCGAGTTTATGTCAATCTAATTCAAGTTAATGAAACAATCAAATCTCTTCGATTATTTATCATGACCGATTGCTTTGCGTTCCTTGAATTCCTACAACTTTCAACCTGGTGGTCTATGGTTACCAACATGTACTAAATATCATATCTCTATGCATATTTTAAGTCCATGGATTATGTCACTCGTCCTAATCATGAATTTATCTCTCGATAACAATTCACAACATACAAATCTACTCCTCAACATAGAATATAAATCATGACAAAATCAAATAATAGTATAAAATAAACTCAATTCGTCCAAAAAATTCAATCACACAAACGTGTTTCGGGGTTCGGATCCCCTAAACTCCAACAAAAGAAGGTTAGCTCCTACAACCCATAATAAAAAAATAATCTAACAATGTTTCTCAACATAAAAATCTAAAAGTTGAAAGATGAAAAACTCAAAATAAGATGAAGAAAGCCTCCAATCTTCAGTAGCCGCCTCCTCGTAATCTATCATGAATCGAACCCTCAAAACATCTGAAAATCTTCTATTTATATTGCCCTTAGAGTCCTTAACTTCTAAAATACCAGGAATAAAAATTTTCAAAATTACGCGAGAGCGCCCGAGAGGTAGAAATTTGCAGCTCGGGCACTGAGAATTTCGCTTCCTCACTGCCCCTGTTTCTCGAGCACGCGCTTGAGCGGTAATAAATTACCGCTCATGCGCACCCCTCTTTGATTTTTTTCTTCTTTTCTCCAATGCTGCACTTGGGCGGTAGAATTTAGCAGTTTGAATTATTATCTGCCTCCATCATAAATAAGAGGAACTGATCAGTACGATAAGAACTTTTGAGTCAAACAGTTTGAATTTACCAAACCATAGATGTGTTCCAATAAGGACATGTTTCTGAGTATATCTGTTATGGTTACAGATAGTGAAGCCAAGTGACAACTAGGATAAGTATTCCTTATCAGGAAGATCCAAATTTCTTTAAAGACTTGAGATTGTACCTAGCTTGGTACCAGGAGTTTTCAGCCAACTCTTTTGAGACTAACTTGATTATTTGTTACAAGACTATTGTAGAACGTCAGTTTTCGGGGCTTGATTGAATGTGCATAGTTCAGATATTTTCTCTCGTTGAGATTCAATCGACAGTTTTTGTTTGAACAATTGCATTTTTTCTAGTGGACTCTAGCAAGATTGAATGATGATTAACTAATACTTTTCAATGTTAGTAGTTGGGGCCTATGGTGTTTTCAGGTTTGTAAGGTTGTTGTTACCAAATTTCTCATGTTTATTTGCTAGATCTTTGACGTGATTAATGTTGGAACACTGTCGTTCTCTGGATCGAAAAGAAAGTGATACCCGGTGCAGCGGAAGTTTTAAAATTTTTATATGGAACGATTCCATATCATGAGTATCAAATTCATACGATTAAAATTAAAACATAAAATTTAAATCATATAAATTTTACCTTAAAATCTCGAAGCGAGATTATGGACACCAACAGATTAATCTGCTCTTGTTTTATATCCCAGGAACTGATGAACGAACAATTCTTCAATCAGGTCCATGAACAGAAGTTTAATCCCTCTGATAGACTGCACTAGAAAGTCTATCAGAAGTTTCTACGATGTGATAGAACAGTTATGATCTGTTAAATCAGACTGCAAATTCAGAAATTTGCAGACTGAATTTCGAACACTGTGAGGGAAGGGGGCTGCCGAATTCTAGAGAGGAGGCTTTCTAGGTTTTGAAATTTTGTGACCTGTTCCGTGTAATTTCTACATTGCAATAACTTATTTATAATGTGGGCTGCTAACAGCTTAGGGACCATTAGTCATAAGTTCAAGCCTGACAAGCAAAGCCCGCATGTTCAAAAATTAATATAAAATTCATAGTGACTCAGATTGATAAACCAATTTCACCAATGTGCACAGAAACCATTTCTGCATCTTTTAAAGTCAAGATAAATTTTCTGAATCCAAATTCAGTGATTTCCAAAAATGTCCATCACTATGTCATTTTAGGAAATCTTACTCTCTCTATTCTTAAATAAGAAGTCTCACTTCTTTATTCACTAAATTTAACTCTTTAAATTTAATTATCTCAACGGGAATTAGAAATCCATTACTTGTGTGACCCTCAATGGTTCAGGGATACAGCTAGCCGTGGGCTCACAACTCCTTGTGACTCGGAACAACAATTTCTGACTTACCCAACGAATCATGGTAAGAACACCTAGCAACATCGCCCCATGATTCCCTAGGTATCACTGATAGTGCCTGCAAGAATCAATAGATTTTGGTTAGCGTACAGTACGGTCCCTTCATCCATATATCCCGATCGAATCAACAACCATTGGTAAATCGAGAGTCGTTCGAGATTCGATAACTATGCAATTCATCTTGAAGATCAAATAGTGACATCGCATGTGCTACTAAGAAACCATTTCTTAAAGCACATCATGTACTCTGGCCAGAGATTTGTCACACTAATATCTCCTCAGATCGCATAGGATATCCACGCTCGAAAGCATGTGGTGAATCCTTGACAACAAAGCATCGACTCCTATATGTGTCGTAACTGTACCCAATCCCGACACCTGATGACCCTAATAGAGTCGGTAAATGAGTCAAAGCACAGTAATAGCATATAGAGTCTCAATGATGTTTCAAGTAATAAGGACTAATGGTGTACAACCAAAACCGCGGACTATATCCACTCGATAAGTGATAACCACTTGGAAAGTTCGAATAGGGTAGTTCGATCATTCATCATATGAATATCCATTTGCATGCTTCGAACATCTCTATGTTCCATACCAATGAAACATGGTACTCGGCATCGCAAATGCTAGTCTCAATCTCGAGCGATCATTATCCTTATTTGTGGATGGCTCAATTGACTAGGAACTGTTTAGAATATACAGTGAACATAAGATGTGTTTCATGATAGTGATCTCTCTATATTCACTATCTCATCTTACTTTAGTATATTCAAGGTCTTTATCAAAATAGCAATAGTATATCATTATATAATAATAAGATAAAGTGAACGCCATTTAAAGAACGTATATTATATTAAACAAAGATTGTTTACAAAAAGAGACTTTCAAAGCCCTTAGCCACAAGTTGGCTAATGGGGCATCAACTCTTTCAATCTTCCACTTGCCCTAAAGCCAACTAGTCATACTATGTAGTCCCATTGCTTCGCGATGTTTGTCAAATAATGGTCCTGGAAAGGGCTTAGTAAGTGGATCAGCGATATTGTCTGCAGAGGCCACTCTCTCGACAGTGATGTCTCCTCTTTCCACGATCTCCCAGATGATGTGGTATTTCCTCAGTACGTGTTTGGATCTTTGACGATACCTTGGTTCCTTTGCCTGAGCAATGGCACCCGTGTTGTCACAGTACACCGGGACTGGACCAACAGCTTCAGGAATAACGCCCAACTCTTGGATGAAATTCCTCATCCAAACGGCCTCTTTAGCAGCAGCTGATGCCGCAATGCATTCTGCCTCAGTGGTGGAATCCGCTGTGGTGTCCTGCTTGGAACTCTTCCAAGAGACAGCACCGCGATTGAGCATGAACACAAATCCAGAGGTTGACTTCGAGTCATCCACGTCACTTTGGAAGCTAGAGTCGGTATAGCCTTCCAATTTCAGATCTCTTCCTCCATAAACCATGAATACATTCTTAGTTCTTCTCAAGTACTTAAGAATATCCTTCACGGCTTTCCAATGCATTTGACCGGGATTGGCTTGATATCTGCTCGTGACACTCAGAGAAAATGCCACATCCGGTCTGGTAGATATCATCCCATACATGATACTCCCTATGGCTGACGCATATGGTATGTGTGTCATTTTCTCTATCTCTTCGTCAGTCTTGGGACACATAGACTTGGATAGAGAGACTCCATGACACATAGGTAGATGTCCTTTCTTGGACTCATCCATTGAAAACCTTTTCAATATAGTGTCGATGTAGGTAGCTTGAGTAAGTCCTATCATTCTCTTAGATCTATCTCTATAGATCTGTATCCCTAGAATATAGGACGCCTCACCCAAATCCTTCATCGAGAATCTACCTAACAACCATATCTTTGTTGACTGCAACATCCCTACATCATTCCCAATGAGTAAGATGTCATCAACATAAAGTACTAAGAATGTCACAGCATCCTTAACTACTTTCTTGTACACGCACGGTTCCTCCGGGTTCTTGATGAAACCAAAGTCCTTTATTGTTTCATCAAATTTCTGGTTCCAACTTCTTGATGCCTGTTTGAGACCATAGATCGATCTCTGAAGCTTACATACCTTATGCTCACTTCCCATGGATGTGAATCCCTCGGGCTGCATCATATAGATTTCTTCCTTAATGTTTCCATTAAGAAGTGCAGTCTTCACATCCATTTGTCATATCTCGTAGTCATACCAAGCTGCTATGGCAATAAGGATTCTTATGGACTTGAACATTGCGACTGGTGAAAAGGTTTCATCATAGTCAACTCCTTGTCTTTGAGTATAACCTTTTGCAACCAATCGTGCCTTGTAGGTCAGTACCTTACCATCAGGCTCAAGCTTTCTCTTGTAGATCCATTTACACCCTATTGGAACTATTCCATCGGGAGGATCTACTAAAGACCAAACTTGGTTTGCATGCATCGAGTCTATTTCCGACTGCATAGCTTCAAGCCATAAGTTCGAATCAGCATCAGAAATTGCTTCCTTGAAGTTTCTCGGATCACATCCAATGTCGGGTTCACTTTGATCCCTTCAAGAAGAAGACCATATCTAATAGGAGGCCTAGAAGTCCTCTCGGATCTTCTAGTAATAGGCGTTTCTTGTGATGATTCTTGAGGTATAGGATCGTTATTTTGTATCTCGGGTTCTTCTCGAATTTCTTCGAGTTCCATCATCTTGCCTTTCTTATCCAATAAGAACTCCTTCTCCAAGAAGGTGGCATTGCTTGAAACAAACACTTTTGTTTCAGTAGGATGATAGAAATAATATCCGATTGAATTCTTCGGATACCCTACAAAATAACATAAGGTGGATCGACTATCTAACTTATCTCACACTGTCTGCTTCACGCAAGCAGGACATCCCCAAATCCTCAAGTACGAATACTTAGGAGCTTTGCTATTCCATAAATCATATGGTGTTTTGTCCTCTGCTTTAGTATGGATGTTGTTCAACAACAATACCGCCGTTTCAAGAGCATAGCCCCAAAACGAAGGTGGGAGCTCAGTGAAGCTCATCATAGATCGAACCATGTCCAACAAGGTTCGATTGCGACGCTCCGAAACACCATTCAGCTGAGGTGTCATAGGAGAAGTCCACTGAGAGAGAATCCCATTCTCTTTTAGATAATCCAAGAACTCGGTACTTAAGTATTCTCCACCTCGATCTGATCGAAGTGCTTTAATACTCTTACCTAGTTTGTTTTCTACTTCAGCCTTGAATTCTTTGAACTTTTCAAATGATTCAGACTTATATTTCATCAAATATAAGTACCCATACCTAGAATAATCATCAGTAAAGGTAATGAAGTAGGTGTGACCAAATTTTGTACCAATACTAAATGGTCCGCAAACATCTGTATGGATCAAATCTAATAGATTTTGACTACGCTCAGATTTTTCTTTGAAAGGAGATTTAGTCATTTTTTCTTTCAGGCAGGACTCACAAGTAGGTAGAGAGTTAATATCAGACATATCAAACATGCCCTCTCCCACTAGCTTGTTCATCCTCCTTGAGGAAACATGACCTAGCCTAGCATGCCAAAGGTTTGCCGGGTTTTGATTATCAATTTTTCTTTTATTTGTTGTTACCGGTTTATCAACATAATTAATTGAAACGTCTTTTAATTTTAAGTTATATAGATCGTTTTCAAATTGTCCACATCCAATTAAACATTTATTCTTGTAAATATTGCAAATCCCATTCACAAAATTGCAAGAAAAACCATCTCTATCAAGCATAGAAATAGAAATAATGTTTTTAACCAAATCTGGCACATATAAAACATCTCTAAAAAATAACTTAAAATCATTCTGCAAAATTAAACAAATGTCTTCCACATCTTTGGCTTAAACTCGAGAACCATTTCCAAGCCTCAGCTGGGTTTCACCCATCCTAAGCTTGCAACTTCTTGTCATCACCTGCAAATCATTGCAAATGTGAGATCCACATCCGGTATCCAATACCCAAGAAGTAGTATTAAGTGAAACATTTATTTCAATATAAAACATACCCTTCGCAGTTCGCAACTGTTCGAGATATTCCTTGCAGTTACGTTTCCAATGACCGGGTTTCTTGCAGTGATGGCAAACATCCTTGGATTTTTCCACGTTTGAAGCCTTTGTCTTGTTTTTCTTCTCGGGTCCGGTTTTCTTGGATGGGGCAGAACGTTTCTTACCCTTTGTACTTGGCCCCTTCTTAGCAGAAGAAGAGGAGCCCATCAAGAGAACCGGTTTATCCTTCTTTAAAGTGGCTTCATAAGTTACAAGAATATTGACCATCTCTTCAAGGGAGGCCTCTATCTTGTTCATATTGAAATTCACCACAAAGCCGTCAAACGATGAAGGAAGAGAGAGAAGTAATAAGTCCACATTGAGTTCATGCTCCAATACCAATTCAAGCGTTACCAACTTCTGAATGAGCCAAATCACGCGTACCCCATGATCACGGACCGAAGTCCCTTCACGCATGCGACACGTCATTAACTCTTTTACAGTAGCGAACCTTTCAGCTCTCGATTGAGCCCCAAAAAGTTCCTTGAGTTGTACGTGAATGTCAGCAGCATTCACGGTATCCTCAAATTGCCTCTGGAGTTCATCAGACATCGAATCTTGCATATAGCATTTGGCCTTGATATCATGGTCCCACCATTTATCAAGTTTGGCCAACTCTTCCGGACTTATATCAGCTGGTGCTTCCTTCGAAGGAGATTTTTCTAACATGTAGAACATCTTCTCCAAGGTCAAGACAATCTTCAACTTACGGAATCATTCCGTATAGTTTGCGCCAGTTAGTTTATTTTGTTCGAGAATAGAGAATAGTGGATTGCGCGAATTCATCTTAATGAAATACTGAAAAGAAACAGACAATAATCAGTGATTGTTTAATTAATTTACTAAGACATAAAATAAGGCGAGTTTAATTTTATGAATTACACTCCCACTATTTTAACGATTCCACCACCCTCTAGTGAAAACGAGAGAATTATTTTCTTTAGTGGGAACATGGAGCCCAATTGATAAAACATGGTCCCGAATAATATCAGCCAACCATGCTCTTCAAAAGGTAGAGCCCAATTGTTTCCAAAACAATCCCCATGTTATTTACATCATGTCCAATAAGGGCCCAATAATATGACGCCGTTTATTGTGACATGTCAAGATGACCCATCAATATTAAGTTGTGATGGACGGTCGCCATGTGGATCCCCAATAATATGAGCCAATCCCATGGGAGTTCCACCCAACTTACAACATGTGTCGATCCAATGTACAGCTTTCCGACGAACGAGCCCCCCAATAATATGAGCCGGACCATGCCCGCGGGTAGCATCTCATACATTAATCGTTGATGGAAGGAAGGAACATTTAAACAATATTTAAATTCCCTTTTTTTAATCTTGATATCAATTTTAAATAAAATTTAAAATGAGGGATTTTAATTTCAAAAAATTTGTCTCATCATTCAAAATTTGTATGCTTGCGGGATTCATACAATTTAGTCTAAACATGCATACAACAATAATATCATATATTATTTTAGGATGATCGATTCCATTACTAATCGACCCGTGGTTGCCAATCACGAGTCTAAGTCCAATCCTAGGTAATATGCAAGTATGCAATGCAATCCTATTACATTGAGCTTCCAATTTACATTTCTTCGGTCTTTATTGTCTGCTGGGCCCACCTTTGTTTTCAAATCTTTATCTCCCACTGAGTCTTATAAATTTACAATAAATTTCGATGACAAGTAGGGGATACATATTTTAAGGGTGGGAACGAGCCATAAACCAGGCCCACTTATATTACATATGACAATTCATATTGGGCCATAAACCAGACCCATTAATAAAACACAACAACAATAATAAAACCAAATGTAAACAACCTAACATACACCTATAATATTGGTCATGGCAATCGATCATCCTTATCCAATAATTTTAATTCCAAATTAATTCATTGGATAACATGCAATGGCAATAAAATTTAAAGAGATAAAATCATATTTCATACATAAAATCTTATTTTATATATAAAATCATATTTTATCTAGTTTATCCATAAAATCATATTTTACATATAAAATCCAATTTTATACATAAAATCATATTTTATTATTAATTGTACCAAAATTAATAATTAAAGATTTAATTTATTGGATTAAATTTATAAATTTCCAAAATTCAAAATTTATCCAAAAATTAATTTTCTTAAAAATTTTGGGCTCAAACAATTTTGACCTATTGCCTCATGGACCAACTGAAACAATTTTCAATCGGGCCAAAAATTGGGCCCGATAACAATTAACGGGCTGAAATTAAAAATTTCAAAAAAAATAAAATTTTAATTTTTCTGGGCTGCCCGAGACGATCCCAGGCAGTCCCCGACAATCGGGCCGGGGGCCCAGCTCTTCGTTGGGCCGCTGGGCGTGGCCCAGCTACGTGCCGCTGCCCGCTGCCTTTTCGGGCAGCGGGCAGCCCCCCGGAAACTTAAATTTTTTTTTTTCGTTTTATTTTTCTGAAAAATCGAGGCTTGTACAATTGAACAATATTTTAATCATAAAATCCGAGAACAACCTATCTCTGACGCCACTGTTGGAACACTGTCATTCTCCGGATCGAAAAGAAAGTGATACCCGGTGCAGCGAAAGTTTTAAAATTTTTATATGGAACGATTCCATATCATGAGTATCAAATTCATACGATTAAAATTAAAACATAAAATTTAAATCATATAAATTTTACCTTAAAATCTCGAAGCGAGATTATGGACACCAACAGATTAATCTGCTCTTATTGTATATCCCAGGAACTGATAAACGAACAATTCTTCAATCAGGTCCACGAACAGAAGTTTAATCCCTCTGATAGACTGCACTAGAAAGTCTATCAGAAGTTTCTACGATGAGATAGAACAGATATGATATGTTAAATCAGACTGCAAATTCAGAAATTTGCATACTGAATTTCGAACACTGTGAGGGAAGGGGGCGGCCGAATTCTAGAGAGGAGGCTCTCTAGGTTTCAAAATTTTGTGACCTGTTCCGAGTAATTTTTGCACTGCAATAACTTATTTATAATGTGGGCTGCTAACAGCTTAGGGCCCATTAGTCATAAGTTCAAGCCTGACAAGCAAAGCCCGCATGTTTAGAAATTAATATAAAATTCATCGTGACTCAGATTGATAAACCAATTTCACCAATGTGCACAGAAACCATTTCTGCATCTTTTAAAGTCAAGATAAATTTTTTGAATCCAAATTCAGTGATTTTCAAAAATGTCCATCACTATGTCATTTTAGGAAATCTTACTCCCTCTATTCTTAAATAAGAAGTCCCACTTCTTTATTCACTAAATTTAACTCTTTAAATTTAATTATCTCAACGGGGATTAAAAATCCATTACTTGTGTGACCCTCAATGGTTCAGGGATACAGCTAGCCGTGGGCTCACAACTCCTTGTGACTCGGAACAAAAATTTCCGACTTACCCAACGAATCATGGTAAGAGCGCCTAGCAACATCGCCCCATGATTCCCTAGGTATCACTGATAGTGCCTGCAAGAACCAATAGATTTTGGTTAGCATACAGTATGGTCCCTTCATCCATATATCCCGATCAAATCAACAACCATTGGTAAATTGAGAGTCGTTCGAGATTCGATAACTATGCAATTCATCTTGAAGATCAAATAGTGACATCGCATATGCTACTAAGAAACCATTTCTTAAAGCACATCATGTACTCTGGCCAGAGATTTGTCACACTAATATCTCCTCAGATCGCATAGGATATCCACGATCGCAAGCATGTGGTGAATCTTTGACAACAAAGCATCGACTCCTATATGTGTCGTAACTGTACCCAATCCCGACACCTGATGATCCTAATAGAGTCGGTAAACGAGTCAAAGCACAGTACTAGCATATAGAGTCTCAATGATGTTTCTAGTAATAAGGACTAATGGTGTACAACCAAAACCGCAGACTATATCCACTCGATAAGTGATAATCACTTGGAAATTTCGAATAGGGTAGTTCGATCATTCATCATATGAATATCCATTTGCATGCTTCGAACATCTCTATGTTCCATACCAATGAAACATGGTACTTGGCATCGCAAATGCTAGTCTCAATCTCGAGCGATCCTTATCCTTATTTGTGGATGGCTCAATTGACTAGGAACTGTTTAGAATATACAGTGAACATAATATGTGTTTCATGATAGTGATATCTCTATATTCATTATCTCATCTTACTTTAGTATATTCAAGGTCTTTATCAAAATAGCAATAGTATATCATTATATAATAATAAGATAAAGTGAACGCCATTTAAAGAACGTATATTATATTAAACAAAGATTGTTTACAAAAAAAGACTCTCAAAGCCCTTAGCCACAAGTTGGCTAACGGGGCATCAACTCTTTCAATTAATTCATCAGAGTTGAATGCAGTGGTAGCACAGATTGCAATGAGTTTGGAAGACTTCGCAAGTACCTTATCCTTTTGCTGCTAGTGAGAACTGAATTTGGTTAGTCAATAATTTGACAGACTCAATATAGCCTATGAGTAAATGTTACTAATATTCCTGATTGAATTCGTAGGCAATAATCTAACACCGGTAGTTAGATGACATAACTTGATTTTGATTGTTAGTAACGGACTTAGTACAAATAGAATTGTGATTCCAGAAGTTGAGATGGCAGGTTTTGTCATCTAAGGGCTTGATTTTTTGAACTCATTATCAGGTGAATCTTGTAAGATGTTACGACATTAGTATAGTGGTTAAGGCTTGGTACTTTCGAGGAAGGATGTAACACTCAAGTTAGACATACTCCATAGGCAGTGTTTATCATTGCAAAGGAGAAACTTCTGCATTAATTTTCAGTGTTGTAGTTAGCACTACTCAGATGTTTCAATTGATAGAGATCAATTGCTGGAACAAGAAAGTGATTCTTGTTGAGTGCTAGGAGAATTCTATTGCTAGATCTTTCACAAGATGTTAGATTTCCTAATTCAGTAATTTGCACGGTTGATCACTGATTATGGGTACAATTAGTTTTGATCTAGTGTGATCTTCAGTACTAGAATCAGTGGTAGTTCCGTCTATGCAGTATCAGAAAGTACAAAGCGAATTGGATATCAATTTGATAGAGTGACAGTTCTTTTCACAAATTTTATCCACAGTTGATGGTCAGATGTCGATGACTCAGAGGATGGTTTCGAAGTCTTTAGTCTTAGTTGTACTGATATTCAGCTGTCGGTATAGTGAGACTTATTGTAATGTATCTAGAAAGGTTCCTATGTAATAGGAATTGCAGTCAGTCAACCCTTCTGGATGACACTATTTCCTCAGTGTAAGTAGATTTTTCAGTCACATTGACAGATGGTCTGTGCTTTTGGGTTGTGATTTAGTGTAGCAGATAAGTACATAGTTCTTGAGGACAGCTTATAGACTGTATTGATAGCCAGGAGAGATAGATCATTCATAACTTAAGCACTATGTTATGAGCCAGTGCACTTATTTATGGCCATGATTGACAAGATTTTAGAGCTGCAGTAGTATCTTAGTGCAGTGAACTTTGTGAATAACCTAAGTGATTGTTTGCAGTACGGCTGTTAGAGTGATACAGTTGACTGGTTTTGGTCCAGGTGTTGGGCATGTTAATGTTTCTCAGTGTCATATTGATGACAAATAAGAGTGATTTTGCGCAGTAATTCGATAGTATTTTCAGGTAAGACCTAGACCTGATTTTGAGGACGAAATCATTTTAAGGTGGGGAGAATATAGTAATCCGAATCCCATTCTAGTTTAAATGATTCAACGTGATTAAGAGAATTTAATATGATTAATCGGATCATTAAATTGACTCCAAGATGTCAAAAAATGATCTAAGAGTAAAAGTTAACACGAGTAGTTCGGAAGGTCCGAACATGGATCAGTGTGAGTTCGGAAGGTCCGAAGAGTTCGGACCAAGAGATGCAGTTCAGAAGCTGAGGGTGAGATCGGAACCACCGAACGTGAGATCAGAACTTCCGAAGAGTTAAGTCATGCGCAGTAGTGATATGTAGCCAACATTTTGACACGCAATCGCATGCATTAAATCGGAACTTCCGAAGGGTGGGATCGGAGCTTCCGAAGAGGGGAAATTTGGCACGTGGAAGACATGCGACTTCGAAGCTTCCGAACCAAGGATCGTGCTTCTGAACCCTTTCGTATAAATAGGCGACGAGATCCTCACAATTAGTGTATGTTTGGATGTGTTTGATTGTGTATAAGTATATATTCTTAGGGTTTTAACCTTATACTCGGCGATAGCGAGGTGCTACAGGGCTTGTAACTGAGCTGTGCTTGGATCAGGACCTTCAAAATCAGTGGGTTGATGACGAACGCATGTATAGTCCGAGATCCCTATTAGTAGTAAGGAGTATCTATTAGTTTAGTTAAGACTTATAGACTAGTATTAATGATATGATATTATCATGACTTGTAGGCTTGGACTGTAGATACTTGTACATCTAGGCCAGTTGATTGAGGTACGTAAGTAATAACAAAGATATCCAGCGAGTATGCATGCTTATATGTTGCATATTATGTGTCATGATACATGTTTTACTGCTTTGATATATTATGTTGCATGTGCATATTCATGTTTTGCCGAGTCTTCTTCGAGATAGCCTTTATAGTAGAGTCCCTATATTCTTTGTTATATTGTCTGACACTGGGAGACGCCGTGTTTACGGAGACTGACACTATGGTGGTTCAGATGAGTGTGTGGATGTACCCAGCGGAGTTGACCCCAGATGATACTACATACTCATTGGCGTCCAAAGTGAGCAGAAAGTGTGATACCTAGTACCTAGTCATATGCATGCATCATTGTAGGTTTGTATACTCGTGCTTTACGTTTTGAGCGTAGTCGCTCACATTCATGTTGTTGTATTTGTTGAACACCTCATTCGACGGGGCAGGTATGCAGGTGTCCATGAGCGAGATCAGTGGTTAGTCGGTGACCAGGGCTTGGTAGCAAAGGTCATCGGTGCTTTCTAGATTAAACTTCTTTTGGGTATATATTTTTATTTCAGTTGTGTTCCGATTAGTACGTTATTAGTACCTTTGATTACGTTTCTGGTCATTATTATTGTATGCTGAAGACTCTGATCAGTAGATGATTAGGATATGGTGACTACACATGATTTCTTGAATTTGATGTTTATTATTATTGTTATTGTTGTTATTTTATTTTATTTTTAGTGGCGGTATAAAATTATGTCCATTCCTCTGAGTACATTATAAATGTTGAGAATTGCTTTTTAGTTTACTTGGAGGTGATAAAACTTTTCAACCTATGCACTTTTTTATTCTTATTAGAAATACAGCATGGTGGTGATGGTGGTGGTGGTGGTGGTGGATGACAATGATGATGATGGACGATGATGAAAGAAATAAAGAAAGATATTTGTTTTTTAAAAAATAATAATAAATAAATCGCATTGGATGTCAAATTTGCAAGTTTTATATTTCGATGAAAGAATTTGAGTACGGATATTTAATTTTCAAAATCAAATGATTTTAATGTAAAAGAGATAATTCTCATAACATCCACGAAATATAATAAATGATTGTTTTTAGTAAATATCACAAATGAATTGAGAGGTGCAAATTTGTGATCGATGCAATCTCTACAGTTCGTTTTATAATTTATATACAATCGTAGATCATTCAAACTCAATTTCGAATTTGAATATTCATGAGAATCAATAGATGTTATAATAAGAGTAAATTTGTTTTAAATCTCCAAATGCAAACATAATTTTGTATTTGGTATTTGTCAGGAAAAAAAAAAAAGTATGTTTGAACTCTATGATTCATACCAAATGTACTTTCTGGACCCACATGTTTTTTTTCGTATGAAAGTAAGTATAAAACATTGAAAATACAGTACTTGAAAATACAGTATTAATACATGATATTTTAACATAATTTATTTCAAATTTTGTACTAATATATGATTTTCGAGGACTCAAGATATATGCAAGTATTAATATTAATTACATATTTGTCTTTTTTGAATGAACGAAACAAAACATGGGAAAATATAGTACTAATATATGATATTGGAGTATCAATTATTTTAGCTTCGAAATTAATATATGATTATTAAGTATCCAAACATGTGTTGCAAGTGTTAATATAAATAAAGTTTTTTAAAATTTTTTACCTAAAATTTTATCTTTTGTACAAAATCTAAAACAGTTAATATTTAAATATCATATATTAATATCATATTTTTAATGGTTTATACCGAATTTTATGAGAAAAAAAACACTGTGACCCCAAGAAATAAAGAAACATTTTATTATAAATCAAGGAATTCAATTCCCTTTGAAAAAAATTTTACTTTGACTTATTTTACAGGACTTTACCCAGGGCAGCATTGAATGACCCCTTTACCCATTTGGACAAAATAAATGCCACCACCATCTCCCAGGTTTCGCCACACACACCCCTCTTACACTCGTTCAATCACCTTCCAAACGTTTGAATAATTCATCGCTGTGCATGTTCCAAGTTTCGTTGAATCAGTAACACGACATCCCATGAATGCTGAATGAATCATTCCTTTGTCTGAAAAGATTTTGGCGGAAATGGGTGTGAAAGAGTCGTTTTCTTTGTTCGAACCCATTATGCTTTTCTAATTTCTTGCTGGCTGGATCATTAAATTTGATTCCTCGACCGTTCCCTTTTTGCGAATTTATTACTGCCAGACTATGATTACAACAAATATTACATGTACATAATTATATAGATAGACATATCTCCATCCTGTGCCATAAATCTTAAATCTTGTTTATATGTAACTGTTGCTCCGTTTTAGCATATTATGGGGAGTTGTAGAGGCTCACGGAACCTTTATAAAGTTTCTTGATTTCGGTTGCTTTTTTCTGCTTTCTTTCGGTTTAGGTAGATTTTCACTTAGTTTGATTTCCGTGTTTTTTCTGGGCTGGAAATGGTATAAAAGTATCGACTTTGTCAATCATATAACATGATGTGTTGTGTTATGCAGACCGACTGTTTGTTCGTTTGACAACATGGGATGCTAAAGATTTTTTCTTTTCTTTTTCGACATCGTTATATCCTCTGGATTTCTTTGCTAAAATACATTACCTTAAGAGTGGTTGAGGTCTGAAATTGAGATGCAAACAAGAGTGGGGAGTTTTGCTTCATTGGAGGATGACAAAGATCCTCTGTTTAGAACTGCAACTCTATCCAACAGGCCTTTGCCACTCAGATTACTTCAGTTTTTCTTGCTTTTGTTGGGAATCGGTTTAGTTTTTTCATTTCATAGTATGTATTCAAGCCAGAATGTCCAAGTACAGAGTGTACATCCTGATGTTCAAACAAAAATTCAACCCTGCATTCAAGAACCAATGAATGTAAAGGGTTTGATCAAACCGCCGTTTAGCCTTTTGCATGACATGAATGATACAGAGCTTCTTTGGCGGGCATCGTTTGTTCCTATGATTAAAGATTATCCCTTCCACAGAACTCCCAAAATTGCATTCATGTTCTTGACGAGAGGACCTTTGCCCATGGCACCCTTGTGGGAAAGATTTTTTAATGGAAACGAGAAGCTATATTCGATATACATTCATTCATTGCCGTCATATGAGCCCGAGTTTCGGCCTTCTTCAGTTTTCTATGGCAGGCAAATTCCGAGCCAGGTACTGAGATTGATCAGTACATTTTCACTTTCTGCTTTGGATTTGCTAGCTTTTCTGTTTCAAGGTTTATTATCATAATCCACTGCTGGTGAATGTTTGTTGTTATGATCTCAGTTTAACTGTATTTTAGCCAACCCGTTCTTTGAAGTAAAACTTTCTGAGTTGTTTCGCGTTTTTTACTTTTTGAAAATGTGAACCTTACAAATGGTTGCTCATCCTTGATCGTATGTAAAGCTTACTATGTGCCTAGAGCTCATATCTTTACCTCTTAATTGTCTGTTTGGGTTATTGTTGTAAGTTGTAACAGTTATCGACCTAGCTCTCTTGTGTGCCTGTATGTGCGGCGCAATGGTGTTAATGCAGCGCTTATTTTGATATACGGCCTGAAAGATTTAAGTTGCTTTTATTACTACCTATTACTCTTGGTAGAACAAATATTTGGTCCGACATGTTTGTTTTCACTATATTGGCTTCGTGATCATACTTTTGTAGATGGCTGAGTGGGGAATGATGAGTATGTGTGATGCTGAGAGACGACTTCTTGCTAACGCGTTGCTGGATATCTCCAACGAATGGTTCGTCCTTGTATCAGAAGCATGCATTCCTCTTCAAAATTTCAGCATTATTCACCGCTATATATCAAGATCCCGCTACAGCTTCATCGGTGCTGTTGACGAGCCTGGCCCGTATGGTAGAGGACGTTATGATGACCAAATGTCTCCCGAAGTCAACCTCACCAATTGGCGGAAAGGGTCTCAATGGTTTGAAGTTAATCGAAAACTGGCAATCAATATGGTTCGAGACACCACTTATTACCCCAAGTTCGAGCAATTCTGCAGACCAGCATGTTATGTGGACGAGCATTATTTTCCGACCATGTTGAGCATCGAATCTCCTCGTCTACTGGCAAACAGAAGTGTCACTTGGGTAGACTGGTCGAGGGGCGGCGCTCACCCTGCTACATTTGGAAAAGCCGATATAACAGAGAAATTCTTTGACAACATATTTGGAAGCGGGCAATGCATTTACAACAATCAGCCGACTTCCCTTTGTTTCCTGTTTGCAAGAAAGTTTGCTCCCAATGCTTTGGAAACCTTACTTGAACATTCATCGGAATTTTTTGGATATTGACAGCAAATTACTTGATGATCTAAAGTTTTGGTCGCCGCTGTATAAGTGAAAAATGGGTAAAAGAGATCAGATTTTACAGATTCATGGATCGACAAAAATATTTGATGAAACACAGCAATTCTAATAAGGTTCAGACTTGAGATTCGACATCCTAGTCCTATTTCTGGAATCAAATATACTCTTCTTTATTCTCTGATTCTCTTGAAGTAGTACCTTACGAATCTGAAAATTTTGTCAGCTCAAATATGAAACTCCAAAATTTTAATTATTGTGTTCTGATATGTTGCTAATAATGATATTGAGGATCGATTCCATCAAGATGGTTCATTGAGGAAACACAATTTTTAATAGAGTCAGACAAAATTGCGTCGAGGATTTTCTGTTTGTTCATGTTTTAAACATTTGCTCAGAATACTTTCCCATTATGACGTCGGTGGGGAATATGTTACACCGATTTTTGTATAGGACATTTACGCGAATATCTAACTTTAAAACAAAAGGTATAGGATGTTTATGCGAATATACTATGTTACACCGGTTTTTGTAAAAAGTATAAGATGTTTACGCGAATATACTATGTTACACCGGTTTTTGTATAAGATATTACGTGAATTTCTAACTTTAAAACAAAAGGTATAAGATGTTTACACGAATATCTAACTTTAAAACAAAAAATTTGATCCGAGTCACTCTAACATGGTACACCAGGCAGAATTTTGGAGTTATCTTAGCAAAATTCGGACACATTTTGAAGATTTGTAAGATACAGTATGTTCGAAAACCCATCGTTTTGTAATTAATGTATACAACACTTAAGAAAACGATAAAGCTCGCCTCTCAACAACAGCCTTGGTCGTTGAATCTGGGTAAATATTATGTTGTACAACCAGACCGATAACTCTTGAATGAGCAATCGAGTCTCATTTCACGGCCAGATAGTGCTCGAGCATGTCTTCTTCATCATCTGCCCCACGAAATTATTTTATTAGCATGCCCAAGTTTCTTGAGGGAAAATGAAAATTAAGCATCGAGGTCTACCTTCAAAGTCGTCATCCTCGTCAAAATCAATATCCTCCTCGTCTCCATCGGAACCACCTTCCGCAACAGGGGCTGAACCTTTCTGCAAGCAAAAAGAAAAGGAAAATGGAGATCAATATGTAACTAAAATCCTTCATAACGATGAAGTCTAAATATTCATTCATGAATATTGCAATGTGATGCTGTTCTCTGGTTAGTTGCTAAGATGCAGTATCGACATCGAATTGTGCATCAACGTGTCTTAGAAGAATTAGATGACCCATTAGGGGGGTCTAGTGCTTGCTGCATTGGGAGTTACATACTCAATGTACATGAACTGCTGGATGCATAGGTCCGACAGTAGTCTATAGCTTTGAACACCGGAAAAACGAAAGAATGACAGGAAACGACAAGTTTACTTGTGTGTGACATAAGAGTGCATATACGTATGACAGACACTTCCAAACATCAAAAAATACAAAGACGCATTGGTGCAATTATTAACTGATGGGTGTCATTCGTTTTGGGAGATGCGAAGTGTATAACTAAACCGTATAAATAGGTACCGAGGAAGCTCTTCCACTTTCAAACCAGGTTCTGCCCGTAAGCTTTTTTTCCTTTTGCACGGCAAGTGCAGAATCAGGCATGATCCTAACATGATAATGAATAATAATCATTGTCAAATATACAAGAACAAGAAGACAGAAGTAAGGATTTTCTTCGTTTCTAGTTAATGGGGTCAAAATTTACGAAGATTGGAAATTTAATATTTCATTAGATATAGAGGTGAGACCTAGTTAAACCATCCTAATGGTAAGTTACACCAAACCCAATAATATTATATTTTAAGTTTGGCAATTTAAACAAAATTTTACCATGCTAATACAGCAAAATGGAACAAGCTTCAGCTAAACAGTACACATCTTATTAGCATCTTCACCAGTGGCAATAGCTTTTATTGCTGTGAGTAAAATTATCAACTCGACCAAAATGAAAGAAATGAGATACCTCAATTGATCCTATTAACAACAAATTAATCATAAACATTCTTCAACTCTAATTTCCTTGAGACAGAAAACCATATGATCCACAATGAAAAACGGGCTGTTTCTCCAGAAACAATAAACAAGTAGATATACCATGAGATCACTTTGTTTTTGTTTCTGAACTGTTTCTTAAACATTTTATTTGATTTACACATGTCTCTTTTTCAAAGTAAAAAACAATAAAATATTTTTTGTTAATTCAAATTTACAACCCAAATAATTTTTCTATGTTCATAATTTGTAGAGTATAATTTTCGCACATGTTTAATTAATTTTCTAAGATGGTATTAACCTTTTATTTTTAAAATATTTTTATATATCTCTACTTAAACATGCATAAATATTAAATTTACCATTCTACGTGCTTAATTTTTGTTATTGTATTTAATTTTAAAGTAGATAAATTAAAAATAGTACTTAGTACTTAACATTTCCTCCCAAACAGACAGATGATAAAAGAATTTATTTTAAACTCCCAAGTAGAAACCTGTTAAATTGTTTATTAAAAATAATAATTATTTCTCTAAAATGGAAACAAAACAAAACACCCATACTCCCAAATGGACCCTTAACTATGTTTGACTGGGTTGAAAACTACACGAACAAGTATATATTGTTAATGAAACTCACTTGGCTCTTTCCAGTGCTAATTCTGCTTCAAATCTCTCTCTCCATGCCAAAAACGTTTCGACGGTGACCGGTTCTCCATGTGGGATAATAATCTGAATCAAGAAAAGGCACCAAAAACGTTCAGTGGACAAAGAAGGCCTAACTTCAAAACAACACTAGTCCAATGTTATCGCAAGCACCCTCTGCTTACTGAATCTCCAAATTAGAACTTCCTGTGTAATTTATGACATGTAATGTTTTCAAAATACGTGAGGTAAAAATTGGGCCTATCTACGATAGGAGCTAGCACTTTTTTTAGAGAAGTCAGTGGGTGTAAGGTGGACAAAGATCTGTACATAATAATCTAAAATTAAAATACAAGGTAGAGCAAAATTTATATCTAAACAAGTTTAAAATAGACAGATATGTTCATGCATGTATGCATCAGTGTGTGTGCATATGGCTGCAGGCAAGTATGTATGTTTACAAAACGACGTAAGAAAACCTCATCTTTTGCATCCCCATCTTCATCAGCATTCTCATCTCCATTGTCTTGAGAAAATCTCTCAGAAAGCCACTCCTTAGCTGATGTAACCAATGTGTATACCATAGCCATGCCAAGATTCTCAGTTGCCTGTGAAGTGGGAGTGTTTAAAAACAGCTAGAAGTAATGATAAATGTAATTAAAAGATCAAGAATTCTGGGCACATGATGTTCTCAATAATGGGTTGTTCCCAATACACGCTTGTTCTTGGCAAATATCACCACAATTAGTGCACTCGTAATGCTAACTATAAAGCACAATTACGGTGCTTTGATGGATGATTGTCTAAATTCTCTTCTTGTGTTCTAGACACATCCCATGTGATTCTTTCTTAATCATATTATAGATGATTAAACGGCATTTGAGTTGAGATACGCATTCATTAAATGGCATTTGAGTTGAGATACGCATTCAGTAGTGAAAATTTGAAGTTTGTACCTCTTGTTCAAGTTTTGCTTTCAGAACTTTGATATCTGCAGGTTGAATTCCTTTCACACTGAAAAGAGAGGATAAGGACTTCAGAAAAAAAAGAGAAGTTTCAAGATGATATGCAAGGTAGTTTGGCAACTCATACATATCAACAAAGAAAGATGTTGGTTCACGGTATTCAGTGATCTTAACAGAACCAATTGGCTTGAAGAAAGCATTTCATGAAGCCAGATTTTTTGAGTGCACTTTTAAAAACAAAAACAAAAAGGAATTAGAAAAAGTTTATCTTCAGATATGATCCGTTGTTTTAACTTTTTAAAAAGAAGTTGAAGCAAAAACTCTTAAAACCTCATTTTGTGGTTTCAAATTTTTTTCTTTCTTGGCACTTCCATAATTATAAAAGATCAAACAAACATCAACTTGTTTAAAGATTTGACTATTAAAAAATGTGTTTTCCAATAAATATTTTTTTAAAAAAAAAACAATTTGTCCATCCAAACACTCTATATGACAGTAGTAAGCCACATCGTGCATATTACAGTTTTCGAAGGTGGTAAAGAGACTAGATCATCGACCCCAAAAGTTGATAACGCGGATGAAATATTCTAAATGTGGCCCCGATACCATAAACTTGCAATTTTTTAAACTTGGAACATATATAGCACATATGAAAAGAGAATGGTTATTAAAAGTGGACAAAATGCAAGGTTTATCTCTTTGATGAAGCACGCATCTTAGCCGTAAAGCTCCAAACTTAACGTGCCTAAAAGGCTCAATGCTTTTTTTATATATGCCATAAATATACGGGTAATAAATCCAAGACAAATTGCAAGATACTATAAATTTATTTCCCTAATCGACTAGTAAGTGTTTATTTTTTGGGCATTCACTACTTTGTATGGGGTACATGTTTGCGTATATGTGATGAAACTTTTTCAGGTATGTATGTTGTACTATATTATCCTTCATTTAAATAACTTCTGTGCCTCATCTTGCGAAACTAACCTCCTGACATTCAAAAGTGGAGGCTCATCGGGATAATTTTCTGTGTGAGAGAATATCAAACCCAGCTGAACTGCAACAAAAATTTCACCAGTTAAGCTCAGCCAAACATAACTGAGGTATATAGATTGAACTTTGAAGTACCTGAAGGATTTGTTGAATCATCTGCCTCATCATCCTGATGGAAAATATAGAGAAAGTAAAGCTTTGACTGGCGTATATGATATTGAGAAATTTAGGATAAGGTAATTCCAGGCACATATTACCTGAGGAGAGAGGATTATTTGAAAGCAACGATTTGAAGTGTTAAGGCCACTTTCGCTAGAGTGAATTTCTGGTAAAATAAAATCAACTAGAATTGCTTAAATGACAAGTTAAGCAACTAAAAATGATAGCTGAAAGCAGATTGCACAAACCATTGAAATCATCCATCAGAATGGCTTCCAAGGCCTCAATTTCCATGTCCTGCTCCTGCTTATAGTCTACTCAACAGTCGCAAACATAACGAAAATTACCACGATAACAAAAAACGGATGCTTTATTTCATCAAAAGAATTTCAAGGATCAAAATCCAACAATCAAACCATAAAATTTAATCATTTGCAACAAGGAATGCCATGGCAGCCCATTGCAACACTTTGAAACTGTATCACATTCATGAACTTTAAGCCTTGAAACTGAAATCACTAAGATTTGCTTAAGCTAGTTTATTGGCGATCAAGGATTCCCAGTTCACACATGAAATTATTGTCTTCAAACGTCACTTCTATTCATTAATCAACTGCAAACTGCCACACAATGATAGAAAACCTAGAAAATCCCATACAAACACCCGATAACATCTTGAGGGCACTGAAAATTCTTAAGAAAACAGTGGTCTCAAGCACTATCAATGGTTAAACACACCACTAAATCCCCTTGCCATTACGGAAAAAAAGGAGAGAACTGCGTTGATCGATTCACTCACATATCTATCTTTTCTATCTTCAAACTTAGAACTAAATCCAAAATTGCATCAGCAAATGCAAACAAAACAATTCGAAATTCGAAATCCCAACGAATTAATAACATCCCACAAATCTTTACTCTAAAAAGTTTGAAGGAATCGATTAATTAACTCCAAGTAATCAACTTTTATGACGTAAAACTCTAAAGGATGCAAACTTTATGAGAAATACCTGTCATGGCTCCGTTATTCAGCTAAGCCGTTTGATAGTTTTCTCCTCTCTCTCTTGTTTGTTGTTCGATGAAATCGCAGGAAGAAATGTAGAGCATTTGCTGGGCTAGCGAGAAAAAGCCCAAGTACATGGTTTTTATCCTCTGTACACGCTCCAACACATGAATTCAATCACAACCGTCCATCATGTATATGCTTGGATACATGTTTATCCTACAGTCATGCATGTGGGACAAGTGTTCTTGACTTAGATACAACCTTTGTTCCTAATCACTTCTCCTTTTCTTGGCTTTTTTATGTGTAGTTTTTTTTTTTTTTTAAATGTCACTTCCTCAAATTTCAAATACAATAATATATAAATATAAAATAATATTGCACATTTTATTTTCAAGAAAATCTCTCTCACTTACTATGTTTCTCTCTCACTCTCTGAAAACCAGAGGGCTCCTCCCTGTCTAGGATACCAAGAGGTACTTTTCATTCGAGTTTTTGAACTGTATGGCTCCTTTTCCTGCATGTCTCATCATATGAACCACACACACGAGCATAAGCATACACACTCGTGAATTTGTCACCCACTTCTTGTGCTGTCTCTGAATCCAAAAGCCGATTTTTTGGTTATAGAATCCTCACCGCTTGAATAAGCAATGGTGGACTCGCCCTGGCATGCTGGAAACTATTGAAGTGGTATAATTAATGGGTTTGATTTTCTTAAAAATGAGGAAAGTAAACTGAAAAAGGAATTTTATTTTTATGAATCCTTTTAGCAGATCTAATTCTCTCTGTTTATTTGAATAAATTTTGTCCTCGGGGTGGTTTGCATATTTGTTTTAATCCGGGTTCTGTGATCTGGTTTCATTTTGCTTTTGTTCCCATTTTTTAGTTTCTTAGCTTTCTGCATAGGGGTTTTGGTTTTTGTTTCCCCCAAGCTTTTGTTATTTTTTCCCCTGTAAAATTTATTGATTCGACAAAAATTTGCATTTTTGTTGCAGGAGGGTTTTGAGAGTTTTCTTGGAGGCTTTATCTATGTCAAAAAAATGCTAGCCTGAAAAAAATTAACTGTGAAATTGCCCCCCTCTTCTTTTGTTGTTTACTTGTTCCTTTCCATTGTTTTTTTTTCTTTTTTGCCTGTTTGATTTTAAAGAAAGGATCCCTCTTGGCTGTGGTGTGGAAATGGTGAATTCCGGCAATGACCCTGTCAAGGGCATTGACCCATCGGCGGGTGGATTAGTTTGGGTTCGCCGGAGAAATGGGTCTTGGTGGCCGGGTCGAATTCTAGGAGCAGATGAGTTACCTGATAACTGTGTACCGATACCAAGATTTGGGACACCTGTTAAACTTCTTGGTAGGGAGGATGCAAGTGTGTAAGTATCTGCTTTGTAGCTTTATTTGTTTACATGGTTCATTTTTTGCTACAACTTGCAATGGTGAGATGTTGAAAACTAGGATAAATTTATCAATTAGTGCTTGAGTGATATGATATTTAGACTGAGCTACTTTGTGCTACTAAGTGATTTTTTATGTGGACTAGACTGGTAACGGTCCTTAACGAAGTTTTAAACCTTAGATTATTCTTTGCGCGGACTAGATGGGTAACGGTCCTTAACGAAGTTTTGAAATTTCAGTTTCAGTTGGCTTTGCGCCATTGACACGTGACATTTGCTGTTTCGGATCGGTGGTCATTAAGTCTCATTCTGATCTCCTTTATAGCTTTGTCTGATAATAATTTGGGATGTCCTTTTTTTTAAATCTTTTCTTAATCACATGGTTTTTTTCTTCATTTAGTAATCCAATGTGCGAATGTTGCGAGCTATAGCATTGAAATTATGTTATTTAGTCAGGAGTTGTTGATTTAACTATTCGAGCTGTAATTTCATTTCTGATTCACTTACCAAATCAAATTTGCTTCCGTAATTGTTAGCAGTAAGGGCTTAACCTGAACAAATATTACAAATCGATACTGATGGATAATTAACCAAGAAATCCCAATTGGCAAGCAATATGAATTTGGGGAGAGGATCAGTACTTATTTTATCGACTCACAAGACTCTTGTGATGAGAAATTTCTTTTGTTGGTGCTACTTCCATTTGTATGATGTATCATATGTATTTATTCAATTAAGTAATAAAACTTAGTACTGTGGTGATTTTTCCGAACTTCTTGGTTTAAACTTGACCAAACTTTAAAAAATCAGTTGAATTCTGTTTTATTTTTGAACCCAACAATAGAGACACTTGTCCGTACATGTAAGATGATTAGATGATTAAGGCAGCAATATTTGAAAATATTAGTTTCTTGTTTAGTATTTACATCATTACATGTGACAGTTTGTGCCGCCAGAATGGCTGGATATAAAATTAAAGAAGCAATAAACTTATCGCCATAGCTATTTATGGCTTTGTGAACAATTCAAAATTGCTCCTTTTATTTGGAAAAATCTTGAACTAGAAAGTTATTATTAATATTGACATGCTTTAGCCATATGGCAATTACTTCACCTGTGCATTTATTCGGTGATCGTCATCCATAGGTCTATATCTATTTCTTTCCAATTTAAAAAATTTCTTTTTTGATTGATGGATTCTAAATGCTTTTGAGTTTCATGTATCCATTATTTTAAATTATTTTAAACCAAACAAATTTTTTCATGTATCTGCCCCAATTCAATATTATTTTTTATTAGGGTTCTGATTCTTTCCATACACTCTTTCAGGGACTGGTATAATCTCGAAAAATCAAAAAGAATTAAAGCTTTCCGTTGTGGGGAGTTCAATGATTGCATTGAGAAAGCTAAGGCGGCTGCTTCTCATTCATCTAAGAAGGCTGTGAAATACGCAAGAAGAGAAGATGCCATCATTCAGGCGCTTGAGATTGAAAATGATCATCTTGAAAACAAGCATCCGGAATTCTGTGCTGAACCAAACGTACATGATGAGGAGCATCAACATGTCGATGAATCACCTTCTTCATTCCATACAAGTGAAGAAAGCGAAGATTTGGACGAGAACTTGAGTGATAGTGAATTATCAAATTCAAGCCAAGAAAGTGAAGATGGTTCTGATTCCGCCCAAGAGATGTCACAATCCGGTGGGGAATCTGATCTTGTAGATTTGGCGAAGGGTGGGTCTAGGTGGTGGAGGACTCCAAATGATTCGGAGGACGATGGGACAGAAGGGGTAAAGCGTATGAGAGGACTTGAGGACCTGGGAATGGGTGTGGCACCATCTTTGAAAAGGAAAAGATCTCAGGTTGCTCGTGTTCATGAGTTCTTGAAGAGGAAAAATCGCCGGCGCACTTTGACAAAAGTTTTGGAGTGCACTCCAGTGGTGCCTGTTCCCAATAGTGCCTTGTCCCCTCCAAATGGATCAGCTGTCTTTGAAGCTTCTGACAGTAAGGTTTCTGGGTTAGAATCTTATGAGTCAAAAAAGAACAGCTCAGTTGTGATCAATAATAACTCTGACAGTACCGGAGTTTCATGTGAGAACATGATAACATCATTAAGGGAACCTAATCACGCCAGCAATGCCTCGCTTAGATGCAAACAGAAGGAGAATGAAATATCCAGCGTGATGGATATTCCTGAGAATGATTCTCTTCAAAGATTGTTTGATGTTCCTCTTGTTACTGAAGAAAAACGCTCCGCAGGTACAAGAATCCCTCTAGAAATTACCAGCTAATGGTTCTAGGACTAGGTTTTCGTGTTCCTTTTATCATCACTGCCTAGTGTGCTAATCACTCCTATTTTTTGTGCTTTAATGTTTCTGCTGCCTAATGCCAACATGCATCATTTAGTTTTTTTTTTTTATTCTTTTCTTGGTTGTTACAGTGCATAAAGTTGGTTCTTCAATAATTTAATTGTTTGGTCATTTTCCATAAATTTTATTTGGAGATTAATGGTTTCAGTTTACACTTTTTGTTTCTTATGCTAGTGTGGATTTTAATTTTCAGGCATGTCCAAGTTTGTTTCTGGTGCATCACAGAAGCCACACACCGGTGCTGGAGCACAATCTAGCCAAAGTAGTCACATTGAAACCGAGCATAACGAATCAGGTTCTGCTAGTTCTGGGACTGCTGAGATTCACAATATTGAGCAAAGAATCGAGAAAGCTACCTCTAAGTGGCAATTAAAAGGTAAGAGGAATTCAAGATCAAGAAAAGTAGATTTAGACGAGGAGGCAGACACAGGTTTCCAAGTTGGCTCTAGTCAAAACATGGACTTCAATCGTGTTGGTGGGACCCTCATGACGGTCGGCTACACCTCTCGCGTAAAATCAAGACCAGTTTCAGAGATCCAGGGTGTTGAATCTCGTGGTTGGGGCTGGAATGCTCAAAAAGGTTTTCGTGCTGCACATTTAACACCTGAGCTTCCGGTACCTCAGAGGCAGCTCCCCTATCGCCAGTCTCGTTTCACAGTCAACCCGAAATATGACTCTTCTGAATTTTCTCTTAGACACCATATTACAGGATCTGGATTGTACGAAGTCCATGTGGAGGTGAAAGCCACCAGCTCTCGCCCTCAGCGAGTCCCATATATTTCTCTTATGAGCAAACTGAGTGGCCAGCCTATCATCGGTCATCCAATCATTATTGAAAAGTTAAAAGATGGTTTTTGTGACAATCTAATCAGGACTACAGAATGTTATGGTAGCAGCTCTGAGTTCGAGCATTGCCTGGGTGAAGATCCCTCTGATTTCCAAGGTCTTGATATGGCTTACAAACAGAAGCCACGTGGACGGCCCCCAAGGAAGCATGGGCCTCCAAGATCAAGGCGAAACAATATCTTGTCTAAGAAGACCAGGAAACTGTCCTCTCTAACAGGTACGCGAAAAAATCAAGAAAAGAAGCCGGTAGTTGAAAAACTCAAGGGCCCTTCTATTGCTTGCGTCCCGTTGAGCATAGTTTTCAGTAGAATAAACGCAGCGATGAATAGTTCAATGCGATCTGCACCTCGTCTTACTAAATCAGAGGATACATGAAGTTTGTACCGGGCTTGAACTTCTTCTCCCCAACTTATTGACATTGTGGTTATTTAGCAAACCGAGTTTACATTTCTTGATAAAGTATGGTCACCTACCAGTACTGTACATTTCTGCCCTGAGGTAGATTTTTGTGTATAATTTGTATTGTGACATGACATTTATTTGTCATAGGAAATCATACAGGGGTTACAATTTGAATATTGACATCAGTCTCATTTGGCTGTGTATATGATGTGAAACTAGTTGAGTGCCCAACAGTTGTGATGGGATATCTGGTTACACAACAGTTTACTTGTCTTGTAACTTGATGTGGCCTGAATATTTGGGGTAATTTAGTTCAAAAACTTTATGTTATGATAAGTCTCACTACCGCAAAATGTAGTAAAACGGTGTTCTCGATGGAACTTCTGATCCCTCTTGTCTAGTGTCTTTGGAGTTTACGGAAAACGGTGTCGAGAGCTGAAGTGAAGAGCATAAACGATTGTTCTTTTACTCGTTTCTTTTGACTCAATGTTACCTCTCAGTCCGAGAGAAACAAGTGCCAAACATGGATCAAGGTAATTAAAAATTATGCTTTACATTTAATTCATTTTAACATATGCTATTAAATGACATTTTTGGAACATAAGTCAGTATTTGATAAATTGGAATCTTTTTAGTTTTAAAAATAATTAATATAAGATTTTGTGTTAAAAAAATTAGATACTTGGATTTCTTGGATGCCAAATGCCAATATTTTATTCGTGGTTTTAACATATTTTTCCAATTTATTATTATTATTGTTATTGTGATGGTGCTGTGACATAAAAAACTCTCGTATGTACATGATGTGTTTCATGGTTTTAGTTCAACAAATCTCTTCAAAACTATACATTTATATATTACACTTCGGGGACGATCATAGCTAATTTTGGAAATCGTAGGCTTAATAAATTGAAATTAAGAGAAGAAAACTCGAAACCTTGAAGAAATTCGAGCATAAAAGGCAAAAAGAGAGGCGCAAGGACGCCCAATCATGGGAGAACAAGGGTGCACCCAAGCATGGATGGCCCTATGCTACTGCTTTTGCCGGGCTGGTTAAAAAAGTATGATTTCTTTGGGGAGTATTTAAAAAAAAAAAGGATGTTGACTCCATTTTAAAAAAAAGGGAGTTGACTAACTTAAATTAAAATTAATCCTAATAAGTCAATTAGTTAAACTAATTAACAATCTCTATCACTTTATTTGATTTTTCCCCACAATTTGTCGTGCCCTATTTTCCCGCAAGAAAAACCCCATCATTTTTTTCATTTTTCTCTTCACCTGGCTGCTTCATTTTTCTCTTCACCTGGCTGCTCCATCCATTTCTATCCTTGAGCTGTGAAGCAAGACCTAATCTATTTCAAACATCGTCTATTGCTCATTCATCTGTATTCTGTATTTGAAGAAAAACAAAAACTTATCTCTGTACAAGGGCAAGTAAGTTTTTTTCATTGTTGTTGAATGTAAGCATTAATTCGATTTAAGTCATATTTTTTTCATTTAGCAAGTGTGGATAAAAAAATGATGTGTTAGAATAAGCTGGGTTTGATTTTATTGGTGATACAACGCAGGAGAATTTTTTGGTCGACCCAAAGAGTTCTTGATCGACCATGGTTGACCCAAAGTTCATGGTCGACCAAGAGAGTTCTGGGTCGACCATGGTATACCCAGAACTAATGGTCAACCCAGAACTCTCTTGGTCGACCATGGGTAGACCATGGAGAGTTCTTGTTATTTTTGGTGATTAAAATAGTCTTATTCTCATAATTTTTATGAATTTTGTAAGTTATGCCTACATTTATCTTTGTTCATTTCGATGGTAGATGGGAAGCGAGTGAAGATAACATATATAAATGGAATCCAGGGCCCAATTCAAAGTTTGCTACTATTCCAGTATATGGTGATTTTTTTCTTCTTGAAAATTTAAATCGTGAACTATATAGAACTGGAAAATAGAAGAGTCTGCCAACTTGAGGTTGAGTTACCTTCTAG
This sequence comes from Henckelia pumila, assembly GCF_033568475.1. Taxonomy (NCBI): domain Eukaryota; kingdom Viridiplantae; phylum Streptophyta; class Magnoliopsida; order Lamiales; family Gesneriaceae; genus Henckelia; species Henckelia pumila. Next base: position 151,461,612 of record NC_133121.1, read on the forward strand.
AGTTGTCGTGCAACATTCAACCGATTTATATAGAGAATGACCAAGATTTGAAAGTCTATCTGTATTTTGGTTGTCCCAAAACGAGGTCGGTGCTTAAAGTTGAAATTGAACATATTGTTGGTTTTTTGGATGTTTCTGATAATGTGCATGAAGTTGGTATTGATGAAGGCAATACTTATTATAACGATCAGATCTCTTATGATGATTTTTTTTTTATTTGAATGTTGTTTCTTTGGATCGTAATAATATCAGTGAGGCTTTTGATGAGGCAGATGTGGTTGCAAATAATGATGCAGTTGTGGTTGCAAATGTGGATATTAATAGCGAGGCAATTGTGATTGCAAGTAATGAGGCAGTTGTGATTGCAAGAAATGAGGCAAATGTGGTTGCAAATGTGGATATTGATAGCGAGACAATTGTGAATGCAAGTAATGAGGCAGTTGTGATTGCAAGAAATGAGGCATATGTGGTTGCAAATGTGGATATTGCTAATGATACATTTTCATTCACAGATGGTTCAAACTTGTTTGGTGGTCAAGAATTTCCAAACAGAGATGCGGTGAAAAAGGAGTTAAGAAGAATCAGTTTGGAAGCATGTTTTGAATTTGAGACAGTAAAAAGTAGCCAGATAGTGTATGCTGTAAAATGTACAGTGGCTGATTGTAAGTGGAGAATCTGGACCTCAAAGATTAAAGATTTACATGCATTCTCCATTCGAACATATTGCAATACACACACTTGTGATTTGACGGGGAGACGTAAGAGAATCCGCGGAGCTAGTTCGGCTGTTATCCGTGATATGTTGGTGAATAATTTCCAAGATAATCCAGTGCCAATAGCACCGAAAGCGGTCATGGCGATGATGCGCAATAATATGAATGCTTATATATCATATTACAAGGCTTGGAAAGGAAAAGAACTAGCAGAAAATATTTTGAAAGGTGATCCTACCAAGAGTTTTACTCTACTGCCTTGTTATTTTCACATGGTTGAGAATATGAATCGAGGAAGCATAACAGACATATGTGTTGACGAGGAAAATCAATTCAAGTATATGTTTCTTGCTTTTGGTGCATGTATCAGGGGATATCGAATCATGCGGAAATGTGTATCAATTGATGGTACATGGTTGAAGGGAAAGTATAATGGTGTTTTACTCGTGGCATCCGCACAGGATGAAAATTATCACCAATATCCTTTGGCGTGGGGAGTCGTCGATGTTAAGTCTACTTCTTCGTGGAGTTGGTTTTTGACAAAGTTGTTAGAAGTAGTACCAGACGAGACTGAACTGGTGATAATTTTAGATAGACATCAGGGAATAATTAATGTGGTTTCTAGTGTTTATAGAAATGCGCATATGGACATTTTACGTGGCATTTATCCAAAAACTTGAAAACCAGGTGCAAAAAAAAGGGTGCAACGGAAATGTTTCTGCAAATTGCAAAAATATATAAGCAAAACGAGTTTGATGTTGCATACAGTGATTTTAGGAAGAGATATCCTGAGGCTGCACAGTTTTTGGATAAGAGAGATACACTTGATGTTGCATACAGTGATTTTAAGAAGAGATATTCCTTGCTCTGAATTCATCATACATCTTTATAGACCATGACCTCTCAGGGTGTGGATTGTTCCCAACAAAGGATAGCGGACAAGAAACGTTGATAAGTATAGGCCCTATGTCCTCATCCAGATCTTTGCAGTTAGGGTCGTGCTTTCGTTGCAAGTCAAATATAGTGCACTTATTGACCCCTGTCATGAGTTTTAGTAAAAATCAGCGCCCATCTCTGTGGACTGGGATGAGAATTATTCGAGCCTTTCCCCAGGAGACGCAGGGTCATTCTGGATCAATCCCTTTTACCACCCCCACCATATTTGTGTTGAGAACTTGGTTTTCATCTTCAGTCAGTACTGACATCGACAGATAGAAATTCCTATCCATCAGCGACACGAAGAGTTTCACCCATGTGTTGAATTCGACAGAAGAATATGTTTTCAAAGTTAAAAAATAAGTTCTCTAAAAATATTCAAGAATCGTAAATGCTTACACAAATCGTGACGGGCGAATTCGCGATCTCCATGGGCCTGTAGAACGACTTGTCATAATCGTCATAAAATCCTTTAATCCTGCTAGGCGAACTCATGAGCATCGATGCCCTAACACGAGCCAATGAGTTTTTTACATTGAAAGTCATGCACTCCACAAATGGCCTCACACCGTCACAACCTCTCAACGTGGACGCCTCGGCACCTGACATAACCGCATCAGGAGTCACCTGAATATCTAAAAACATCAAGTTGATCGTTTATTATATTATACTATACATAAATATATACGTCAAAAAATGCATTAACTCACCTTCGGAGGATTCCTCTGGTATAGTTGGCAGCGCAACTCGGCTACTATTGGGAAACAATTCCCTGACCATATTATCATCCACACCTAACAACATACATCAAACAAATTAAAATTAAAATGAAAATTCTAATACTTAATTCTCTTATATGAACTTAATTAGAAATTACTCACCAACATCTGTCTCAAGTACAGATGATTTCCTCTTCTGCCTTCTATTATAGACCATGTTATAATCTCTCTGAATATGCACTGTCGTCTGAAACCTGATCTCAGCCAAACCTGCTCTAATCTGTTCAGTCAAACTCGATCTCAACTTATCAAAACCAGCTTTCATTTCCCTTATACACGCCCTGGTCTTGATAAATTGTGCTCTCATCTCAAGATGCAATGAGTTAACGGTATCATCCAATGCACTCAAACGCCACCAAAAACGATGCTCCAGGGGTGATGTACGGCGGGTAGGATTGAGTCCAAAGTGGACTCTAGGACCCGTAGGAATGGGAGGACGAGTGCTAGAGCTGGATTTAGTGGCATCAGCAGAAGGTGTGCTGGAGCTGGATCTAGTGGCTTCAGTCGAAGGGGTGCTGGAACCATCGTGATAAGAAGGTGTCTGCTGGACAAGGGGAGACTCCACATCATTCTCCAGAGGGCGCTGGCTACATGTAACAGTCTTACCCTGGCTCCACATCTCTAGTACCCGAGTGGTGACGACATCTGGTGCAGAATCAACAAAAACACCGGTGATATAATACGATGACACGAGCTCCTCAGAAGTAGGAGTCAAACATCTAACACAATCCTATATTTATTTAATATCGTATCAAATAAATTAAAAATTTATGTCCACATTTACTTATCAAATTAAGTCATATTACTTACATTTATATCACAGGCACCAAAGGCTACACTAACATCAACATCAGACGGGGCACGATTTGAGGGCCACGTGTTAGTCACCCACTTAAAAATCCTGGGCAAAATCAAACCGTCTACCACATCTCTTATCTTGGAAAACTTTTTTGTCATACTAGGATAATATTCATAAGCCAAGATCTGTAAAAAAAAATAAATTCAAACAATGTTATTATTATAAATAAAGATAACAAAGTCACTTTAACTTTCAAAAAATTATATACTTGCAGAGGCAGCACAAAACCACTGATAAAAAAATTTCCATGAACTTCTTTACAACCCCGTCCCTGGGAAGTATATTTCCTTAAAAAGTCCTTCTTCAAAGATCTGACGGCATCACGATAGGCTATTCTACCCCAGGAATACCTATTAAACCTATCCAAATCATCTATAAGCCTTAGACATGTACGGTCGACCTTCACGCTTTTTCTCCTACCCCCCCAGAAGATGGCACAATAAAAGTAAAGACTAGTCATCTTCAACTTCTCCACATCCATTCCCTCAATTTCATTTTGTTCTAAGGCAGTAATCTTTGCCTCCAAATCACTAAGAAAAATTTGAGACTTACCAATAAAGTGTCTCGAGACAAAGATACCTCCTCCATTTGGTAGATCTGTCGGCTCTATATAGTCGAGACCTGTTATTAAACAATACTCTAACATAGAAAATCTAACGGGCCTTTTGCGCACGACCATACAAAAATCATCACTACCATTATCAACTATCTGACTACTCATTAGATACCAGATAAAAAAACTGAAAACATTAAAATCTCGGTGATACCTAACGAGATTACCAAATGGAGACTGCTTAAAAAACGTTGCTCTCTCCTCGTTGTTCAGATAGTGAAAGATCTTCTGGGCAGTTTCTTTATATCTCGACTCAATTGTCAATTTGACACGAAAAATTGCATTCTTGCCTAGTTTTGTTGGCAAATAAACCTATTAAAAATAAAAATAAAACAAATACGTTAGAACAATCAAAGAAACAACCACTGAATCATAAACATTGGTTTTCTTAGGCACCCAAGCATTGGGTCGACCCAAGCTTAGCCCAAGGCTTTCTTGGGTGCTTGATTGGGTCGACCCAGAGCCTGGGTCGATCCAAGCTTGGGTCGAAAAAAACCTTAGCCCAAGACTTGGCTCTAGGTCTACCCAAGCTTGGGTCGACCCAAGGCTTGGGTAGCTTGGGTCGACCCAAGGCACCCAAGCCTTGGGTCGGCCCAAAGCTTAGCCCAAGGCTTGGATCTGGGTCGACCCTAGCTACCCAAGCCTTGGGTCAACCCAGAGCCAAGCCTTGACCCAAAGCTTGGGTCAACCCAAGCTACCCAAGCCTTGGGTCAACCCAAGGCTTGGGTAGCTTGGGTCGACCCAGGGTGATCCAGGGCACCCAAGCCACCCAAGACCCAAGCTAACAAAAATTTCGAATATTACCAGATCATTGTTAGCCATTTGATTGATGGAGTTTGCGCTTGACTTGGAAGGTACGTGTGGGATGAGAATGGAGATTTGTGGAGAAATTTTGAGAGAGAAAAGGGTGATCTGCGAGAAGGGAGACGGGGGGGTGCTTTGAGAATGAAAGATTTGTGAGAAGGGAATAGATTTAGGTTTTAATAAACATTTCAGATAAGTTAAATACAAGGACATATTGGTAATTTAAGTAATGAATCTTTCTTTTTAAATACGATACAATGAACTCCCTTTTATCTAAATTTCCCTGCTTTTGCCTGGGATTTTCCCGAACAGAGCAGGGACCACGAAGGCGTTTCAAATATGGTGTGAGAGCGCCGTGTGTACTATTTCATGAAATGTTTTGAATTTTTTCGAGTTTTCAACTATCATTTCATCTGAATGGTAGCTTTTAATGTTAGATTCAAACTTTTTGAATTAAGAGACATGTCACTTGATGGAAACATGTCTCCGCGGAAAAACGATATAAAAAATAAAACAGTAAAAATTATTTGAACAATTATCATATTTGTCATTCACTTGCATATTCATATTGAAGTGTCTTCCTCTTCCTTCAACCTAAAGCGAGTTCATTTTTTAGTTACTGAATTTGAGGTTATTATTTTTATTTTTGAAAAAATTTATTATGTTATCATTACAAGTTAAAGTTGTATTTTGAAAGAAGATTTCCAAATTTCAAAAGAAGAAAAATGAAGCAATATCTTTTTTAAGAAAATAGTGTTCAAGACTAGCTCAACTTATTTGTCATTCATTTTGTCATCTTCATAACACAATACCAACAAGCTTAAGAATATTTCTGAAAATTTGAAGATGGTTTCCTCATCAACAATAACAACGAATACCCCATCAGCACAAGGAGAATGACCAACAAAAAAAAAGTTCTACGGAACATATTCCAGAAAATGTTATTTTATCTTTACAAATCTAAATCTAACAAGGTTTCTGAAGGAAGATTCTCCCACTATACCCGAAGATGAAGTTGATCCTCAGAGGAGGGCTGCACCAGATGCATGGAATCAAAGTGACCTTATATGCAAAAATTATATTCTGAATGAATTTATCAATCTATTATACAACGTGTATTGTCAAGTGAAAACCGAGAAAAAACTGTGGCATTGCTTGAAAAAAAGTATAAAGTCGAATATGTCGCATGTGAGATTTTATAGTGGGACTGTGGGACACTTCCTAGATTTCAAAATAGTAGACTCCAAGTTCGTGGTGAGTCAAGTGCAAGAAATACAAGTATTATTGCTCCAGATTCATGGTAAGGGATGAGTCTAAAGTCATTTCAAGTTGGTGTTTTAATCGAAAACTCCCTTTATTGTGGAATGATTTCAAAAACTCTTTGAAGCATAAAACGAAGAAATGGGACTCGAAGACCTAATTATAAGGCTGATGATTGATGACAACGACAGTGAAACTGTGACGCCTATAATTTATTAATTTAAGTTTCATGCCTAAATTAGTCTTTAATATTTATTATTTTAATTATTTTAATTTTTGTGTTTAATTGGCTAAATATTATATTCTTTCGCACATTGGAATTTATTATTTTTAACTTTTTGCGAAAATTAGAAAATTTAATTTCCGGACTAGTAAAATCAAATTTAATATTTTAAATTAGAATTTTTTTAAAAGCTTGTATTTTTATTTAGTGCGATTTAAATTGAAGTCCTAATTTCTGGTTGTGATTTAGCACTTTATAAAGGTGTTTCACTTTTTCATGAAATTTCCAACACTCTAAATTTTTTTAGGAATATCTATTCTAGCACTTGGACTCAAGGATTAAATCCTAGCCACACACTCTCATTCACTTAAAGACTCGCGCACACATACACTCAAACACACACAAGCCAATTTTCTTTGCCCTGCTTTCCAAGGAAGGAATCGACTTCTTCAAATCTTCTTCCTGGCTCTTCAATATTCGACTCTCATGTCCGGCAAATCGATCCTAGGCTAGCTGGTCGAGGTTTGGAGCTCGTTCCCAGCTCAATTTCAGCTCAACCGAGCAACACCATTTCTCAGCTCGTTCGGTCGCAAACTTCCCCATTTTTATTTCTTGTTCTTCGAACTCCTTAGCTAGGCAAGGATATGTTTCTTCTTTTCCCCTTGTAGATTAGTATATATATTGTGTATTGCATTCTATGGAATTTTCGAAATACACGTTCATATTATTGCCCTGTTTTTTTTCGGTTCTTGCATTGCACAGATTGGTTTTCTTTTCTTTAGTCTTTCTTGAGAAATTATATTGTTTGATGAGTTTTGGAATGATTATGAACTTGAAATATGATTATATTCATGCCTGGAGTCCTCGAAAAATTTCAGTTCCTGTTGTCACAAGCGTAAGTCTAAATGCCCAGTTTTTCTTCATGCCTTGTTGTTCAAAATTTTAGATCGATTGACTGGTTCGATCATTTTCCAGATTTTCATGGTCGGTGTTCGAAATTTCAGAGTTGTTATCTCAAGCATAAATTCGAATGTGTCCAAAAATTTTTACAAGCATGTGTTCGATCGTTTTCCAAAATTCTTCATGGCATGTTTGGTTCGATTGTTGAGGGGTTTGATTGTGTTGATTTGGATGGTGGGTTAGGAGCTACCATGCGTGAAATGTAGTTCACATGGTGGCGTTAGGAAGTCTTGGGTTTGAGCTTGGTGTTGTTTTTGGAGGATGCATTCGAAATTTGAGGTGTAGGGGTCGATTTTGAATGGTGGTTAGGTGCAGCCTTTGAGCTAGGTTTAAGGTGGTTCGAGGTGAGTGGTAGGGGCTGGAAATGAGGTGGTATATTGGTCTTGGTCCTAAGATTAGTAATAGCGCTTAGTCGTGTCACGCCCAAATTAACCCAACTCAGATTACACAATTAAACATGTAGTAGTGAGAGTAGGGATCGTTTCCACGAGGAAAGTGAAATTTATTTGTGTTCTTAAAAATACTGGAAAGGGGATTTTGGAATTTTATCAACTACGATGCAAGAATTAAAAATAAGGAAGATCAATAAATTAACAAGATTTGGTATCGGTCGACTACACCCTTGAAATCATTCACTCGATCATCGATTTCCTAAAAATAATTAATTCACATCGAATATTCATCATTGGAAATTTAATTCCTGTTTCACCTTAAATTTAGTTAACTAGAAAGCAGCATTCTAAATTAACCCTTACCAATAAATTAACCCGATAACAGCAATCTAGATTTAAATCCACGGTAGCATTCAAACTAGTAAAACTAATGAATCTAGACAACACATACACCAGCGATTGTATTTAATCTAGTCAATTGTTGTTCCTACGAGTTAACAAATTCAACAGCAGAAAATATTAATCATAGCTTCTTCACAAATTAGATGGTTCAAACAATTACGGATTTGAATTCTAATTTAGCAGTAGATAGTACGAAAGAATTATCAGGTGATCAATCTAATAATCAAACACACAAGCATGAAATAAACCAGAACAACTCTTGATACTCGATAAAAATCAAACAATGAAAATCTGAATCTCACAAGATAAATAAAATCAAGGGTTCGTCTTCCTCAACCAAGAATAAAAACTAGAAAGATTAAAATCTAAAAACAGAGAAGATAGAACCTAGCCGCCAGATGTTTTCTCTGTGTTCTTCAGCTGTCTCCAATCTCTCGTTCTACTCGATATCTCCCTTCTTTTGCGTTTAAAGATCTTATTTATATGGCCTTGAAAGCCCACGAAATAAAGCCCGCAAAATAAGAGTTTTAAAATTCCGAAATTTTATTTTTTTTTCTGCGCCCGATCTCTCGCTCGATCGGTAAATATTGACCGATCGAGCGAGACAAAATTTTGGTTCCTACTGTTTTCATTCTTTTGTGTCCCGCTCGATCGGTAGAAATCAACCGATCGAGCGGAAATATTTCTGCACGCAAAAACAGCCAACGCGATCGCTCAATCCATGCGCTGTTCCTCTTCTCTAGCCTTTCTTCCTAGCGCGATAACGCGCTCTATGGCACTGAACACAAGCGCTAACGTGCTCCATTATTTCTCTTCTCTTTTCTCTTGTTGTGAACAGTAAGAGCTGTTGAGTAGAGCGATAGCACTCTTTGAAGGGCTGTTCGTTAGAGCTGTTGGGTAGAACTGTTCGTTAACAGCTCTAACGAACCGCTCTACTTTTTCATCTTCTTTATTTGCTTCTTTTCTTCAATTCTTTTGCACTCCAAACTTTCTTCATAAAATGTTGTTTCCTACACAATAAATCCGGGAGCATGTTATGTAGACATGATGCATGAAAAATAAACAAAATACTTAAATCAACTAAATAAATGCATGCTAAACGACAGTAAATCTTCATTAAAATATGCAACTAAAACACACCTATCAAATACCCCCACACTTAATCCTTGCTCGCCCTCGAGCAAGTCATGCAAAACAAAATGAAACAAAACAAATACATAAGCCAGAATGAGTATACACATCATAGCCTCAGAGAAAACCACTTTCATCTAAAAAAAGCTCATAGCTACTCTCAATCATCAATGATACACCTTCAGTCGAATGCGAACGTGTATGTGTCATGTTACCCCAGTTACATGCAACTTCAGAAGACAAGTTTCAAGACTGTTCGCCTACCTATACAATTCAGTGTAAGTTTCACTTTTCAAGTTTCCATTCCTTCCAACGACCTCTATACATACCTACCTCCCTTGAGATAATAAATTACACACCTCCGGATTTTGCACCCAGAATTGCTTTAGCTCCAATAATTACCCGCAAACTTAGCTACAACTAAGACAGGATTAGAATTTCAATTCCCTCGTCTATAGCCCGGATGGAGCATCAACCCCATTTAATCCGCATACTTAGCCTAGAATTTAATCTTTTAGGATTAGGATTTCAATTCTCTCTATGCCCGGATGGAGTTGTATAAAATTTATTATTTTTTTTTCTCTAGGTGCGCCCAAGATCATAATTGTCTTACTAGAGTCTCATAAAAATTCATAGAACACAATCAAGATCCACAACCCACCTATTGTCGTGCAATGGTCCAACAGACATCCACAAAATCTAATACATCACTACACTTCACTGGTTTAAACATGCGTGCTTAAAATATTCAACAAACAACCTCCAGTTTCTCATATCCAATCAAGAGTAAAAAAAAATTTCAAAAATTCATAATTTTTTTCAAAATTTCAAAATTTTTCAACTATCTCATCATAGGCTAGAAAGGCTAGAAATCATCCTTTACTTATGCACACAAAACACACATGAAACAATTTACGAAATATATGCAAATACGAAACAAAAAACAAATGCAAGACAAAATACCAAATACTGAATGCACCACCCCCACACTTATCTAAAGCATTGCCTTCAATGCTCTAGCACTAAAAACACAACACACAACACAAATAACAAAATGATAACGAGATGCAAAATTAAAACAGAACTCCCCTTGTTCAAGTGTTGGCGTTGTCGTCCTCTTTGGCCTCAGACTGAATAATGGGAGACTCCTAATGAAAATTGGACTGCAGATGGGGCGGCTAGGTTCCTGTAAACAACGAAAATAAAACATAATAATTAAATGAAAGAGAAAAACTAAATAAAAGAAAGAATATTGGGTTGCCTCCCAGCCAGCGCTTGATTTTTAGTCTTCAGCTTGACCCTCAGAAGCTGTAACGCCCCAAATTTATCTTAATGGACTTTATTTGAGATAATCAGAGTTTTTAGAAGTCGAGAGCCGATTCGATTTTGATCAGGGACTAAAATGCAATTTTCGGAAAATTCAGGGACTGAAACGCAAATTGTGGTTTTGTTATATTATGGAGGCCTTGACTAGTCTCCTCATCACTTCATCTCCTTCCCCATCGCCTCCTCCCTCCATTGTAGCGCCTCCCTTGTTCTTGGAGCTTCCAGATTTCTCCCCGAGCTCGATCCGTCCGTTGGAATTTATTTCTGAAGGCAGATTAGCGATCACGTCTGCGAGAGCTTCATTCTATAGTAAGTTTTTCTTCGATCAGCTAGACTTATATTTTTGGATGTTGTTAGAATCGATTGAGTTTGGAGTATGTTGATCTTGGCAGAGTTCTGATCATTTATTCTCTGTCGGTTTTGAAATAGAGCGTCGTTCGGAATTGTTTTTATTTTTGGAAGATTATTTCAAAATTGGAGATTTTAGATTTGAAGTATTTGAATTGTTTTGATGATATTGAGATGATTATGAGTTTATTGGATTGTTGAATTGCTGTCTGCGTTTCCGGTTTGATCAGAATATAGCCGTTATGCCGTCAGTTTGAGTTTTGGATATCGTTGCGATGTTTTGATCATAACGAGTTGATTGAGATTTTGATGTCGATATTGATCCTTATGACTTCTTCTGTTAGATTGAAGTGAAGTAAGCAGAGTTGGGAGATAGCAGCTTTGGTCAGTTTGGAAGATTGAAGTCGATACAGTATCGATTTTTTTATTTATCAATCGAAGAAGTTTGATTGAGTTTTGAATGAATTGTTTTGGATATTGATTATTATCCTTATTATTGATTTTCAGGTTGAAGTACCTTCGAAGTGAATAAGGTAAAAGACGACTTAGACTTGAATAGAAGATTAACTCGAATTAGACTTGATTCGAGTGTTTCGAAGAATTCACATACTTTCATGATTGAATGCTTATTTGAAATCATGATTGAATGTTTATTTGAAATCATGATTGAATGATTATTTGAATTGATGAATGAAATCATGATAGAATGCTCAATTGAATTGATGATTGAAATGATATTTGAATGCATGAGATGACATATGCATTTATATTGAGCCGATTGATTATTCATTTTGAATTAGACGTTCTGGTGATTATAGTTGAGTGGCCTTGTAGGCGAATTACTACATGTGCGGAAATAGCTCTCTATAATGCTCCGGAGTCTAGAGGATTAAAATATTCCTCGTCCACCTCGAGAGGAGTGTCGGTGCGATTGTAGGATGTTTTAACCTCGGGATCCCAAACCGAAGAAAAAAAGAATAGAAGAATTCCATTTGATTATCTGAGTCTGATAATCCAGAAGTTTTAAAGACATGCATATCATTTTAATTCAGTACTTGAATTAATTACTTGATTTGATCTTGATGTGATAGATATTTGGATGTTGATACATGTCATGACATGATGTGTTTATTTGATATGCATGATAGTCTCTTTTACTGAGAATATTATTCTCACCGGATTATCCGGCTGTTGTCTTTGTTTGTATGTGTACTTGGCAACAGATGGGGCAGGATCGAGTCAGAGACGACAGGGATAGAACGAGAATGAAGATTAGAAGTGAGACTTCGAATTAGAATTGGAAATGCATGTCAATCTAGTTTATGTTTTGAAAGCGTGTTTAGAACTCGAATGTGTTGTATTTGATTTCAATGAATGAACATTCGAATCAATGATATATGATGATTGTATGTTTTAGGAATTGAACTTGAGCATGTTAGATGAATTTTGAATTGGTGAATGGAGATTTGAAGCATGTTCATTTTCTGTTAATTTTTCTGTTGCCCAGGATGCGCTCGATCCTATGAAATGCTGGGATCGAGCACAGCCCCTGTAAAACTGGAGGCAGTGACTTTGTTCAATTGGTGCGCTCGATCCTGGCTTTTTTCCGGATTGAGCGCGGCACTTTTATTTTTTCTCGACAGAGAGTTCAGGAATATAGTGCGCTCGATCCTGGAATTTTATAGGATCGAGCGCAGCACTGTTCACTTTTTAAAAAAAAATTATTCCTTTTCCTTTGGCTTTTGATTATTGACATTTAATTATTGTTTATCCCGAGATTAGATGATTAGAACCGAGGTCTCACATTAAGTGGTATCAGAGAGATAAGATTCTTGGACTGAATTTAGAATTGAGCGGGGTAGATTGAGTCCGCTTGAACTTAATTTCTCGCATGTGATTGATTAATTCTACGATTGAATAATATGCGAGCATGCTTTATGATTGAGAATTATTTGAATTACTTGAATTACTTGGATATGTGATTTAAATTTTAAAGCATGAATTAATTGAGATACGAATTGTTTCGGGTTACTGGTTGCATTGAATACTCTTGAGATCGAATGAGTATGTCGAGCTGAGATTGTTGGACACCAGATAGATGTAATTGAGATGTTGTGTCCTAATCCTCTTGAATCAGATTTTATATTCGGCAAGTTTTGAACAGGATTCAATTAGCAGCAAACCCGATTGTACAGAATTGTTCTGTGACTGAACTGATGGATGTCACTCCGACATTGATGGAATCATTATTGATGAGGTTTCAGTCATTTAGCCCTTCAACTCTGAGGAGTTCTGAGAATGAGTTTGGGTGTGAAAGCTGATTAGAAGAGATAGATCAGTTGTTTGATTCCCTAGACTTCACCGACGAACGACGGATTCAGTTAGTTGGTTACCAACTACAGGTATTGCGAAAGTTAGTGGATATCGAAGAAGAAAGCCTTAGAGAAACAAGGTTGGTTGTTTTGTAGAGTTGTTTAAATCCGAGTTTCTGCGACAGGCTGTGGTACTTGCTCTTATCGAAGATTCACAGACTCTAACTACTCCTGACGATGATAAAGCAGGTAACTGTTCGATTTTGGTCTTTCGACTCTTATACTATTAGATATTGATGCAATTTTTCTTCTTGTGGAGAAGTTAGAATGATTCTTCCTCTACATTTGAGTATCTGAATTAGTTGCGGTGAGTTTAGTTCGAATTTTTGAACTTTGATTCGATGGGAGTTGATTGTACTGAACAGTACTATACTTCGGTTATCAGATTTGATTATATTATCGATGTAGTATATTAACCGAGTACAGGGCAACCGAGGTTGATTTCAGACAGTTGCCAGATTCAGATCCGAGACGATAGACGAATGGATTTCCTCCGATAAAACTCCTGAATTAAGAATTCCTTTCTTATTGATTGTTGATTACCGTTTGTTACAGAATGGTACGGAGGAATGTTTGATGTATGTAGATGATGTCTTCAATCAGCCCGTGTTGGTTGATTTATCAGAGATGTTAAGTTTGCTGATATTGTTCTAGTTGAGATTCCAGATTTACCTCCGAGTCGAGAGGATGAGTTCAACATTAATTTTAGATCAGACATCATCGACTGATAATCTGAAGGGAAGAGGTTTCAGAGATCGAATTTGGAATGAGGTACGACCGATTTGAATTTTTTTATCGTACAGATTGAATTGGAATTGCATCTGCAATGTTTATGAGTCCTTTGAACCGAATCTTTCAGAGATTTATAGATGAGTTCTTGAATATTCTTATCGATGAATCTTTTATCCTTCGAAGAGCCGTATTGATCTTTCAGATTCTTTAAGAATTGTTCGCACATTTGCATGCCGATCAATTATGTTATTCTTCTGACGTCTGAATCTTTTGAGACCGAGTTGTATTTTCCTCCATATTTCTCTGGGAATATGGAATTTTGTTGAATACCTCAAGACTAGAGCTGTTATGAAATGATTGTTTCGACGTCCTTATCTGAATTTGAAGATTCTTGGATTTAGCGAGTGCTATCGCGAATCCTTTGAGGAATTATTTTTGTTGATTAGACGAATACTCAGCAGATTATGCTCTTCTGTTCAGTGTATCTTTGATGATATTTTGGTGCTTTCCACTTCTTCTTATTGAGTATTGAGACTTATTCTTGTTCAGAAGAAATCAGTATTATCTTGAGCATCGAAGAATTTGAAGACGCTCGAGATGCAATGTTAGTTACGATTTGAATCTCACATAGATCATATTGCTTGAAAGATTTCAGTAATCTATTCTGATCTAGGAAGATAGAAGTTTTGATTGTCGCAGTTTGAACTGATTTTGTTTTGGGAGAGAGAGTTTTAGAGGATGATTTTTCTGACTGCGAATTTTTATTTTTATCTGGAGAACTGATGGTAACCGCTAAGATCTTATGCTGTATGATCTGATCTTATTTTATCTACTTCAGTTGTTCTTTTTGACAGATGATTGCTACACTTCTGTTAGAGACTGGAACAGATGGGATGTGTATCTTGACTCCTTCATTCGACTTCGAACCAGAGTTGATTGAGAAGATAGAGAACGCTTTGGAATCTGATTCGACCTTTCAAAATCCGATGTAGATAGATCAGATCTGAGTATAATCTGAGTTTCAGGGTTTTAGTGATGCCTTTTAGCGTATAACTTTTGTTGTGCCAGATGTTTCGGTTTGAGACAGAGTATCAAGAGATTTGCACTTTGAAGTTTATTCAGAGTTCTTCCAGATGATCGGAAGATGTTTGATGAATTGAGGAATCAGATCGAATAGAGGATGATGAAGCATGAAGTTCGAAGTATAGCTTCTGATGTTTTGAACTGTCAGCAGTCAGAGAGAGAGCGATCCGATTTTCTGTTGTACAGTCTTTTCTGATTCAGAAGGGAATTGAGATCGCATTTTGATGATTTTCGTGGCAAGGCTACTTTGTTGAGTCTGAGATGAGATGTCACCTGAGTATTGTTGATCGAGTGATGAAATACTCTGTTAAGAAATCTTGATTCTAAGAATTCTTGTTTTATTCTGTAGAATGACTGTTGTTACAGAATAGTATGAACGAACTCTCGAAACTTTACAGTTGATGTATTTTATTATAACCTGAACTGGTTGATGTGCCAGTGGTTATTGAACGAATGAAGTTGTTTGGATTGAACTTCTAGATTGGTCCCGATTGTCAGAACGAGTTCGACGCTGATTTGAGATCCGAAGTTTTATCTACAGAAAGTTTGTGAAGTGAGCTTTCTCAGAAGCGTTTCCGATTGAGGTATGGCCATTTTGAGCTTTTGACAGGCCATTTGTTTTGACGAATACTCCTGTTTTGTTGAAGAATTTTATGTTGACCGAATCTCTCAGAAGTATGAGTTGAAATTAGGAGTTCTTATTGATGAATTCTTGTTTTATGGATGTGAGAATTGTACTGATCGTTCAGAGTCTTCTACAATATTTTCAGAATTGTACGCCGATCAGTTGTAGACTAATCTCGACGTTTGAAATTCTGATTGAACCGAATGAATTTCTTTGATCTGTTTATTTGATGATGGAATTTCTGATTATCCGTTCTTCTGTATTCTGAGTTTCAGTACGGATGATCTTGCAGTATTTGATTTTCTTCTTATTGAGATTTCTGATTTGAATCTTTTTAACAGAAGGAGTGAATGCAGCAACTGATGTTTAGAACCGAAGAATTAGTTCTTATTTTATCTACTGTCTGATTTTGATTGACCGATAGATAGAATCCGTTACAGGTTTCTGTACATAATGATTATGATGAAGAGGAGATAATTGATATCTTGTCAGAGGTTGTCAGATGTCATGAATTTCCGAAGTCTGTCAGTTTAGACTGAGATCCTTGATGCATTGTCCTTTTGGCATAGACTTTGAAGGGAATTTTGTTGTCGATTTCAACTACTTTTGATTCGATACCCTCACAATGACGGACAGCCAGATCAGATGAGTCGAACTTTAGAAGAATTGCATTGAGTAGTAGTGCTCGACTTAGCACTAGTTGACAGAATTCTTGATGTTTGTGGAAATTTCGTGCAACGACAGAGTTTGACGAGTTATTGGAGGCACATTATAGAAGTTGTGCGAGAGTAGACGATGATCGAATTGAATTTTGAGATTAATTCCCTTTGTCTCTTGGTTTAGAACGTAAGATGATTCGAATTGTGACTGAGTTTAGAAGAATTTTCTGACGACGATGAGTTGACTTTTGATAGACGAACGGAGTGTTGATGAAGTAATTGACTAGAGATTCTGACATTCTCTAATTGATTGAGATGTCGAACTGTTGAGATGAACGATTCAGAGTTTATTTGGAAGCAGATTCTGGAATTAGTTCAGAGATGTAAATTCTTATTGCAATCCTTTGACTTTATCCTCGACCTTGTGTAGAACAGTGATTGATTTCGAGGACGAAATCAATTCTAAGAGGGGGAGAATTGTAACGCCCCAAATTTATCTTTATGGACTTTATTTGAGATAATCAGAGTTTTTAGAAGTCGAGGGCCGATTCGATTTTGATCAGGGACTAAAATGCAATTTTTGGAAAATTCAGGGACTGAAACGCAAATTGTGGTTTTGTTATATTATGGAGGCCTTGACTAGTCTCCTCATCACTTCATCTCCTTCCCCATCGCCTCCTCCCTCCATTGTAGCGCCTCCCTTGTTCTTCGAGCTTCCAGATTTCTCCCCGAGCTCGATCCGTCCGTTAGAATTTATTTCTGAAGGCAGATTAGCGATCACGTCTGTGAGAGCTTCGTTCTATAGTAAGTTTTTCTTCGATCAGCTAGACTTCTATTTTCGGATGTTGTTAGAATCGATTGAGTTTGGAGTATGTTGATCTTGGCAGAGTTCTGATCGTTTATTCTCTGTCGGTTTTGAAATAGAGCGTCGTTCGGAATTGTTTTGATTTTTGGAAGATTATTTTGAAATTGGAGATTTTAGATTTGAAGTATTTGAATTGTTTTGATGATATTGAGATGATTATGAGTTTATTGGATTGTTGAATTGCTGTCTGCGTTTCCGGTTTGATCAGAATATAGCCGTTATGTCGTCAGTTTGAGTTTTGGATATCGTTGCGATGTTTTGATCATATCGAGTTGATTGAGCTTTTGATGTCGATATTGATCCTTATGAATTCTTCTGTTAGATTGAAGTGAAGTCAGCAGAGTTGCGAGATAGCAGCTTTGGTCAGTTTGGAAGATTGAAGTCGGTACAGTATCGATTTTCTTATTTATCAATCGAAGAAGTTTGATTGATTTTTGAATGAGTTTTGGATATTGATTATTATCCTTATTATTGATTTTCAGATTGAAGTACCTTCGAAGTGAATAAGGTAAAAGACGACTTAGACTTGAATGGAACGATTAACTCGAATTAGACTTGATTCGAGTGTTCCGAAGAATTCACATACTTGCATGATTGAATGCTTATTTGAAATCATGATTGAATGTTTATTTGAAATCATGATTGAATGATTATTTGAATTGATGAATGAAATCATGATAGAAAGCTCAATTGAATTGATGATTGAAATGATATTTGAATGCATGAGATGACATATGCATTCATATTGAGCCGATTGATTATTCATTTTGAATTAGACGTTCTGGTGATTATAGTTGAGTGGCCGTGTAGGCGAATTACTGCATGTGCGGAAATAGCTCTCTATAATGCTCCGGAGTCTAGAGGATTAAAATATTCCTCGTCCACCTCGAGAGGAGTGTCGGTGCGATTGTAGGATGTTTTAACCTCGGGATCCCAACCCGAAGAAAGAAAGAATAGAAGAATTCCATTTGATTATCTGAGTCTGATAATCCAGAAGTTTTAAAGACATGCATATCATTTTAATTCAGTACTTGGATTAATTACTTGATTTGATCTTGATGTGATAGATATTTGGAAGTTGATACATGTCATGACATGATGTGTTTATTTGATATGCATGATAGTCTCTTTTACTGGAAATATTATTCTCACCGGATTATCAGGCTGTTGTCTTTGTTTGTATGTGTACTTGGCAACAGGTGGGGCAGGATCAAGTCAAAGACGACAGGGATAGATCGAGAATGAAGATTAGAAGTGAGACTTCGAATTAGAATTGGAAATGCATGTCAATCTAGTTTATGTTTTGAAAGCGTGTTTAGAACTCGAATGTGTTGTATTTGATTTCGATGAATGAACATTCGAATCAATGATATATGATGATTGTATGTTTTAGGAATTGAACTTGAGCATGTTAGATGAATTTTGAATTGGTGAATGGAGATTTGAAGCATGTTCATTTTCTGTTAATTTTTCTGTTGCCCAGGGTGCGCTCGATCCTATGAAATGCTGGGATCGAGCGCAGCCCCTGTAAAACTGGAGGCAGTGACTTTGTTCAATTGGTGCGCTCGATCCTGGCTTTTTGCCAGATCGAGCGCGGAACTTTTATTTTTTCTCGGCAGAGAGTTCTGGAATATAGTGCGCTCGATCCTGGAATTTTATAGGATCGAGCGCAGCACTGTTCACTTTAAAAAAAAAAATTATTCCTTTTCCTTTGGCTTTTGATTATTGACGTTTAATTATTGTTTATCCCGAGATTAGATGATTAGAACCGAGGTCTCACAGAAGCACTCCTCAAAGAGCGGCTGACGCCCAAAATAAGTGTCATATGACACCACAAATGGGTCTTTGTTCCATATGCCCTCAAGCTTGGCTAGATGTATACAGTTCAAGCTCGTCACCTCAACAACACTCCAAAGTAACTGGTAAACATGGAAAGAGAACACCTTCGTTGGCTCTCGGACGCCAACATCTTTTGAAACTGGTACTGATGGAAGAGAAATATTTTGGGGATGTGTGTATGATAATACTATCGATGAGCTCATATCGATAGACTCTTGAATTCCCTCATCCTCAAACTCGAGTGGCAGCATATTTCCATCATACCTTATTTCTTCCATAACATCTTCTGACTGCGGTTCAATAAGAAGAGAAGACTCAAACGCCTCTAAATCTTCAGCAGGAATTGATTCACACTCCCAATTCTGGTTCTCTGAGTCATCATCATTAAACCAAATTGGGTTGGTCAATGCTTGAGTATCTTGCTTCACTTCATGTTCTCGGTATTCATGGACGAGTGATCTCTTGATATTCTCCATGTGCTCCACAAGGTCACATCTAGACTTTTTCAGATCTTCTATAGTTTCCACAGTCGATGCCACAAGCTTGCTCATGATATCCTCTAGCAGATGTAAGATCAACTGCGAACAACTTTCCTCCTCATTTTGAAGCTCAAATGGTTGTTTTGTAAAATCCGGGTATTGAGAGTGTGAATACCAGTAATAGTCAAACTCGGCCATATCATCCAACAGGTGTCTCATGGTATCATCATCTCGGCAAAATATTGAAATACCGACTGTGAAAGCTCCATCAATTACCCATTTTCTTGTCACTGCATCCAAACCATTAAGAAAATATGTAAGGAGAGAATAGTTAGAAAAATAATGATACCGGAAGATGGTTGCTAAATCATTGAATCTCTTCCATGCTGCGTAGAAAGGCTCTCCGTGTTGCTGGATAAAACTTGTGAATACTTGTTGATTTAACATCTCGAAGTATTACACCGCAAGAATCCTCCTTCGCCTATGCAAAATTCTTTCTATCTCTGGGTCGTATGGAAATTCTTCTTCTTCCGAAGATTCACCTGCACGCACGAAAAAAAACCAGAGTAGCACTAGGAGAAATAATAAAAATAAACAAAAATCAAAAAACACAAATAAATGAAACGCCTTTCCCCGGCAACGGCGCCAAAATTTGATAGCGCTTAGTCGTGTCACGCCCAAATTAACCCAACTCAGATTAAACAATTAAACATGTAGTAACGAGAGTAGGGATCGTTCCCACGAGGAAAATGAAATTTATTTGTGATCTTAAAAATACTGGAAAGGGGATTTTGGAATTTTATCAACTACGATGCAAGAATTAAAAATAAGGAAGATCAATAAATTAACGAGACTTGGTATCAGTCGACTACACCCTTGAAATCATTCACTCGATCATCAATTTCCTAAAAATAATTAATTCACATTGAATATTCATCATTGGAAATATAATTCTTGTTTCACCTTAAATTTAGTTAACTAGAAAACATCATTCTAAATTAACCCTTACCAATAAATTAACCCGATAACAGCAATCTAGATTTAAATCCACTGTAGCATTCAAACTAGTAAAACTAATGAATCTAGACAACACATACACCAGCGGTTGTATTTAATCTAGTCAATTGTTGTTCCTACGAGTTAACAAATTCAACAGCAGAAAATATTAATCATAGTTGTTTCACAAATTAGATGGTTCAAACAATTACGGATTTGAATTCTAATTTAGCAGTAGATAGTACGAAAGAATTATCAAGTGATCAATCTAATAATCAAACACACAATCATGAAATAAACCAAAACAACTCTTGATACTCGATAAAAATCAAACAATGAAAATATGAATCTCACAAGATAAATAAAATCAAGGGTTCGTCTTCCTCAACCAAGAATAAAAACTAGAAAGATTAAAATCTAAAAACAGAGAAGATAGAACCTAGCCGCCAGATGTTTTCTCTGTGTTCTTCAGCTGTCTCCAATCTCTCGTTGTACTCGATATCTCCCTTTTTTTGCGTTTAAAGATCTTATTTATATGTCCTTGAAAGCCCATGAAATAAATCCCGCAAAATAAGAGTTTTAAAATCCCAAAATTTTATTTTTTTTTCTGCGCCCGATCTCTCGCTCGATCGGTAAAGATTGACCGATCGAGCGAGACAAAATTTTGGTTCCTACTGTTTTCATTCTTTTGTGTCCGGCTCGATCGGTAGAAATCAACCGATTGAGCGAAAATATTTCTGCACTCAAAAACAGCCAACGCGATAGCGCTTAATCAATGTGTTGTTCCTCTTCTCTAGCCTTTCTTCCTAGCGCGATAGCGTGCTCTATGGAACTGAACACAAGCGCTAAAGTTCTCCATTATTTCTCTTCTCTTTTCTCTTGTTGTGAACAGTAAGAGCTGTTGAGTAGAGCGATAGCACTCTTTGAAGGGTTGTTCGTTAGAGCTGTTGGGTAGAGCTGTTCAGCTCTAACGAACCGCTCTAATTTTTCATCTTCTTTATTTGATTCTTTTCTTCAATTCTTTTGCACTCCAAACTTTATTCATAAAATGTTGTTTCCTACACAATAAATCCGGGAGCATGTTATGTAGACATGATGCATGAAATATAAACAAAATACTTAAATCAACTAAATAAATGCATGCTAAACAACAGTAAAACTTCATTAAAATATGCAACTAAAACACACCTATCAATTAGACACTTGAAATATTGGAGGATTTATAGTTAAGTTTTGGTTAAGTTTGAAAACAAGCCATGAGCAGATTTTTGTAAAGTGAGTGGGCTGTCCGGAAATCAATTTTAAATAGGGGTTAAACTCAGGTTGTGGCCAAGGGCTCAGGTCAGGAATTATTCTAGGATGTTGGGAATATGTATGTTCAAGCGAAAATTAATTCGGTTAAGTTTTGGTTGAGTTTTAGATGATTGAATGGATAGGTGCGTGCAGAATTTTGTGGAATAGGGGCTGCTGCCCGGAAATCCGATTTTCATAAAATGGTTGCTTGGGAGATAAAATCTGAGGATGACTTCTTAAGTTAATTCTAAGTGTTAAAAAGTGGTGGTTTTGAGCGGAACTGTTTTTGAGTGAGAATTGAGTAAGTTATGAATTTTACGGGCAAACCGCTCAATTTGTCTTTAAGTGCTACGTTATGGTTTAGTATTTTTCATCCTTTGGTATGGCTCCTAAATCACCATCCCGGTCATCCATGTGTGAGTTATATGCATGATTCTTGATTAATATTTACATGTACGTCATATTTACATATGCATGCTAAGTCCCATATTCAAGAATGAAAGGAAAAATATTTATTTTTCGAACGAAGTTAGATGATTGTGACTATATCTATTTACGTGTATGTGTGGGGTTGGGAGAATTTCTGGCCTACCTTACCACCTGACATGTATGTGTGGGGATGAGAGACGTTTTAGCCCACCTTACCAATTATTTACGGGTATGTGTGGGGTTGAGAGAAATCTTGGCCTCTCTTACCAAGTATGGGCAAGATGGATCGGGAAATACCTGACCTCCTTGCGGCATAGTGCACTGCAGCCATGATCATGATCGAAATCATAGAGTCACAATTCAAGGATCTGAGTTCAAATATTTATGACTATGTTTCAGTTCAATTATTCAGTTATTCATGTTCGACTTACCCATGCATATGTTTCATTCATGTTCACTTCTTTATTTAAGAAATCATTTATTTAAGTTAAAGGGGGCGCAAAACAAAGTATTTTATTATCAAGCTATTTTTAATCTGCGTGTACATGTATTTACTTAGTACTCGTTATCCCCTCCCCCCATATTCTTGCTGAGTCTTTTAGACTTACTACACTTATTGTTTTCAGGTAAGGTGTATTTCACTGAGATCGAGGGGCAGGATCCCCAGGGCGAGGTCACCGGTGGTGCAGGACTTTGACCGGCGTGCTTTTAGTTGTTCCGCAAACTCTGATATTTTCATTTATGAGTTGTAGTATTTCATACACTATCAGTCATTTGCAGGATGTACTTTCCCTACTTTAGATTATTTGGCATGTAAACTTAACAGCTTATTATTCCGCAATTGTGTGGGATTAACTTCCCTTTTTAGATTTTATGATTATCGTATTTGGATTTTTATCAAGTTTTTATTTTAAATTGTTTGAACTGATGTTGTGTCAGGTTGGCTTTTATTAGTTTTGAGTGAGTCATGGCAAAATTTTTCGTAAATTCCGCAAATATTTTATTTATTATTTTAATTTTAGAGGGTTAGGGATGTTTCAGTTGGTATCAGAGCACGGTCTTGATTTGGGTTGAGTCTACTGCCGATTGCCGAAACTCAAGGGATCTCGCCTCAAAGTCTGTAAGATTTATGTTTCATTTATTGCTATTTGTTCAGATTAGTAGCATTAGTTTCCTAAATTATTTGAACACGTTTGAGTTTAAATAAAATCTTTTCTTAAGGCATGAAATTTGAATGAGGGAATTTGAACTTGCGTACAGATGGCACCTCGTCGTGATCCCCATGCACCTCCACCGCCACCTCCTCCGCCCCCTCCACCAATTGATGTTGGGGCTCAGGTGCTAGCTGGCCTGGATCGTATCTTTGAGCAGCATGTCGAGGCCCCGAGGGCTAGACCTAGTGCGATCTATGAGCAGTTCAGGAAGATGGATCTTAAGGACTTTTCTGGCACTACGGATCTGATGGTAGCGGAGGGCTGGATTCGCTCGCTTGAAGCGATTTTCCGCTACATGGAGTTGGGAGATGGAGACCAAGTTCGCTGTATGACATTCCTACTCAAGGATGACGCCGCCTTGTGGTTTGAGGGTGTGGAGAAGACTGTTGATGTTACCACCCTAACTTGGGAAGCATTCAAGACTCTCTTCTATGAGAAGTACTATACAACTGAGGTGAGGGCGCAGTTGAAGAAAGAGTTCATGAGCCTCCGAAAGGGAGATCTGTCTGTATCCAAGTTTATGTGCAAATTCGAGAGGGGTTGCCACTTCGTGCCATTGATAAGGAATGATGAGGCGGAGAAGTTGCAGAATTTTGTTGCTTGTCTGAGGCCTACTATTTGTAGGGATGTGATGATGGCTGAGCCCGTGGACTATGCAGCCGCTATCGGGAAGGCTTTACGGTCCGAGCAGTCCTTGAAGGACATCAGTGCTGAGATTCATAGCAAGAGGACCTTCACTCATCAGGGTCACCAGCAGCAGCAGGGCAAGAGGACATTTACTGGGCCTCAGAGACAGCAGGGACCCTTTAGACCTCAGGGGCATCTGGCCCATAGGCCCCAGGGGCATCATGCTCAGAGACCTCAGGGGCACCAGGCCCAGAGACCCGCTCCTCCCAAGACTGGGGAGAAGCCTCGTTGCACGAATTGCAATCGTTCCCATCATAGGAAGTGTTTGGCATGCGCAGGAGTCTGCTTTTGGTGCAAGAAGCCAGGGAACATAGCTCCGAATTGTCCACAGCACAGGACGCCGACTCAGGGGAGAGTCTTTGTGATGCAGGCCAAGGAGGGTGATCCTGATACCATGCTCATCACAGGTAATATTTAGAGCTTTTGATTAAGGGTGATTTAATTGATTTGTAGATGCAATTTTCGATTATGAGCTTTTCTTATTGGGAATGTGAACTTATTAGGTAGCATGCTTCGTGTTAATTGTGGTGTGTTAGCATGATTAATTCTGAATTTGGGAAATTGATGAATTAGAATGAACCTAAGTAGAACTAGTCTTGTTTGTTTCCAATATTTCCGTGGTTGTAATCACCTTTAATGCAGGTAGAATATTAGTAGCCGGTGTGGCCACTAATGTCTTGTTAGACTCAGGGGCTACAAATTCTTTTATTTCGGAGGCTTTTACCCGCAAGCGGGGTATTGAGTGTGAAGAGTTGTTTGGTGGATTCACATTGACCATCCCATCAGGGGAAGAGCTTTCCACAAGGAGTATAGTGAAGAATCTTGAGCTCTTGTTGCAAGGGCAACCAGTGAGTGCAGATCTGATAGTGTTGTCTATGCCTGAGTTCGACATGATACTTGGGATGGATTGGATGACGAAGAATGCTGTGGTGATTGAATTCCAGCAGAGATCAGTGATCATCAGACCGGAGGGAGAAGAACCATTTTGGTTTGAGACTGCTAGGGTTTCGAGGAGGACTCAGATTATATCTTTCATGCAAGCGAAGCAGTTGGTGCATGATGGATGTGAGGCATTCTTATCCAGTGTATCTTTGACAGAGTTGTCAGCACGTCCAGATATTTTAGATGTGGACATTGTCAGAGATTTTGAGGATGTGTTTCCAGGCGATGTTGCAGGTATTCCGCCCAATAGAGAAGTTGAGTTCTCTATTGACTTGATACCGGATACTGTGCCAATCTCTAAGGCACCGTATAGATTGCTCCTACGAAAATGAAAGAACTGAAAGATCAGATTCAAGAGTTTCTTGATAAGGGATTCATACGCCCTAGTTTCTCTCCGTGGGGCGCACCAGTCCTCTTTGTGAAAAAGAAGAACGGAAGCCTAAGGTTGTGCATTAATTACCGAGGGCTGAATGGAGTGACGGTAAAGAACAAGTACCCGCTTCCTAGAATTGAGGATCTCTTTGATCAGTTGCAAGGAGCCTCTGTATTTTCGAAGATTGATCTTTGTTCTGGTTATCACCAGTTGAAGGTGAAGGAGTCAGATGTCTTCAAGATAGCATTTAGGACTCGTTATGGCCACTACGAGTTTTTTGTGATGTCTTTCGGAATGACAAACGCGTCCGCGGTCTTCATGGATATTATGAACCACGTGTTCCAGCCGTACTTGGACAAGTTTGTCACCATTTTCATTGATGACATCCTTATTTACTCGAAGGATAGAGAGGAGCATTCGCAGCATTTGAAGACAGTTCTTGAGGTACTCCGAGAGCAAAAGTTGTTTTCTATGTTTGACAAGTGTGAGTTTTGATTAGAGAGAGTAGCATTCTTGGGTCATATTATTTCCAAGAGTGGAGTAGAAGTGGATCCTTCTAAGGTTCAAGCAGTGAATGATTAGTTTCTACCTAGAAACGCATCGGAGATTCGTAGCTTTCTTGGATTGGCCGGTTACTATAGGAAGTTTATCAAGGGCTTTTCATCCATAGCAGTGCCTTTAACAGCATTGACCAAGAAGAATGCTAGGTTTGTTTGGAGCCTGAAGTGCCAGGAGAGATTTGATGTGTTGAAGGAAGATCTAACGTCGGCGCCAGTGTTAGCCATGCCATCGGGGCAAGATGATTTTGTGGTTTACACTGATGCTTCCAAGCTGGGATTGGGAGCAGTTCTTATGCAGCAAGATAGGGTCATTGCTTATGCTTCTAGGCAGTTGAAGGAGCATGAGAAGAACTACCCTACTCACGATTTGGAGTTAGCAGCAGTGGTTTTTGCTCTCAATATTTGGAGACACTATCTCTATGGAGAGAAGTGTAAGATATTTACCGACCATAAAAGCCTCAAATACTTCTTCACCCAGAAGAAACTGAACATGAGGCAACGAAGGTGGTTAGAGTTGGTGAAAGACTATGACTGCGACATTAGTTACCATCCGGGTAAGGCTAATGTCGTCTTAGATGCATTGAGCTGGAAGACAGCAGTGATTTCTTCCTTGACGGTGTCTAGACCGTTGCAGGATGAGATTCAGAGATTTGGACTAGAGTTTTATGCCAAGGGTAAAGCTCCTAGATTGTCAGTCTTGTCAGTGCAGACTACGTTGTTTGACCGTATCAGAGTTGCTCAAGCAGTTGATGAGCAGTTGAGTAAGTGGAGACAGAGAGCTGACGAGAGAGGCAGTGATTTGTATTCCATGGTAGACGGGATTGTGAGGTTCAGAGATCGACTTTGGGTGCCCGCAGGTGATTCTCTGCGAGTTACTATCATGGCAGAGGCGCATAAATCACCGTACTGTATCCACCCAGGCAATACAAAGATGTATCGAGACCTTCAACAGTTGTATTGGTGGCCGGGCATGAAGCGTGATATCGCCCGATTTGTGTCAGAGTGTCTGACATGCCAGCAGGTCAAAGCAGAACATCAGAGACCTGCTGGATTGCTTAAGCCACTCACTATTCCCGAGTGGAAATGGGATAATATTACCATGGATTTCGTTGTTGGCTTGCCGAGGATAGTGAGAGGTTCGAATGCTATTTGGGTTATTGTTGACCGTCTCACTAAGTTGGCGCACTTTTTGCCAGTGAGGACAAATTTCTCTATGACTCAGTATGCGGTGTTGTATATCCGGGAGAAAGTAAGACTACATGGTATCCCTGTTTTCATAGTATCTGATAGAGATCTGCGGTTTACTTTGAATTTTTGGAAGAGTCTTCATTCAGCTTTGGGGACGAAGCTTTTGTTTAGTACCGTCTTTCACCCCCAGACGGATGGATAGTCTGAGAGGGTGATTCAGATTCTAGAGGATCTTCTGAGAGTCTGTGTTATTGACTTCCACGATAGTTGGGAGTCGAGGTTACCATTGGTGGAGTTTGCTTATAACAACAGCTATCAGGCCACCATTGGTATGGCGTCTTACGAGGCACTCTATGAGAGACCGTGTAGATCACTGGTCTTATGGACCGAGATTGGTGAGAGGTCAGAGTTGGGACCCGAGATTGATCAGCAGACTGCCGAGGTTGTAACCAAGATCTGTGATAGGATGAGGACTGCACAAAGCAGGCAGAAGAGTTACGCTGACCATAGAAGGAGAGACTTGGAGTTCTTGGTGGGAGATCATGTGTTTGTCCGAGTAGCACCTATGAAGGGTGTTATGTGATTTGGAAAGAAAGGGAAATTAGCACCGAGGTTCATAGGACCCATCGAGATATTGGACAGAGTAGAGGCATTGGCTTATAGGGTGGCCTTGCCTCCTAACCTTGATGGAGTTCATAACGTCTTCCATGTATCGATGCTGAGGAAGTACGTCTCGAATTCGTCCCATGTGCTTAGCATGGAACCTCTTCAGTTATCTCCTCACATGACGTATGAGGAGAGGCCTATCCAGGTATTGGATCAACATGAGAAGAGACTCCGTAACAAGTCGATTCCAATGATCAAAGTGAGATGGCAGAACTATTCAGAGGAAGAGGCCACTTGGGAAGCAGAGGCAAATATTAGGACTCGTTATCCAGAACTCTTTGGTAAGTCTTAATTTCGAGGACGAAATTCCATAGTAGGGAGGGAGGAATTGTGACGCCTAGAATTTCTTAATTTAAGTTTCATGCCTAAATTAGTCTTTAATATTTATTATTTTAATTATTTTAATTTTTATGTTTAATTGGCTAAATATTATATTCTTCCGCACATTGGAATTTATTATTTTTAACTTTTTGCGAAAATTAACATATTTAATTCCCGGACTAGTAAAATCAAATTTAATATTTTAAATTAGGATTTTTTTTAAAAAAAAAAACTTGTATTTTTATTTAGTGAGATTTAAATTGAAGTCGTAATTTCTGGTTGTGATTTAGCACTTTATAAAGGTGTTTCACTTTTTCATAAAATTTCCAACACTCTAATTTTTTTTAGGGTTACCTATTCTAGCACTTGGACTCAAGGATTAAATCCTAGACACACACTCTTATTTACTTAAAGACTCACGCACACGCACACTCAAACACACACAAGCCGATTTTCTTTGCCCTTCTTTCCAAGGAAGGAATCGACTTCTTCAAATCTTCTTCCTGGCTCTTCAATCTTCGACTCTCATGTCCGGAAAATATATCCTAGGCTAGCTGGTTGAGGTTTGGAGCTCGTTCCCAGCTCGATTTCAGCTCAACCGAGAAACACCATTTCTCAGCTCGTTCGGCCGCAAGCTTCCCCATTTTTATTTCTTGTTCTTCGAACTCCTTAGCTAGGCAAGGATATGTTCCTTTTTTTTCCCCTTGTAGATTAGTATATATATTGTGTATTGCATTCTATGGAATTTTCGAAATACACGTACATATTATTGCCCTGTTTTTTTTCGGTTCTTGCATTGCACATATTGGTTTTCTTTTCTTTAGTCTTGCTTGAGAAATTATATTGTTTGATGAGTTTTGGAATGATTATTAACTTGAAATATGATTATATTCATGCCTGGAGTCCTCGAAAAATTTTAGTTCCTGTTGTCACAAGCGTGAGTCTGAATGCCCAGTTTTTCTTCATGCCTTGTTGTTCAAAATTTTAGATTGATTGTTCTTAGCATGACTGGTTCAATCATTTTCCAGATTTTCATGGTGGGTGTTCGAAATTTCAGAGTTGTTATCTCAAGCATAAATTCGAATGTGTCCAGAAATTTTTACAAGCATGTGTTCGATCCTTTTCCAAAATTCTTCATGGCATGTTCGGTTCGGTTGTTGAGGGGTTTGATTGTGTTGATTTGGATGGTGGGTTAGGAGCTACCATGGGTGAAATTTAGTTCACATGGTGGCATTAGGAAGGCTTGGGTTTGAGCTTGGTGTTGTTTTTGGAGGATGCATTCGAAATTTGAGGTGTAGGGGTCGGTTTTGTATGGTGGTTAGGTGATGCCTTTGAGCTGGGTTTAAGGTGGTTTGAGGTGAGTGGTAGGGGATGGAAATGAGGTGGTATATTGGTCTTGGTCCTAGGATTAGAGACTTGAAATATTGGAGGATTTATAGTTAAGTTTTGGTTAAGTTTGAAAACAAGTCATGAGCAGATTTTTGTAAAGTGAGTGGGCTGTCCGGAAATAGATTTTTAAACAGGGGTTAAACTTGGGTTGTGGCCAAGTGCTCGGGTCGGGAATTAGTGTAGGATGTTGGGAATATGTCGGTTTAAGCGGAAATTAAGTCGGTTAAGTTTTGGTTGAGTTTTAGATGATTGGATGGATAGGTGCGTGCAGAATTTTGTGGAATAGGGGCTGCTGCCCGGAAATCCGATTTTCATAAAATGGTTGCTTGGAAAATAAAATCCGAGGATGACTTCTTAAGTTAATTCTAAGTATTAGGAAGTGGTGGTTTTGATCGGAACTGTTTTTGAGTGAAAATTGAGTAAGTTATGAATTTTACGGGTAAACCTCTCAATTTGTCTTTAAGCGCTACGTTATGATTTAGTATTTTTAATCCTTTGGTCTAGCACCTAAATCACCATTCCGATCATCTATGTGTGAGTTATATGCATGATTATTGATTAATATTTACATGTATATCATATTTACATATGCATGCTAAGTCCCATATTCAAGAATGAAAGGAAAAATATTTATTCTTCGAACGAAATGAGATGATTGTGACTATATCTATTTACGTGTATGTGTGGGGTTGGGAGACGTTCTGGCCTACCTTACCACCTGACGTGTATGTGTGGGGCTGAGAGACGTTTTAGCCTACCTTACCAATTATTTACGGGTATGTGTGGGGTTGAGAAAAATCTTTGCCTCCCTTACCAAGTATGGGCAAGATGGGTCGGGAAATACATGACCTCCTTGCGGGATAGTGCACTGCAGCCATGATCATGATCGAAATCGTAGAGTCACAATTCAAGGATCTGAGTTCAAATATTTATGACTATGTTTCAGTTCAGTTATTCAGTTATTCATGTTCGACTAACCCATGCATATGTTTCATTCATGTTCACTTTTTTATTTAATAAATCATTTATTTAAGTTAAAGGGGGCGCAAAATAAAGTATTTTATTATCAAGCTATTTTTAATCTGCGTGTGCATGTATTTACGTAGTACTCGTTATCCCCCCCCTCCCCTCATATTCTTTCTGAGTCTTTTAGACTCACTACACTTACTGTTTTCAGGTGAGGAGTATTTCACTGAGATTGAGGGGCAGGATCCCCAGGCGAGGTCACCGGTGGTGTAGGCCTTTGACCGGCGTGCTTTTAGTTGTTCCGCAAACTCTGATATTTTCATGTATGAGTTGTAGTATTTCATACACTGTCAGTCATTTGCAGGATGTGCTTTCCCTGCTTTAGATTATTTGGCATGTAAACTTAACAGCTTATTATTCCGCAACTGTGTGGGACTAACTTCCCTTTTTAGGTTCTATGATTATCGTATTTGGATTTTTATCAAGTGTTTATTTTAAATTGTTTGAACTGCTGTTGTGTCAGGTTGGCTTTTATTAGTTTTGAATGAGTCATGGCAAAATTTTTCGTAAATTCCGCAAATACTTTATTTATTATTTAAATTTTAGAGGGTTAGGGATGTCTCATAAACAGAGGTCAAAACCAATACGATATATGAAATGGTAAACATCATGGAATTAATCCGACAACAAAGGCAAAAAAAGGAAAATTTATGGTTAAACAATAAGAACAATAAATCTACAAAAATTTCTAAAGAAATTTCTACAATTGTGAAAAATCAAACCACATGAAAAAAGGTTACAAATGCCCAAATAAAAACAAGGAACAATCAAACATGGTTCAAGAAAGATTGTTAGCTTTTGATCTGTTAAACTTGATTTAACTGCAATTTTTTTTTTGAAACAAATCTAGTGGACAACCCAAATGAATGGAAGATTGATAACGAGTGTTTCCATCACATGTGCTCCGATAAAGAAATGTTCTCCGGATATACTCCAATTTGCAAAAAAAAAAAAAAAAAACTCTTCATGAGAAATTTTGCTTCGTCAGATATTGTGGGGATTGGAAATTGGGTGTTGAAGATGACATCTGACATGGAAATAACCCTCACTGATGTGCTTCATGTTCCCGAGTAAGAAAAATTAAGTTCCAGGATCATTGTTAGTCAAACGTGATTTTAGGATTGTTTTTGAGTCAAAAAAAATTTATTGACAAAGAATGATCATTTTGCTAAGAATGGGTATCTTGATCAGAACCTCTTCAAGTTGAATGTAACAACAGTTCAGCGCGAGATTGATGATAATAAATTTTTATTTGCCTAAGTGTTTTGATTTATGACATATTCGTTTAGGACATGTCAACTTTAATACACTATGAAGTCTAATGATTTAGATTTATTGTCAAATACAACATAGATTCAACATATAAATGTGAGATATGTGTTGAAACGAAAATGACCAAAACGTCTTTCCATTATAATAAAAGATATACAATTTCTTGAAAACTAATTCACATTGATGTTGATAACTTAAATATTGTAAAAATTAGAGGAGGAAAGAAGTATTGTTTAACGTTTATTAGTGACTGAAAAAAGTATTATTACTTATATCTTTTGAGAAATAAATATGAAGTACTCTGAGATATTCATAAACCACAAGACCGAAGTTGAAAATCAACTTCGTAAGCGAATAAAAGATGTTTTTGGTGATAAAAGAGAATATTACGAAGTACTATTTGATGATTTTTTTTAACTTTAGGCATTGTACATCAAACTATCGCTACATACACGCCCGAATATAATGAGATAGCCGAGAGGATAAATCAAACTTGGAAAAAAAAATGATGGAAGCTATGTTGATAAGTTCGGGTTTATATCAAAACTTTTGTGTGTGTGTGTGTGTGTGTGTGTGTGTGTGTGTGTGTGTGTTGGGGGGGGGGGGGGGGGGGGGGGGGGAGTAATATTATTGGCTAACCATATCTTAAACAAGATTTCCTACAAGAAAGATGATAAGTTTCCATATGAATTGTGAAAAGGTCGTAAATCTTCCTACCGGTGTTTTCAAAACCAGATCGAACCGGTCGGTTCGAAATGTTCGACCGAAAATCGGTACAGGTTCGGTCCCGAACACCCTCAAAAACCGTTTTAACTGTCAAACACTCATACCGATCAGAACAGGAAAACCGGTTCCGATTTTCATTTTGAAAAATTTATTTATTTTTATTTTTAAAACCTTAAATTTAATATTTTATTATATAAATACATGATTATTTGAAATATGTATTTTGTTAAAAATATTATTTAGTAACATTAGGGTTTATTTAATTAATTATTTTAAAAATATATTATTGTAATTGATATTTTGAATATATTTATATAGTTATTTACTTTAAAACTTTGGTAAATAGATTTTTTTTCTATTTATATACAGTTTTAGGTTTTTAAAATTTAAAATATACTATTCATTATATATATTATATTATATAAACGAATTTTCTGTCCGTCATCCAGTTAAACTGGTTGGACCGTTATTTTAAGGTAGACTGGTTCTCAAATAATGGTATGACAATTTTTACAAATATACGTTCCCAAATAACTTTAAGATTAACAAGTGTGGCAAATGCACCGACATTAGAGACACACGAGATTCTTATATGATATTATGTTTATATATTTATTACATGCTTTAATGAGGAGCAATCGAGATATGATAAATGAAACAAATAAAATGTTAACAAAATATTTTGGTATGAATATTTGGACATATGTCATATTAGGAATTAAAATCTCCAACACTTCAAAGGCAAAAATTCTATCTCAATCTTATTATGTTGAAATTGTCTTAAATAATTTTAATGCATATGATTGTTTTCGAGTAAAAACGCATTTGGACATGCGCGTTCGTTTGGGTAAGAATCATGAAAAACTAGTTTCTTAATTAAAATACTCTAGAATTATTGGAAGCTTTATGTACATCATGAATTGTAGTCGGCTGGACATCATTTGTGTGGCAAATAAGTTAAGTTGATTCATGACTAATTCAAATGAGGTTTATTGCAAGGCTTTGACTAAAGTACTTCAATTTTTAAGATGCACCTTAGAGTATGGATTGTTGTATATTAAATATCATGGAGCGTTAATTGAGGATATAATTATGAAAATTGGATTTATGATAACAAAGACTTAAAATTCACTAGTGGTTGTGTTTTTGGCATTGGTGATAGTTCAGTCTCTTGGAGATCATTTAAACAAAATTACATCACTAGATCCACAATGAAATCTAAATTCATATCATTAGATAAAACAACAAAAGAAACATAATGTATTTGCAATTTTCTCGAGGATATTTTTTGTTTGTAAAAACCAATTCCTACAATTATAATATATTGTGATAATCGTCAAGCGGCAATTACAAGGGCACGTAAGAGTATGTGTAATGATGTCTCAACATATTCATCAAAAAAATAATATCATACAACAATTGATCTCAATATATTGGTTCAATGGAAAGACTAAGTTATGAGAACTTGAGTAAACAGTCAAGAAATATTTCATACTAATTCCTGTAAGCAGTGTATATCCATGTTGGTCCATGTATCAAGGACTTGCTTTTGTTTTGGGCCAGGGTGAGCAACTTAGCTTATTGGGCCATATATCTCAATCCGAGAAAATCAAGTATGGTAGAAGAAGTTGGTTGACGGTTGAGGGAGATAAAACACAGGTCTTGAAATCAGTTGGGAATCGAGACAAATCAGTTGAGAGATTCAAGATTTCAGGGCAAGGGAGAGTTGGAATAAGAACTCCAAGAACACTGGAATGAGAGACAAGTGATCATCCAAGAATTGATAGAATCAGGAAGAAGGTATTAGACTGGATTGCTCTGTAGAACTCAAGAAATGAATCTTGAGCTGTAATTCTTCTATTTGAAACTGATTTGTAATAGGATGGTCATTGGTGTTGCTAATAAAAGAGGTGGCTAGTTTTCCCATGGATGCAGACCTAGTTCAAGGGTCCAACAACATAATCGCACTTTGTTCTTGCTTGAAAGAGTTGTGTGTTTACATATTGATTTTTGGTTCTTGCTGCTCAATTCTATCTTGCATTTGTCTGGGATCAATGGATAGTTGGGTTTGTTTTTGTTCTTACCTTACAAATGGCGTCGTCCGTGGGAAATTGGAAAGGGGAAACAAAACAGATGGTAACTATGAAGTTTGACATTGAGAAACTCAAAGACATCAATGATTTTGCGTTATGGAGAATCAAGATGCGTGCAATCTTGATTTAACAAGGACTTCTTGAAGCTTTGAAAGGTGAGGAGGCTTTGAGAGGGGATGACAAGGAGAAAACTCAGATCATGTTGAAAGCTCAGAGTGCAATCATACTTTTCTTGGGGGATAAACCACTTAGAGAAATCTCGAAGGAAACATCGGCGGCTGGGATTCGGACTAAGTTGGAAAACTTGTACATTAATAAATCCTTAGCCAATATACTTTATATGAAACAAAGACTGTATTCATTCGAGATCTCTGATGAAAAGGAAATCTCTGAACAGATTGACAAATTCATCAAGATCCTAGACGATCTTAAGAACAATGAAATCAAGTTGGAAGAGGAAGATAAAGCCTTGATCATATTGAACTCATTGCCTCACTCTTATGAAAACTTCCGTGATACTTTGCTCTATGGTAGGGATCAAACCATAACTTTAGATGAAGTACAGTATTCCATTAAGGCCAAAGAATTACAAAGGAAGCTTCAGACACACTCCCAGCCACAAGGTGAGAGCCTCATGACTAGAGGCAGACAGGAGAGGAGATTTCAAAAGGGAAACACGAACATGTCTAGGTCTAAAAGCAAGTCAAGACCACTCTTTAATCTAATATGCTTCATCTGCCACAAGGAGGGACATTTCAAAAAGAATTACCCCGAAAGAGAGAACAACTCACCAGAAATGAGTAAAGAAAATGTAGAGGCCTCACTAGTGTTGGAGGGATATGGCTCAACAGAAGCATTGACCATTACAAATCAAAGTTCAGTAAATGAATGGATACTTGACTCAGGGTGTTCATTCCATATGTCTCCAAACAGATCCTGGTTTGAACACCTTCAATAAACTGATCAATGACTGGTTATCTTTGGTAATGACAAGTCATGCAAAGTCAAGGGAATTGGCTCAATAAGACTGAGGATTCATGATGTTATTGACAGAGTTTTACACCAATTGAGATATTTCCTTGAATTGAAGAGGAACTTAATCTCTTTCGAACCTCAGGACACAAATGGTTATACATTCAAGTCAGAAAATAGAAACTTGAGGGTGTCCAAGGGATCTCTGATAATAATGAAAGATGTAAAGAGAAATTCATTATACATTCTCCTTGGGAGCAACATCGTGGGAGATAACTCAGTTGCATTAAACTCAGCAGAAATCACCAAGCTATGACACTTAAGGCTTGGTCATGTTAGTGAAAAGGGGTTGGTTGAGCTGTCAAAGAAAAATTTACTCTGATGCGATAACATTCAGAACCTGGGCACTTGTAAGTACTGCATACTGGGAAAATCTTGAAGGGTACACTTCAAAGGTGGAAACTACAAAACAACAAGATCTTTTGAGTATGTTCACTCAGATCTGTGGGGACCTTCGAAGACCACAACTCATGGAGATGGCAGATACTTCATGTCTATATTGGATAACTACTCTAGAAGGCTTTGGGTCTTTGTGCTCAAAAGCAAAGATGAAGCTTATGAGAGGTTCAAAGAATGGTTAACATTGATGGAGAATAAGCAGACAAAAAGCTAAAGTACTTAAGAACTGACAATGGACTTGAGTACTTCTCTGACAAATTCAACAACCTATGCAAGCTTAAGGGCATTGCAAGGCATAGGACTACTCTAGGAACCCCACAACATAATGGTGTGGCTGAACGCATGAACAAGATCTTACTAGAAAGAGTTAGATGCATGTTGCTAAATGCAAACTTACAAAAGACATTCTGGGGAGAAGCAATTGTCACAACCTGTTACCTGTTAAACAGTTGTCCTAATAGTGCATTGAAGTTTAAAACTCCAATGGAAATGTGGAGTGGCTCTCCAGCAGACTATTCAGGTCTAAAGGTTTTTGGATGTCTAGTTTATGCTCACTTCAAGGAAGACAAATTGAAATCAAGGGCATTGAGATGTGCATTTGTCAGTTACCCAGAAGGGGTCTAAGGCTACAAAGTGTGGAATCTAGAATCATAGGGGCCTAGATATTTTCACAGTAAAGATATAGTGTTTGATGAAGAAAAGACGGGCTTCAGTCAGTCCATAACAACCTCTGATGTTGTTATACCAAAACAACTAGATCTTAAAATTGAGGTGGAGCATGAATCATATGTTGAAACACAAAAGTAGGTTGAGGACATCAACCTAGATAAATACTCACATGACAGTGTGGAAGAACCTTACCAAGAAATAAGGGAAGACACCTATATGTTAGCCAGGGACAGAGTAAGAAGACATATACTTCCACCCAAGAAATTTGGGCATGCTGATCTAGTGTCTTATGCACTCAATGTGGCAGAACATGTGGATATAAGTGAACCACTATCATACCAAGAAGCTGTGTAATCCAAACAAAGCAGTAATTGGAAACATGCTATGAAAGAGGAAGTCAGTGCCTTAGAGAAGAACAAAACTTGAGAATTGGTTAA
Organism: Henckelia pumila; assembly: GCF_033568475.1. NCBI lineage: Eukaryota > Viridiplantae > Streptophyta > Magnoliopsida > Lamiales > Gesneriaceae > Henckelia > Henckelia pumila. The sequence goes on from NC_133121.1 coordinate 151,498,724, forward strand.
TAAGTCGAGGAATCACGTGGTGATAAAGTGTAAATGGATCTTCAAATTGAAGGAAGCAAATCAAGATCATAGAAAGATGAGGTATGATGCCCGATTGGTAGCAAAGGGTTTTACACAAGTTTAAGGGATATACTACCATGAGATATATTCACCTGTGGTAAAAAATACCTCAATAAGACTGATGTAGGCACTTGTGGCTCATCTGAATTTGGAACTCGAACATCTAGATGTTACCACTGCTTTCCTTCATGGTGATCTAGAGTAGACTATCTACGTGGATCAACCTGAGGGCTTTATTGAACTAAGGGCAGTAATAAGGTGTGTCTACTCAAAAAATCACTTTATTGCTTAAAACAAAGCCCAAGGTATAAAAGCTTCGATGACTTCATGATAGCTATTGTAAGGCCCAAAATTATTTAATTTTAATCCGAGAATATTTAATTTGAGAATTTTTGGAGTTTAGATTTAAACTCTAATATTCTTAAATTATTTAAGATTGAAATCGAATTAAAAGATTATTCAAGGATTGAATTAATGAGATTAAATTTGCTCAGGGACTGAATTGCAATTCCTGGAGATTTTAGGGGCCAAAGTGCAATTTACTAATTGTGAGTGGGACACATGGTATGAAAATATATATGTAAGCGTGTAGATACATATATAGTTCATTAGTCATCATCTTCTTCACGATACTTGGCAGAAACTTGGAGAAAAACTTATACACGCCATTTTCAAGTTCTTATAAGCTCCGATTTTTGACATCCGACCGCACTGAGAGCTACGTTTTGACGTAAGTTTGTTTAAATTCTATCAAACTTTAATTTTGGGATGTTGTTAGATTCGAAGTTTGATTGTAAAAACATGTTTTTGAGCTGGTAACAATAGCATATCTAAGACGGATCCGGAAAAGATCTTCGTTTGAACATGTTTTTCAATTTTTGAAGATTTTCGAAAAATATGAATTTTTGGGGCTAGGATTTCGAGATTTGTGTGTTGTTATGAGGATGATATTGAGTTAATATGATTGTATAGATAAGGCTAAGTTGTTGGTTTTGCCGGTTTTACTATCGTTACGCCGCCGATTTGAAAATAGCTAGCCTTGTGACATTTTGATTGAGCTGGGCATTGTTTAAGTTGAGTTTGATGTTATGGCTCGTGATTCTTCATTTTCATATTGTTGAGAAAGCTATTTTAACTCGAGAATCCAGCTTCGAACCGGAAAATAGTTGATCAAGGTTGGTGAGTTTTACCTTTGAGGATTGGCTTGTGTTGTGCAGAATTGTGATAGAGCTTGTATCTTTTGTAGCTTGTGGATTTATCTAGCTTTTTTTCGTATAAGGTATGATTCGACGATGATTGAAGTGGGGAAAACGTCGAGACGAGTTTGCCTTCTCGATCCCTTAAAATCACACAATGTTTTTCTATCTTATGTGTTTATATGTTTTGATATGTACTGCTTGAGTTTTATAGCATGCTTGTTAGGTCTTCTATGAGGTGATCGGGTATTATCTCATCTCATTGTGTACTTTGAGTCTAACCTTTCTTTTTGATTTGTCCTGATATCGTTGATGAGTCTTAAGCATCGATATCTAGTATCAGTGATGCGATTTTAGCATTGATACTTAGATTTCGGGTTTATGGCATCAGTGATGAGTTCTAGCATCGATGATGAGTGATGCATTCTAGCATCTAAACCGATGTCGCCTTTGATCCTTATTCCTTTCTAGCCCTTATGTTTCTTGCATTTTTTAATATGTTGATTATGTTTAGAATGCTTTGTAGGGCTATATGTGAATATTTTATATGTTTTTATGGTGTTTATATTTGAAATGCTTGGATGTTGCCATATATGATTATTTATATGTTTCGTTGTTTCATACTAAGTTTTATACTTACCGGGTTGTCCGGCTGTTGCTTTGTTTTTATGTGTGCATTGCAACAGGTACTACAGGGCCAAGTCATATGAGGCCATGAGAGTTGGGAAAATTTTAGAAGTGGAGCTCGGGTTTATAAGTCATGTAATTAGAACTTTTGATGGAATATGTTGAAGTTTGTTAGATCGATCATTGTCTTGGTCGAGTACCTTGCATGTTGCTTATATTTCTTGTATTGAAACTTCCGTATGTTGATAAAAGTTGAATGATATGTTGCATGACTTGTTTAGAAGGTTTTAAGATATTTTTGCTAGTTTTGAACTGCTAGAGGGTGCGCCCGAGCGGCCAAATTTGACGGCCCGAGCGCACCATGTTATGAGTTTCTGTTTTGCCCAGCGGAAGGGAGCGCCCGAGCTGCAAATAGTTGCGGCTCGAGCTCACCCCACTTTTGAAAAAAAAATTGTTATTTCTTTTGCTTATTCTTTATTAATGATTGTGGGTTATAAGCTTAAGTAGGTGAGCACCCGAGGCCCCACATTGTTTATGTAATGACCACACTCTTTGCATCTGCCATCATCTAGGCTCAGCTCTGGGTGGGTCTCAACTCATGTTCTTCTCCTCACCTGGAAAGGGGAGTTTTTGCCCTCCCCAAAATTCGAACTTGGACCACCAGACATATATCCAAGTTCAACTCAATCCTGATACCACTTGAGCTACTAGCTCAAGTGGTACCAGGATTGATCAAGTTTTCCCGTGGATGTAGACCTAGTTCAAGGGTCGAACCACGTAATCACATTGTGTTCTTGCTTGAAAGAGTTGTGTGCTTACATATTGATTGTTGGTTCTTGCTGCTCAATTCTATCTTGCATTTGTCCGGGATCGATGGATAGTTGGATAGTTGTGTTTGTTTCTGTTCTTACCTAACAATTCCTGGGACAAAGATTGTCGTTGCTACAAATGTAGTAAGATTAATTTTTTAATTTTAATAATTCATTGATTGAAAAAAGCAGAGTTTTCTAAGATACTCTTGAAAGGAGATTGATTATATAAGTATGAGGACGAACTGCTTCTACAAAATTTAAATACTTATGAAGCCAATAGGTGTTTCATGGCTAAAATAGACACAATTGAAACCAAAGAAAATGATAGGGAAGTTATCGTGTAAGTACTGTTGTCTTGTTTTACACAAATTGCTTAAAAGTTCAAGATATCATGTTCACTTCGTGGCTAGTAAATCTGATGGTATTCTATTAAAAAAGGCTCAAAGTCAAAAAAAGCTACTGACTTTGATTCAATAACTTCTCATATTAATTCTCTTTCGACATATGTGCATTCATATAGGAAATTGTTGAAAATTTAGACTTGTGAACTAAAATTTAGGGGGGGGGGGAAACTCAAAAATTTGAAGACAAGGAAGACACCTGCACAAAAAAGATGCATAGGGAATACCTAGGCAGTAGGATGACTGACACAAGGGAATCCGAAATGGGCTCCCGCTGGTGCACCCAATAATGGGTGCCCCTGCGCTCCAACTTTTGTGCAAGATTTTCCCCGACACAGCACGGAGCGCGAGGACGTCCTTTGTACTGTTTCACGAAAAGTTAAGAAGGGGGGGGGGGGGGAACTCGAAAATTTGAAGACAAGGAAGACACCTGCACAAAAAAGATGCATAGGGAATACCTAGGCAGTAGGGTGACTGACACAAGGGCATCCAAAATGGGCTCCCGCTGGTGCACCCAATAATGGGTGCCCCTGCGCTCCAACTTCTGTGCAAGATTTTCCCCGACACAGCAAGGAGCGCGAGGACGTCCTTTGTACTGTTTCACGAAAAGTTAAGAAGAGGGGGGGGGGGGGGGGTGAACACAAAAATTTGAAGACAAGGAAGACACCTGCACAAAAAGATGCATAGGGAATACCTAGGCAGTAGGGTGACTGACACAAGGGCATCCGAAATGGGCTCCCGCTGGTGCACCCAATAATAGGTGCCCCTGCGCTCCAACTTCTGTGCAAGATTTTCCCCGACACAGCAAGGAGCGCGAGGACGTCCTTTGTACTGTTTCACGAAAAGTTAAGAACTTTTTTGGAGTTTTCTATTACCATTTCATCTTAATTATGTCTTTGATGTTAGATTCAAACTTTTTGAAGCAAGAAATGCACCACTTGATTGAGGCATGCCTCTTTCTTCCTTCAACCAAAAAAACAATGTTAATTTATATCATTTTCTGATTATTGAACTTGTGGTTTATTATGTTATTATCACAAGTTAAATTTGTATCTTGCCATCTTCATAACACAACACGAACAGGTAACAATCGCATGCATAAATTAATTAATAAAAATAAAACTGTCACGTCTATTATCTCCTATGTAAAAAAGGCCCTTTGGTATCAAAAGCCAGGCCAAAAAAGCATTTTTTTAAAAAAAAAATAAAGTGTTTTTTCAGTTAATATGGTGTTTGGATGACCAAATAAGTGCTTAAAAAAGCACTTTTATAAGTAAAAAAAAAAAAAGAGCTTTTTCAAAAGCCAAAAATGATAGCTTAAAAAAGCACTTATTTTAAAAAATCTCTACAAAATCCAAACGAGCTCGAAAAGAACACTGATAAAACCTTTGGTGATCAAAGAGCATTACCAATAAGAGATAAAACCATCATTCCCGAGCCTTACTTTCCGACAGCACACTATTGAAAACGATGAAACAACTAATCTAAACATTTTCTTTTATGAACAAAACTTGGCAAGCAGATACAGATGGCAAAGCCCAGATAAAGTTCTGGCTAGCGTCGCGACACCATAGACGTGCTCGAGTAGGGGAGAATATTACTACTTTCCTGTACAGTTCTTGGCCGAGTCTGCGAAAGTGGAAAAATGTTGTTTGTACATTTCTACTCGTTCTTTTTCATCCCCCAAAACAACTTTTCATCGCCGGAAATGGTCCTCGATAGTTGTCTGGAACAAATCTGTTCTACTTGAGCTGCATTCTTCTTCCGTGCAGCTCTTACCCATGCTGGCTCCTTTTAAATGAGAAACTCAAGCTAAGTTCTTTTTGAACAGTTACTTCAGGTTTAATAAACGAGCCTTAAGTTTTATACCTCAGGAACAATGCGCGAAAATCCAAATTTAACAAACAAAAGCACGTGTTCCATAACGAGAATAGCTGCTAAGCCGGGAGACAAACTCCATTTTCCTTCTTGATCGTATAGGCATACTAGGAGTATGCTATTGGAACAAATTGATGCCACTATTAGAAACTGAAACAAGAAAGAATAAAGCTTCAAGGATGAAATAGTACGAAGTATAAGTTATTCAATGTAAAAAACTTGGTTTAAGAAATATAAGCATTGCCTTAAAAAACCCCAAAAATTTAAATTCCAGGTTCGCATGGCCCTGCTTAAATAATATATGATATATGACCTGAAATATATTTAGCCAAGCTCCAATTGTTGCATCAGAACGAGGTATAGGCCTTCTCATCATGGTCAGCAATTTCAGGGCATCGGTTCGAATCTCTGCGATGTTATTCTGCCTCGATCATCAATGAAATAAAAAGGCATTAATATGTAACACAGATATCAGGCATAATTTGATTCACAGAATCAATTCATTACTACCACTGCAGAAAAGGCGAATGCGAGGGGGAATGCACACGCAAACATTGTGGTCATCCCAAACTGCAACACCAACTCCAAAAAATCTGCCACCACATCATTTTTAACCTTAAAAACCATAAATATTGAAACAAAAATCTTGAATTGACTAAATTTATTTTTACATAATAAAAGAAAGTAGATGCCATGGACTAAAAATTCACATGAAACCACCAACTCCAAAAGGTTTGTTTTCTTTTCCTTTTTCTTTTCGTATCTATCTATTTGTTTTCTTTTCTTTTCTTTTCTTTTTTTCGTATCTATCTACTTATTTACTTGTTATCAACAGTTGAATCTTCGCATTACTAGAAAAAGCTCCTGTTACACATTTAGCAGATTGCGGAGATCAAATCAATCAGCTGCTTCTATGCAAACTTACCGAGTGTAAACTGTTGGATAGCGCGGGATCAATATGGCACATACCCACATAACCAATTGACAGTCATGCACCGAGAAAAAACCTGATCTGGAATGCAAATTTCTCTTTATAACTATCTTATTGTTACAACATAAGAATGCATTACCATCAAAGAGTCCATCTTCAAGCTCCTGGCCGATACTCGCAGCATAAGCAGGTTTAAGGTAATCCTTTTCTACCCTCGGAATTGTTCGGATGTTCTCTGTTGATGTTCCATTTTCACACCTTCTCTTGGTCCTTCAAACATATATCATTTCATCTTTTTTTAAGACAAAGACCCAATAAATGGAAGTTGTATAGAAGTCACAAAGTAATACGTGCCATTTATAAAAATCTATATATACCTGACCGTGCGGAACTTTTTGAATGTGTAAGACAGAAAGGGGAAAAAATTTTCCAATAGATTTTCAATAACCTGAGAAATATTCCAGGTACAGACATACATAAGAAATAGGAGGCAATAGGCGGAAAGTAAAACGATAGGAGGCCATTATAGTCTTTCCTACCTCATACAATATAAGGCGTTGGATTAAAACTTGCCGGAGGGTCATGATGTTGCGATGCAGTAGAGCATGATAAAATATTCCAATGTACGACTGCATAAAATAAAGACCAAACACCTGGCGGAAAAAAGAAAGGAAAAAATCTGGTTTCATGGCGGTAAAGTCTGAAAAAAATTTGAAGCATTATACAGCTCTCTTTTATCTACCTTATAGACTAAGCTGTTAGCTCGGTACTCCACATTTTCATTATTCTCATGTTTAACAAGCTTCACGGAAATCTTGCCTCCCAATCTTGTGAAGTACTGAATAGCAAAGAGGTAACCTGCTGTCAAACAAAACCTGAAAAATGACGAAACACAAGGAATTAATTATCCATTCCACATAAAATCTGCGAAACAAGATTTTGAAAATCCCAGTTCATAAGCTTAACATAATCCGATCTAAAATTAGAAGGAAAAAGCATGCACAAAGACAGCAGTTAATAGGATTGCAGGACACTTCGACAGCTCAAGAGATATTGAGCAGTTATTTTGTCCAAGGACTGCTTAATTTAATTTTTGTGAAGTCATTAATACATATAAACTCTCCACTTGAATGAACTTAATACAAAAAATGGAATGACAACCCAATTTGATGCCTAATAGGGCATGAACATGTACAATTATTGATATAGGCTAATATAGGTAGTATTCGTTTAAGGTATTTGCTCAGAGTTGCAAAAGTCCAAGTGTTACCAGTGATGTAGGTATTAGTTGTATTGAACCATAATTTTATTAACATACGAAACTCATGCATAAATATCTCATTCACGTAACAGATCGATTGAAGACTGGAATGATCTTAAAAATAGCAAGCCTTAAATATTACTTAATCAGACCCCAGGTTAAATTTAGAACTCTTTTCTTTATTTGTCTTTTTCCTGACATGAAAAAGGGGGAGGAAAGAGTAATGCCAAAATTTCATTCACAAAGGGGGAGAACCAGCATCTAGAACCAATTCTTACTTCAGAAAGTCTGAGCCTATGACCTCGTAAAGATGAGCATATGCCAATTCAAATGGTAGCTGGAGACATATGATACTCGTTATGATGAATGCATCATTTCTGAATCTCATAAGCCATCTAATCCACTCTTCTTTTTGGAAAAATGCTTTCTCCTTCATTTTAATTGTCTCTTGTTTCTTCATAATTTCCTTGGGGTTCTGTGGCGAGCTGGGTTCTAAATGCACAAATTTAAACTCAGATTCTGTGATGGTTGAATGATACATCTGCCACCTGAATCAACATAAAAATAAAAAAAAATAATGAAAATAATAAAGGCAAAAGAAAATATGTTGAAAAGAAACATTTAAAGTACTTGTCTGAAGGGAACAATAAAGGGATAACCAAACTATCAACATACCTGGCTAAAAGGGCCGAGCTTTTACGTTTCCAAAACTGGAAAAAAAGTATAGCCCATGCTATCACCCATATGAAGAATAAAGGTAGAACCCACAATTGCAAAGATCTGAGAGAGGTTTTTGAAGCCTATATGAGAATCAGTCAATACTAGAAACAGAAGCATTTGATCTTCATATTATGTGAATAAAGAGGAACAAATTTAAGTGGACCTACCCAAAATCAACAAAATGAACCGTAAGCCCCAAGGCAGCCGGAAATAGCATCCACTTTGTGTACATTCCAAGGAACGCAAAATAGGTAGCAATCTAAAAGGAACCATCACATTCTCAATCATTCAACAAGATGCCTCAATGTGATTACTGAGAGGCTAAAATCAAATAAAACTCTCAATCGCTAGGTTCAGCAAACACTATTTAGCATTAACCTTTTTTAAATAAGAAACGAAACTCATAAAAAAATAAATATGAAACGATCAAGGATAAGGCATCCTTCTTACCAACCTTTTGAATAACAGAATGAGACCCATTTGCACATAAACCTCAACATAAACATGTTACAAGATCTCACGTTTACCTTCATTCCATAGTATGAACATATCTCATCAATTGGCTGTGTTGTGAGGTCAAACAAGTTCAATGCCCAACTTCTTAATAGCAGTTTCCGCTTTCTTTCATCTGGAGAAAGTATGAAATTGTTCATCATTTCCAGATTACAGAAAACTATAAAATTCAAATGAACAATGAGTACCGTGCAGTGGAAATATGTCTTTGATGACACCTAATGATTTTAATTTCTGAATAAGAGATTCCCCTGGCTGCCAGTGAAGCTCTGTGCTATCCGATTTCATTCCTACAACCAACTTTCCAGTGTTCACCTGGAAAATATGACTCAGTCAACAATGTGTTACAGGATCGACATCCTGGATGCCATGAGCTATTATTGCTTATTTTATATATATAATAAAAAAAATCAATCTTAATAATAAGAAACCAAAAAAATGAACTATCAAAAAAGAAAACACCCTTGCAACCAATCTTGAGAGAAAACAAATTGAAAACTCGAAATGTGAAAGAATTTCAAATCTCGACATCAATAGATTATATGGGTATTGATTTAGGCTAATACAGGTTGTCACCCAAATAATAGAAAGTTAAATGGAGTTTCTTCGGAACTATGTCAAGATGTGCCCAAAGTGCAACCTCGTATTGGTATTCTCCCATAGTGGACATAGATATATGCTTGTATTATGTATACATACACACACACACACACACACACATATATATATATATGATATATATATATATATATAATTTCGATCACTTGCACTCTAGGTAGTGCGTTTTAGCAGTCCCTCCTAAAACCCACTATCGTGTGTTGTATCCCACGAATTTCCTGCACCCTATCAAAACTTTATATACATATTAATTCACTTCTTTCCATGATATCCAGATGAATGCTAGTATCACTATCTTCCATAATTTTATTAAATTTTTCTCCCTTACGATCCTATGATCGATGTCCACGACTGTGTTAATTTTTTATGAAAAACATGAAGAAATTGAGAACTGAAAGAACTACTCGTAAGAATCCAACAGAAGAAACAACTTACAATTCTATCTAATATGTGATTGTAGCAATGGAAACGCTCGCACCAACTGAATAAGGATCCGTCTGGCTGTCTAACAAAAGCTTCAACCTCATCCCATTCAAATGGTAAATCAATTCCTGAAAATTAAAGATCCATTCCGAGATAAAAAGAAAGAAACAGCAAAAATTGTGGAAAATTGGCTATAGCAACGTAAGAGTCCACACACAGAAAGAAAGAACCAAAACAGAAACCATGACAAGATTAGTGATCACACCTATATGTGTTCTCTTTCTGAATTTCAACTCGACCGCAGCCTTCCCCAATATCTCCAGTGGTGCAGCCAACTGCAAAGGCCACAAAAACTCCCTAGCACTTTACCCAAATAAAGATTTTGAACGATCAAGAAAAATCTTGATTATTGAAGTCATCGATGCATCATCTTTTTACACCAAAAATTTAAATATCACATTTCAGTATCATAGGTTGAAACAAGACGGGAGGAACCAAAAGAAAGAGATTGTCAAGTGGGCCAGATAAATTGGAAATTTGAAATTTGAAACCACCCAGCTCAACATCGACCAAAGCAAGTAAAATCACATCATCTGAGGGACAGGCAGAAACAAAAACATGAACAAAGTACTAAAAGATCCAGAACAAGAAAAAGTTAAAACGCGCCTTAATGAATTCATTTTGAAGGCCAACCGCTCTTTCAACAATCAGCCCTTTTTTCTCGAACTCATCGACAAGAACACTAAGACAATCGGCATCACCATTCTGGCCTCCTTGGATTTCAACCCACTTAGGAACAGCCACAGCTATCTCAAAAACAACGCCTTCTTCCTTCTCATGCTCACTCATTTCCAACAAAACCCAAGAAAATTCAGCTCCGAAAAAGTTCAAATGACAACGAGGGTGCTCGTATTTCAATGTTTTCCGCCGGCAGTCAGGGAGGCTTCGATTTCTTTTTCAAATTGTGGCTCGAAAGATTGAGACTACAATGGAGATTTGTCAACCTACATGAATTTTTGAGAGGGGGGGCCTCACTCATTAATTTTCCCAAACAAGAAGTAACTGCAGCACCTGTACATGTATATACAGAAATCAAAGGACAAACAGTGACCCACAGCTACAATCCCTTAATTTCGTTGTTTTTGTTGAAAAATATTATTATTATTAATATTATGTTGAATATTCAAAGTTGAATGTTAATATTGAATTATAAAATATGAAAAATTAGTGTATGATGATGTAGATGATGATGTATTTATTTTTGGACTAATCTCAAATGTGGATCTATAAATAGGTCTTCATTTGTGATGAAAAATACAATTGAGTTGAGAGAAAAATATTATAAAGTGTAGAGTTTGATATATTTTAAGTTTTTGAAGTATTTACTTTTTACCGTAAATTTTTACTTTTTCACAACACGTTATCAGCACGATCGCTCGAAGGTTCTCTATATTTTTCGACGCTCCAAAATACAAGAAGAAGTCAAAAATATTCAACAAGTAAGAATTTTTATTTTACTGTTTATATATTTTTATTGTGTATATATTAATATATAATATCATGTTATGAAAAAATAAGTTTTTTATCAAAACTTGTTATAAATTCTGGGAGGATGTTAAGACGACATCCCACACTCCCGGTAAGGGATACGACAAATATAAAAGCTTCTAAGGTTTTTAAACAATAACGTGATATATATTTATTATGTATATATATTAACTATATTAATATATAATTTCATGTTATTATATAAAAGGTTGTCTATGACACTGACCTTATAATAACGTGATATGATATATATTATTGTGTATTTATATACGAACCATATTTGTATAATCTCATGTTATTATATAAAAGGTTGTCTACGACACCGATCTTATAATAATGTGATATGATATACTATACCTGACTTTATACTAACTATATTGGTATAATTTCACAACATTATATAAAAGGCTGTCTACGACACTGACCTTATAATAATGTGATATGATATACATAATTATTTAATTATGATTATCATTATATGCATTGCATCATTATCACAAATTTTTATTCAACACATACTCGATTTTTTTCTTTACCCCCAACGGTCACAAACGGCTAAATTTTTGCCCTATAAATATGTTCACTCAAACTCATTTTCAATCACACCAAATTCACTCTTTCTCTCAAAATATTTTCTCCTCGGTTTTTTTTTCGAAAAAAAAGAAGATGGAGTTTTTGACCTTTCTAAGGCTATTTTTCATAACGACTATGATCATCATGCTCACGAGTTTTGTACTCACCGGCGATTTTCCAACACATATTTTTTATCTATTTATATACGCACTTGTAATTTTCGTCCTTCCATTATTTTGTATTATCATACTAATAGAAATTAACTAATAAAATGCATTGTTATTTTTCTAGTACCACCATGTCAAATTTGGCAAAGATTGAATTCGTTGCGCTCGATATCACTGGAAAGAATTATATGCCATGGACTCTCGATGTAGAGATGCATCTTGAGTCATTGGGTCTAAGTGATATCATCAAATAAATTAATATATCAACCTCACAAGATAAAGCAAAGGCAATGATTTTCTTACGCCGACATCTTGATGAAGGGTAGAAATGTGAGTATCTCACAGAAAAAGACCCAATGATTTTATGGAAAGGGTTGAAAAAAAGATTTGAGCATATAAGGGAAGTGATACTTCCGACCGCCCGTGATGAATGGAATTCGTTGAGAATCCAAGACTTTAAAAAAGTCAGTGATTATAATTCTGCGATGTATCGAATAGTATTGCAATTAAAATTTTGTGGACTTGAAGTCACAGAGATGGAAATGCTTGAAAAAACGTTTTCCACTTTTCACGCATCAAATATAACTCTACAGCAACAGTATAGAGTGCGTGGTTTTATGAGATATTCTGAACTCATTGCATGTCTTCTTGTGGCGGAAAAGAACAACGAATTGTTAATAAGAAATCATCAATCCCGTCCCACTGGATCAACGGCATTTCCTGAAGCAAATATCGTAATGAAAAATAAAAACCAAAATCAAAGACATAGACCAGAATTTGGTCGTGGACGAGGTCGAGGAAGTGGGTGTGGACGTGGACGTGGACGTAAAAATTATCGCGGTCGTGGTCGTGGCCGTGGATATGAAAATAATCAAGATAGTTATTTCAATAACTCATCTCAAAAGAACGTCACGAACCACCCACCAAAAAGGCAGCATGAAAATACGAGTAAAAATGAAAATCACTCAAAAAGATTTGAGAGTGTTTGTTATAGATGTGGCACTCCAGGACATTGGTCACATATTTGTCGAACCCCTGAGCACCTATGTAAGCTCTATAAAGAATCGACAAAGAGGAAAGGAAAAGAGACCAATTTTGTTGAAAATAGTGACCATTTAATTGGTTCAACTAGTTTCAATGCTGCAGATTTTTTGAATGATTTCGAAGACATTGATTAAAAGATTGGTGGGATTAGATTGTAACAAATTTGTATTTTTATGCATTCTTGTATTATAAAGCATGTTATATTTTGCATTTGTATTGTACTTAATTTTTCTTTATTGCATTTTTGTGAAGTTTGATATGGAAAATGCTATGAGCAAACATGGAAATAATATCATGGAAATTTGCATACCGGATAGTGGTACAACGCACATTATTCTACGAGATGAAAGATATTTCTTGGAAATAAAACCAACAAAAACAATGGTGAATACAATATCAGGTCCTGTAAACTTGATTGAAGGTTGTGGTAAAGCACATTTTTTGTTACCAAATGGTACAAAATTTCTGATAAATGATGCTTTATATTCACCACAATCGAAAAGAAATTTGTTGAGTTTTAATGACATATATTCTCATGGATATGATACTGAGACGATAACTGATGGAAATCAAAAATATATGTATCTTACCACATATAAATCAGGAAAGAAATATGTGGTTGAAAAATTATCAATGCTCCCTACTGGATTGCATTATACACATATAAGGCCAATCGAATCAAATATGGTGGTTAATAGTTCTTCAATATTAATCAATTGGCATGATCGATTGGGACATCCTGGTTCAATAATGATGCGAAGAAGTATTGAAAATACGCATGGTCATCCATTGAAAGACGAGAAGATCTTTTAGAATAATAAGTTTCAATGTAAAGCATGTTCTCTTAGAAAATTTATTATAAGACCATCGCCAGCTAAAATCCAAACAGAATCACCCATATTTCTTGAACGCATTCAGGGTGATATTTGTAGGCCAATTCATCCACCATGTGGACCATTTCGATATTTTATGGTATTAATCGATGCCTCTAGCAGATGGTCACATGTATGCTTATTGTCAACTCGGAATGTGGCATTTGCAAGATTAATGGCTCAAATAATAAAATTGCGGAATCAATTTCCCGATTATACAATCAAGAAAATAAGACTTGATAATGCTGGAGAATTTACTTCCCAAACTTTCAATGACTATTGTATGTCAATGGGAATTACTATTGAACATCCTGTTGCTCATGTTCATACACAGAATGGATTAGCTGAATCATTGATTAAACGTCTACAACTGATTGCTAGACCAATGATTATGAGAACAAAACTCCCTATTTCTATATGGGGACATGCAATTTTACATGCTGCGACATTAATTCGCATCAGACCAAGTGCATATCATAAATTCTCCCCATTGCAGCTTGCATTTGATAAAGAACCAAATATTTCTCATCTGAGAATTTTTGGATGTATGGTGTATGTGCCTATTGCACCACCTCAACGATAAAAAATGGGTCCTCAAAGAAAAATTGGTATTTATATCGGTTATGATAGCTCATCAATCATTCGATATCTTGAGCCTCAGACAGGCGATGTGTTTACAGCACGTTTTGCTGATTGTCATTTTAATGAAGAAATCTTCCCAATGTTAGGGGGAGAAAAGAAACACATCGAAAAAGAAATCACATGGTATGTACCATCATTGTTACATTTGGATCTAAGGACCAAACAATGTGAGAAAGATGTACAGCAAATTGTGCACTTGCAAAGAATTGCAAATCAAATGCCAGATGCATTTGCAGACACAAAAGGGGTAACAAAATCATATATACATGCTGTAAATGCCCCTGCTCGAATTGAAATTCCAAAGAAACAAATTGAAGACACTCATGATGTCATAAAACGCTTGAAGCGTGGAAGGCCAATCGGTTCCAAGGATAAAAATCCTCGAAAAAGAAAAGGCATAGAGAAACACGATGATCATAAAATAGAAAATGGTGTTCCAGAAGAAATACCTGATGATGAAAATGTTCTGTCAGAACCACAAACTGACGAGAATCGTGAAATCTCTATCAATTATATTAATACTAGAAAAATATGGAACCGAAAAGATATAGAAGATATTGATGAGATATTTTCTTATAATGTGGCATGTGACATCATAAATGAAAATGAGGATCATGAACCAAAAACCTTTGGTGAATGTAAAACTCGTCATGATTGGGCAAAATGGAAAGATGTCATCCAGGATGAATTGGATTCGCTAAATAAATGTAATGTTTTTGGACCTATAGTCCCCACACCTGAAGGTGTTAAACCTGTTGGATACAAATGGGTTTTTATTCGAAAGCGAAATAAGAAAAATGAAATAGTAAGATATAAAGCTAGACTTGTTGCACAAGGTTTTTCTCAAAGGCCTGAAATTGATTATGAAGAAACGTATTCTCTTGTCATGGATGCAATTACTTTTCGATATTTGATTAGTTTGGCAGTGTCTGAAAATTTGGAAATGTGTCTGATGGATGTTGTTACGGCTTACTTATACGGATCACTTGATAGTTATATATACATGAAGATCCCTGAAGGATTTAAGATTCCTGAGGCACAAAGTTCAAAACCCAGAGAATTTTATTCTGTAAAATTGCAAAGATCATTATATGGGTTGAAGCAATCCGGCCGAATGTGGTATAATCGGCTAAGTGAGCACTTGATGAAAAAGGGATATGTAAATGATCCAATATGCCCTTGTGTTTTCATCAAAAAAACAACATCCGGATGTGTAATTATTGCTGTATATGTTGATGATTTAAACATCATTGGAACGAATAAAGAAATTCAAGAGGTTATGATGTACTTGAAGGAAGAATTCGAAATGAAGGATCTTGGAAAAACCAAGTATTGTCTGGGTTTGCAAATAGAACAAAAAGAATGTGGAATTTTTGTTCACCAGGCAAATTATACAGAAAAGATCCTTAAACGTTTTAATATGGATAAATCAAATCCATTAAGTACTCCAATGGTTGTAAGATCATTAAACATAGAAAAGGATCCATTCCGTCCATGTGAAGATGATGAAGTTATTCTTGGTCCAGAAGTACCATATCTAAGTGTCATTGGTGCCCTTATGTATCTTGCAAATTGCACTAGACCAGATATATCTTTTGCTATAAATTTATTGGCAAGATTCAGTTCATATCCAACAAAGAGGCACTGGAACGGAATTAAACATATATTTCGTTATCTACGATGAACGACAGATTTGGGACTTTTGTACTCAAAAGACACCAATCAAAGTATCATTGGTTATGTCGATGCTGGATATTTATCTGATCCACATAAGGAACGTTCCCAAACCGGATATGTATTTACTCGTGGAGGCACCGCAATTTCTTGGCGTTCACAGAAACAAACACTCGTAACAACTTCATCAAATCACGCTGAGATTATTGCGCTACATGAAGCAATCCGTGAATGTGTTTGGCTAAAATCAATGACACAACATATCCAAACTTCTTGTGGATTATCAGTAGACAAGAAGCCTGTGACGTTGTATGAAGACAATGCTGCATGTATTGCTCAAATGAAAGAAGGATACATCAAAAGTGACAGAACAAAACATATACCCCCAAAACATCAGATCTCTTCACAAAGGCACTTCCCACGACGATATTCAGAAAGCATATATACAATATTGGGATGTGCAATCTGCGGAATATGTAAATAATCACTCATGTTAACATGAGGGGGAGTTTATGTGGCTGCACTCTTTTTCCCTTACTATGGTTTTTATCCCACTGGGTTTTTTCTAGTAAGGTTTTTAACGAGGCAGTATAAAACACGTAATGAAGACAGTCATCATATCACGATCATCATCACAAGGGGGAGTGTTGAAAAATATTATTATTATTAATATTATGTTGAATATTGAATGTTGAATGTTGAATATTGAGTTGTAAAATGTGGAAAATTAGTGTGTGATGATGTAGATGATGATGTATTTATTTTTGGACTAATCTCAAATGTGGATCTATAAATAGGTCTTCATTTGTGATGAAAAATACAATTGAGTTGAGAGAAAAATATTATAAAGTGTAGAGTTTGATATATTTTAAGTTTTTGGAGTATTTACTTTTTACCGTAAATTTTTACTTTTTCATAACAGTTTTTCTCTTTTTTCCCATTTTTTTTTATTTTTATTTTTTTGTTTCCCTCGAGCGTATAATACTATTTCGGGATGACGCATATCCAGACCGCTCACCTACGACTTACGAGTTACGATGAGCAATTTTATTTTTATTTTTTTATTTTTTTATTTTTGAAAAAGAAGTCTTCACTCTTTTTTGGAATAATGATTTTTTGGGATAAAACTCAAATACGTCCTTAAAGTTTCTTAACTTTCCCAAAAATATACTAACACTTTATTCGTTCCTAATTAGGTCCCTTATTTAACAAATAGTTTCCTTAATATGTCCCTCAAACTAAAAATTGCCTATAATATCCTTATTCTAACAATTAAAATTAATATTTCCTCTGGGCATCTGAAATGGTATCAGAGCCTAGGTAATTTTATTTAGACTTTATATTATTCATTAAATCATATTTTTTCTTTGTTGAGGAAGAGATTTTCAACAAACCATGGATTCAAACGAGAGTTTGAACCAGAAGGATTTCATTTATATGAAATCACATAAATAAGTGAATCTATTTAAAATAGATTCTTTACAACAGAACTTAAAGAGACTTAGGTATTTTATACTCTCTGAAGAGATTAAGAAATATGATTTTTAATTCTCAATTTCTAGAGATCACACCAGATTCCTCTAAACTCTCCGGAGATCTTAGAGAAATTCAAAAGACGGTACAATATTACAGTAATCAGTTGTATGAAATAGCGCGGCAGATTGGAGAAATCCTTAAAAAACAAGAAGAAATTCTTGTAACTCTAAAGGATCTTCAAACTAAAATTATAAATCTAGAACATACTTCTGGTTCTAGAAAGGAAAATACAGGAGGAAGGTTACCACTCTCGTTTGGTACCGAATCTCTGTTACATCAGAAAGGTAAAACCAAAATGGTTCAAAAACCTTTAACTGATGATGAATTGATGATTAATCTTATAAAGACAGTATCAGAGAAAAACACTATCTGATGACTACTTTAAAAAGATTAAATCTCGAGGATGTACAAGATCTTGCGGATTCTTTTTCGAATCTTAAAGTAGTAGATCTAAAAATAAATTCTCCTGAGGGTGAACAACCTATAGGAAATCCCCCGAGATATGTGGTTAAAACAGAAGAACCACATAGTGAGTTCCATGTTGGAGAAAATTCAAATCCAGCAGGAACCAGATCAAGAAGGAGTAATATACCAATACATCAAACTCCTTATGGAAAAACCGTTTTAGACCCGATACATCCTTATGGGGTTATGTTAAACCTGGATGTTCTGGACTTAAAAAACAGAGAAGATCTCATAGATGATTGGACATCAGCCATGAGAATAGCAGCAAGAACTTTAGATCTCAATAAAGAAGGATTTATCAAACTTCTGGAAATGAGTCTAATGGGATCTGTCAAGATAGCTTGGGAAATGACCATACCAGAAACCAAGGAATCAATCTTAGCAGGAGAATCACTTAGCGAGATTGGAGGAAGAATGGCCACCCTTTTTAAAGCACAATTCATAGGAGTAAACTATTTCAATAATCAAGATACAGAGAAAAAGAGAAGATATACTCAAGCTCTGTATAGCCTCAAGTTACATGATATCTGTTTAGTTGATGAATATATTATATTATTCACAAAATACAGATGGAATTCGGGAGTTGAAGAAAATGTAGCCATTCAGCTATTTTTCGCAAAAATGCCAAGCCCCTGGAGAGAAATACTGATAAAAGAATACGTTCTAGGTAATCTTGATACTTTGTCAAGACGCGCCTCTTTTTTGAAAAGAAAATTGGTGGAATGGTGTCATATGGCAGCATTACAGAAGAACTACAAGAAAATAAGGGGTATTAACAAGCATACTCCTCTATGTTGTAGAGAAAATGATCTCCCTACGGTTATAGAGAATAAATCACAGGGATTTAAAAGGAAGAAATTCAAAAATAATCTCTACAATAAAAGAATGAAAAGTTCTTTGAAACCAAGAACATTTTGGTCCAAACAAAAGGCCAGATCTTATAGATCAGGTAGAAGAAGTGGACCTACAAGAACATCTCCAGCAACAAACTTATCACAAGGCAGGGGAAGAACACCATCTAGAAGAACTTTCAAAAGAACTCATACGAGAGCAAGTGAAAGTTTCAAGGATTGCAACTGCTGGACATGTGGAGCAAGAGGACATATATCTACAAACTGTCGAGAAAACGAGAAAAAGGGAGTTAAACTCTTTGAAGCAACACCAGATATGGATGATGCGGTATTCTTTCAAGATCTAGTCCAAGTATATCAATTTGAAGATATTCCCTCAGATGAAAGTATATACGAAGAAGTGATATTGTTTAGCCAAGATGAATCTGAAGATGAATCAGAATCGGAATCAAAATAAAGAAGAAGTGTTTCGACACGAAACACAAGAGAGTTTGACTGGATTTTTTAGTCAAACCACGATATCTCATAATATGGTCCAAAGGATTATGAGAGAAAATCCAACATTACAGAAGTACCAAGGATTTTCGGCAGGACAAGTAGAGAGGGTCTTAGGCAACCTAGGGCTAAGACAAAGAAAACATCATTTGATTTACAAAGTATCCAGAGGGGAAATGACAATTCCGATGGAGTTAACAAGTAATCAAATAGAGATGCAGTTAATTCCTTTTGAAGAAGTAAGAGAAGAATTGCAAAAGCTGAAAAGTGAGGTAGCAAGAACGATGTCTTGGATTCATATTGGAGCAATCCAAATAATGATCAAGGCAACTTTTAAATGGAATAGATTCACCCATAGATATCGTAGTATGTGATAAAAGAATGGGAAATATCCAAGATGCTGTTCTGGGTACGATCTCAGGAAATCTATGTGTAGGAAAAATTGTAGGAGTTATTTATCCAAGAATATCCTACAATTTAGCTGACAGAGACTTTAGTCGAGCCTTGACGTTGCATCAAAACTTCAAGAAAAAA
Source organism: Henckelia pumila (assembly GCF_033568475.1). Classification (NCBI taxonomy): domain Eukaryota; kingdom Viridiplantae; phylum Streptophyta; class Magnoliopsida; order Lamiales; family Gesneriaceae; genus Henckelia; species Henckelia pumila. The sequence goes on from NC_133121.1 coordinate 151,518,565, forward strand.
AGATTAATGTAGGAAGGTAATAGACCATATTCTATTATTTATCAAATTTCATATGCTCTTTCTAATACGCACCATTCTGAATTATTTATTAGAAATGAGTTTATTGAAATTTCAGAAATCTTTGGAAAAGTTGCTCAAGCAATATACCCAGAAAGAATCGAGTTTCCTTTAATTCAGGAAATAGACATTCAAATACAAGATAAACCGGTTCTATACAGAGATCTAAAAATAGAACCCCGAAGGTTATCTTTCTAAGGTGACCGAATGACAAGTCGAAGGTGGGAAAAATCTCCTATTCATGAAATTCCACCAGAAGAAAAGGAGTTTTCAATAATAGAAAAACTTAGATCTCCAGAAGGATGGAAAGAAGTCAAAATAGTATTCGAAATTACAATTCACAGGAACTAATTTTCTTGTAACTCATCCCCTTTCTATTAGTAAGATTGTCAAAAGGTCATGGTTCCTCATATATGCATTCCATCAAGTTAGTGCAAAATTTTACGATTTTTATTTTCTTTGTCCGCAGCAAAGATGGTATGGTCGGCTTGTGCTCTTACTTGGAAGTGGTCTCAGTCGGCAGAATAGAAATCAATTTACTATTTAGAGTAGCAGGTAACAGGAACTTACCAAGGATGAATAAATATTGGAGAATTGGAAGTTCAAATCTGTGGAATTCCAGGAAAAGAATTGGATCAGCTCATTCTTGGCCTAGAGTTTCTGGAGGACCATAAACCATGGAAACGCCTTGAAAAAGGAATAAAGTTTATGGCAAAATAAAAGACTTGGAGGATTCAATAAGAATTCTACGAGATGGAAAACCAATAGAATTGGATAAGGAACAATCTCTTAATCAGATTCGAAAACTCTGTTTACAAACAGAGGAAGAAGCAATTGTTGAAATTAGTAAGTCATGAACATGATTTACTAGAACGCATTGAAGAAGTAGAAATGAGTAACCATACTCTACCTTCTGAGGCCTTAGGAAAACTAAAGGTAAATAGTCTTAATCGGATTACTGAGTTACAACACAATCTGTTAAAAATGGCAGGGCCATTTAGTAATCCCTTTAAAAAATGACAACAAGTCATTTCTCCATATACATTCCAATAGGGATGTTGTATGAACAATATAAGGCTGAATATTTTGCAGCTTATATTGACTCGGGAGCAGAAATTTGTACAGCAAAAAGAGGAGTCTTTCCTGAAGAATGTGAAGAAGAATTGCCAAAAATTGCTGGACGAGATTTCTCTCGAAGAATTTTAATTATTTGCAAAGGAATAAAACAAGCAGAGATCCTTATAGGAGGAGCAGGTCAAACACTTTGGTACAAGGTAAAGACACCACCAATCTATTTTCATGATACAGGAGCTGATATCCTGTTAGGAAATAACTTCTTACAAATGTTTAAGAAGTACACACAAGACAATGAGTCAAGAAGACTTATGTTCACTACAATTTGTGATCATAAAATTATCGTTCAACGACTCAAGGTTGCTTTTTATCAACAAATACCGATAATATTTCGCAGCCAGCGTGGTGATAAAGGACAACTTTTTCACCCAAAAATGAAAGATCCAAGAAGGTTTGGAGAAACCATGTTGAAAATAACAACAGAACAAGAACTCCAAACAGAGGATATGGAGCTTCTCAAAGTAACTCTAAATCACAGAGATATAGAGTTAGAAAATAAAGTATCCCTTGAAGATGTCAAAAAGAGGCTCAAAGAAAGTTACAACGAGCATCCTTTGGCATGGTGGGATAGAAATCAACTCAAAGCCAGTCTTACTCTAAAGGAAGGCAAAGAGTATGAATTCGTCAGATATAAGCCTATCCCAATAAACATAACAGATCAAAGGAATATGAGAATGATTATCAAGGAACATTTGTACCTTGGTCTAATCAAAGAAGGAGTTTCACCATATAGCAGCCCAGGTTTTCTGGTCAGAGATCATGGTGAAATAAAAAGAGGAAAACTCAGGTTAGTTATTAACTACCAAGGTATTTAATAAAATCCTGGAATTTGATGGGTACTTCATGCCCAGTAGAAAACATCTAATTAGCTGTGTACGAAATGCTAGAGTGTTCTCAAAATTTGATTGTAAGTCTGGATTTTACCAGATTAGAATGGAAGAAGGCAGTAAGAAATTCACAGCCTTTTCTACACCACAAGGACATTATATCTGGGAAGTTATGCCTATGGGATTGGCTAATGCACCCCAAATATTTCAAAGAAAGATGGATAATATTTTTAAAGATTATTTCAACTTCATGTTTGTTTATATTGATGATATTCTTATAGCATCAAAAAACATAGATGAACATATTAAACATTTAGAGATTTTCTCTAAAATTTGTACACAAGAAGGACTGGTTTTATCTGAAAAGAAAGCAGTCATAGCAACAAGGAAAATTGAATTCCTTAGAATTGAGATTGATGAAACTGGAATAATTCTACAACCTCATATTATGGAAAAGGTAAAGAATTTTCCAGATAAATTCAAAGATGTAAAACAACTCCAAAGTTTTCTAGGAGTAGTTAATTTTGCAGGGATGTTCATAAACAATCTGGCAATGTATAGAAAGGTGTTTAGTCCTTTGTTAAAAAAAAAGATGCAAGGTTTATATGGACCGATGAACATACTAAAGGGGTGAACCAATTAAAGGAGATATGTAAGAATCTCCCAAAAATGGCTATACCCGTGGATGAAGATGATCTGGTGTTATTTACAGACGCCAGTGACGAATGATGGGCAGCAGTTCTTACTAAGATCACTCCGGATGGAGAAATACCATGCAGATACTGTAGCGGTCTTTTCTCAGAATCTGAGGCTATCAGATGGCATATCAACGAAAAGGAATTTTATGCAGTTAAAAGGGCTTTCGAAAAATGGCCATTATTTTTACTTGCTAAAAAATTCACTTTGAAGGTTGATAACACTCAGGTAAAAGCTTTCCTAAGAAATAAGATTGAATCTAAACCTGAGAAGGCTAGGTTATTAAGATGGCAAGTTTTATGTCAAAATTATATTTTTGATATTGCTATTATTAAATCTCATGAAAATATTCTTGCAGATTTCTTAACAAGAGATGGAAGACAGTGACGTAGATTCCATCATGAAAATGCAGAGGCATCTCAGGAAACACCTTGGGTTGCTTCAAACCGAGTTCAATCAGCTTGTCATAAGTGCCGATATGGCGGGCAGGTTACAACAAGCTGATCGGATCAAAGTATCCAATCGAATCATAGGATGTATGCAAGCTCAAACTCAACTATGGGCTGCTATTCAAGGGCCAATTATGCGTGTCATAGAAAAACCACTGGTTTCTCAAAAACAAGAAATACAGCCACCGGTTGTAAAACAATATGTTGAGGATTCTAATACTCAAGAAACAAGTGCTAATCTATCATCAAATTTTGATGATCTAGATAAAGAAACAATTGATGAGGATAACTCATCAAGTCAACCCTCCGCCTCTAGGGTAAAAGAGGAAGAGATCAATCTTAGGCCCCACACTGACAAGGGCAAATCTAAGATTGATACTAACCCAACTGTAATTTCTCCATTTCAGGTTTATCAACAAAGATGGGAGAAATTAAGTACAAGAAGTGAAATCAACCCGATCACTTGCAGGGTTGATGTTGCAGGAATATATCCAAGGGTTTGGCTAAAAAACAATGTCAATCCTAAGGATGTAAAGCTATGATATGAATTTGGGGCTCTAGACTCAGTTTATACAACTTCACCAGGCTTCCAAGAAATATCACAACTACCAAAATGGATTCAGGAAGCAGTCCAAGAAACATGGGCAAATAATGATCATTTGTCCAGAGGAGATGTGCTCGAGTTATACTTCTTTAGTGCTGCTCCAGAACCAACAGGGATAGGATCACACGAGACCTTTCATTTCATCAAGCTAAGGAGACCTGACATGAATAATCAAAGATTTATCAAGGATCCTATATCTGAAGAAATACCATTGGTGTCCACCTTTGGAGAAAATGAAATTTCAACCAGAAGGGCATGGGGTATTTGGGTTTGTCTCACTGAGATGGATAAGATCAAGTTTCCGTTCAAATTTTATCAAAATTCTGTGAACGGATAATTTCTGTTAAACACAATGACAGAAAAAACTACGGCTTTTGCGGAAGAACTCTTCAAAAAGAAGAGGAACTTTTTGTGGAACAACAAGCTGCCGAGGAGTAAAGAAACTCGCCAAAAATTTTGTAGCATGGCTCATATCGGAAGATGGTCAGAGAATATCTGCCCAAAATGTCCAAACTAGAAGGAGCCAGAATTCGAAAAAACCTTCAAACCCCGAACGGATCGAAAAGATTTTTCCGAGACAAGAAAAGGTGGACAGGGACCACCAAAACCGCGTTTTCCCAGGGGCCCAATGCAAAAGCAAAAGATGCCCCGACAACAATAAAGAAGGCATGTGAGGAGAATAAATCCAAAAGAAAAAGTCAAGCATATGACTCCTCCACTAGTAAAAGATGTCATCGGGCATGTGACTCCCACTAGCAAAAAATGACATCAATAATGGCATAAAGAATTCAAGATAGCTGTAAGATTCCCTGAAGTTTCTCGGTGAAATGAGTGGAACTTCGGCTATAAATACAGGATTTTAAGAAAGCTAAAGACATCGATCATTTCCTTCAGTTTTCTTACAAATAAAACATTGTAATATTTCTCTTTCTATTATATTAAGTTTTACTTTTATGTATTTCAAGAACAAGGCTACTATGAGTAGCTAAACAATTATCTCCTCCTCTTCAAAGGAGGTTGATTTATGTAATAATATGTTGTCTGAATAAATTTCCGAAGCTCTTCTCTATCATGTTATTTTATTTAAAAAATTAAGCTTTTACTATACGCCCTAAGGTAGGAAACGAAATAGGGCTGTGCTAGCTGCTGCTGAAGGAGTCTGTGTCAGGAACCATCGGTTGCGATCGCGTGGTTTGGTTGTGAAGAACAACCTGTAAAACCCGGTGGACATAACCCGGCAACAGTGTGGTCAAAGAAGTATTCTGCTTTAATTTACTGATGGAAGCATGATGGGATTAAGCCTTTAAATTTTAAATAGGGAAATAAAGGGTAGAATGGGCATTATTTAGTTTTAAGGACAAATTCAAGAAACTATTTAATGAATCAGGGATATATTTGGAACATGAAAAGTGAAAGGGATATAATACGGAAAATGGAAAAGATACAGGGATATATTTAGGAATTGTCCCATGATTTTTTTGTGGAAACTTGCAAATTTATCAATGACAATCCTCCGTTACGGAGAAAATTGCAATTTTAGTTCGGTAAGTTGGCTTATTTTTTGTTTTAGTCCTATAATTTTTCAAAATTTGGTTTTAGTTCAATAACTTCGAATTTTTTTTGGTTTTGCTCATTTTTTCATCGAAAGTCACTAAATCATTCGAATATTTCTTATTTGGCATTGATACTCTCTTATATGGCTCATTTGACAAGAACGAATCATATGTTATACAAATTAAAATCCATTACGCGAAAAAAAAATGGAAAAAATAAAGAAAAAACGACACTCAATATTCACAAATCCGGGAAAAAAAACTTGTCATTTTATTTTATTTTGATTCGATATATTTTAATATGTGTAATACAAGCTTGATTCATAACCACTCGAGTCTTATAGAAGAACAACAACGTTAAATAAGTAATATTCAATTGATTTAGTGTCTTTCGATTAAAAAAAAGGACTAAAACCCAAAAAAAAAAATACAAGTTACTGGACTAAGACCAAATTTTGAAAAATTATAGGACTAAAACCAAAAACAGGCCAACTTACAGGACTAAAATTGCAATTTTCTCCTCAATTATCAGTCTGACCAACAAAAATGAAAACTCGCAATATGTTGTAACTCGTACCCTGATTTAAGTTAATTAAATGTTAAAATGATTAAGAGTTACTATCTAAACAAATCAAAGGCTTGATTAGGAATAAAATATGAATTTCAAGCTTTGGATTCACAGGAGGGATCGGAAGATCCGAAGTGCAGTTCTAAGGCACTGAACTAGGGCCATGACAATTCGGTTGCAAGGAAGTTCGGAAGGTTCGAATGTGTTTGGAAGCATGGTGCATGTTTGTAACATCCGAACTACAATCAGAACATCCGATCCTTGGCAAGATAGGCAGACAAGTGAATGGGCGTTCGGATGCAGGACACGTGGCATATTGGAAGGTCCGAAGTCCTGATTGGAGCTTCCGCAGCTAGCTATCCATGAGGTGTCTGAGCAGTGATGACTCATCATTGCATGTAGAGTTAGGAACATCCGAAAAGGTGATCGGACCGTTCGAACTCAGACACTCAGATACGTGTCACGTATGCAGAGTTCGGAATGTCCAAACCCGAGTTAAGAGCGTCCAAACTCCATCATTAAAATAGGGCACCTGAGGCTCATTTCAATTCACGGTTTCATTGAGTTCCCCTCTTGATTCAGTATAAATAATAAGTTAGTCATACTTGTGAGGGTTGGGCAATAGCTAGGCGCTTCTGGAATAGCAGCACCATTGTGCCTAGAATCCAGGGCTTTTAACATCGACGGGCTAACGACGAACGCAGGTATGGATATCTATTAGCTTAGTTAAAAAATTTATATCATGGTTAATGATATATGGTAATCACTTGATTGTAATATTGGACCCTAGACCCTAACTGTACTCGATCTATCATATAGAGATACATAAGTAATGACTGAGAATGCCAGCAAGCTCGAGTATGCATGTTTATATGTTATATTTTATGTGTCAGGATATATGTTTTACTATTATATACATATTTCATGTGCACATACACTTTGAGTCGTATCTCTTTTGAGATAGTCTTTCTAGTAGGGTCTCTCAGCCCTACATTTGTGTTGATGGTCTGACACTAGAATCTACCGTTATGATGGAGAATGATGCTACGATGATCTAAATGAGTGTGTGAGCTATCCCATGGTTGGATTCCTAGATGGTGATACATACTCATTGGAGCCTAGTCTGAGCATGACCTAGTAGTTGACCAGTCACCTAGTCATCTCATGTTGCATACATCATATTAGTTTGTATACTTATACTTTCATACTGGGTATTATTCGCTCACGTCCTTGGTATTATCTTGGATACATATTCCACGAGACATTTATTAGGTTGGATGGAGCGGGAGGATCGAGGCAGGGTTAGGTGCAAGGACCAGGGGCTACTTGGAGATTTCATTGCCTACAGTTAGCTTTAATATTTTAATATGGTTGTGTAACTATATTTGAGTTTTTAGTACCGTTTGTATTCCGTCGGTCTATGTTGTAAACATGTTATAAATTTCCGAAATTCGCTCTTTTTTTATAATTATTTTGTATTAAGATAATTGCATGTTCAAGTCTGCAAGTTAGTGGGTGATCCAGGTAGGGTCACTACAACATTGATCCAGACAAATGATGAACATGAGGAAGAAACAAAACAAGCAAGATTATGGGTAACCACATTAGCAGATCGAAACACATGAATAAAATCTGAAACCACATGTTCCTGCATCAATTTCTTGAGATCTATAGCACATAGTCCAATATACACAAGATTTTTTTTTGTGGTTGTGACTGCTTGCACTGTCAGAAAGGAATCCGTTGACATTTTTACTTCCTTGAAATTATTTTCCCATAGGGATGCACACCTTCTCCGATGGCCAAAAGTTCACTATGGATGAAATATATTGGTTGGTTAATTTGTTATCCAAATTCCAATAGGATCCGACCTTGAGTATCGCGTAACACAACCGCTAACCTATACTTGTTTGAGCTCTTATCCATACATACATCAGTATTAAACTTAAGAGAAATTCTTCCTGAAATATGTTATTAACGTCGTTCCTCGTGTGATACTCTTTAGAATATGCTTTCGGCCACTGTCATGGAGGTAATTTTGTTTTTCTTCCCAAATAGCCCACGTGTGTGTAGCAAAAACTTCAAATTCTGGTTTGTCCAATTGCTCCCACATACAAAATCAAAAATACATTATGTTGGCCCACAACATGTATCCAAGGATTGTCCTTCCAAAGGTGTTTTGTTGCAATGTAGAAAAATAGCGAGTGACAAGTGCAATCAAAAGCAAAACTACAAAGAGAGAAAGAACCACTAACTGGAACATGATGAGCGAGAAGATTCACGTTGAATGAGACGATATCATGAGAGATAAAACACCAAAATAATCGATCCTTTGTAAGCATTGACAGTTGCCATAAAAAAATTCCACCATGTCTTCATAAAATTCACCGACTAATGTTTCGAAGTTTTAAAAAGCCCTGGTTGGAGATGGTAGTCATCGCGTACAGAATATTGGCCTTTGTTGTCGTACCTCTAGAATCTAATGTCCTCTGAAATATTTGCGGAGAGTGGTATTTTGAATAATTCCCCTGCAATGTAAGCATTGAAACTGGTTGATATAAGACTAGCATCCCATGCACCAAGTTGGGTAAAATCACAGAGCGTGCGTGCTCAGCTCTCGCCCTCGTCCCATCCAGAATCTTTTATTGACGAGTTTACTGTTGGCTCTCCTTCCCAAGGAGTAATGGGATCTCCCATTTTGGAATAATGAATTTTAGTTTTTGTAATAATTGTTATATAATTATCTATTATATCTGTACTATTATTTAAACTTATGCCTCTTAAAAAAATCTTATTGATCCTATCTGATTACACTAAATTAAATTTACTTTTGTAACTTTGATTTTAATCGAACATCCAAAATGTCTCTACTTATTAATTAAAATAAAATATGTGTTGTATAACATTATATACACATCACATGTATTCTGTTCGCTAATATATTATAATATATCTTCTATACTTGTGTCATGATCCGACAATTAATTTATATTAAAAAACACATCATTTTTATTTAAATATAAAATCTAGGGATGACGAACTTGCGGAAAAAACCCGAAACAGAGCGAATTTGGGGAGATATGGGGATGAACCCAGTTAGGGTAAAAGGCGATGGTTTGAAGCTCAAGCATTAACCATAAAGGCCCACTGGGCCGAGTCCTATTTGGGCAGGGCGAATGCCCGACCTGGGCCTAATACGAGGTCTAAGGATGGGATGAAGGCTCAAATAAATATCAAAGGTGCTAAGCCTTAGTTTTCGAGCTCATTGGGCTAAGCCAGAATTGAGAAACGTAGAAGTCAGACCCGGGCCCAACATCTGGAAGCTTCGATCATCAGAAATATTTGAGGATCTTTAATAGATAAGGATAAAATCCAACAAATCTATGATTTGATATGGTTTGTAGGTTGGTTCAAGAGTCCTAATCGTCATAGTGGCTGAGTTCTACTTGATTTAGGTGTCGACCATGAGTAGAGTCTCACTCTAACACAAATTTGACCTCAACAAGGTAACTTGCCCCTCCATCCCCTATAAATACAGGTATTTCTTATGGTTTTACACATTCACTCTTGCTCACATATTCACACACCCTTAATCTCTCTTTTGCTCTCATTTTCCTTTTTTGAGCACTGACTTAGGCATTAGAGGGGTCACGCCGAAAACACCTTTGGCGTCCCCTAACGGAGTTTTTGTCTGCGCAGAGCACGTGACACCCGACCCGACCCGCTTCATTGAATATTTGGATATCCTCTCTACCAGATCGAACCCGAGGTAAATTTTTGATATCATCAATTGGCGCCGTCTATGAGAATTTTAAGAATAAATAGTTGAGATGGCTGAAGGGAATGGAGTAAACGTACCTATGGAACATCTTATTTCCGCCGCTGTTGAAAGAGCCCTGGTGCAAGGGAGGGAGCCAATCCTCCTCTCCACGATCAGAACGCCCAGTTGGAAGAAATCAAAAGATTGAAGAAGGAGATGGAACTCTTGAAGAAGAAGAAATCCGGGTACCTAATTATGCCATTCCGAAACATCCTTTCTCCACTGAAATACTAGAGTCGGAACTCCCCAAAAATTTTAAGTTTCCGCACATTGGAGAATACGATGGAAAGGGGGATCCGGAAGAGCATCTGTCCCGTTTTGAGAACGCCACCATGTTGCACAAATATTCTGACCCGATCAAGTGCCAGGTCTTTCCTCACCACTCTGATAGGGCCAGCACAGCAGTGGTTCAACCTATTGCGCCCCGGAGACCGTAATGAGTTCAAGGATTTTAGCAAGGCTTTTCTTCATCACTTTGCTAGTAGTAAAAAGCATTTCACGACTACTTTTAGTCTTTTTTCTATCAAGCAATGAGATCAAGAAGACTTGCGGCCGTATATTAATAGATTTAGTGTTTTGAACCTAGAGGTACCCGCATCTACGACTGATTTGCTTATCAGTGCCTTCATCCAAGGGCTCACTACGGAAAATTTTCTCAAATCACTGATCAAAAAACAACCCTCTACATATGATGAGTTACTGGCCCGAGCTGAAAAGTACGTAAATTTGGAAGAGATACAAGTTTCTCGATTGAGTAAGAAGACAGACAGGCCTAAAAGTCCAAGAAATACTAGGCCCTTCAGCACACCTCGAAGGGGTGGACCACCACCCCGGCCTGAACTGTTGGGAAAATTAGCTTCTTTCACTCATCTAAGGATGTTAAAGACTCGATCCCTCCAGATATGCGAAGAACAACGACTTTTACAAAGGCCCCTGTGGAGTGATCATGGGCCTCGCAGGCCAAAATCAGACAAGTATTGTAACTTTCACAATGAGTATGGACATAACACCAATGACTGTCGACAATTGGAACAAAAAATTGAGAGGATAATTCAACAGGATCCAGGGATGAAGGATATGTTAGCACGACAAAAGGGAGGATATCAGTCAAATAAGAGGGGTCGGGATGGTCTCGACCATTCAGGACAAAGGGCAAGATCCGAGCCACCACATGGTAACTTCCAGCACCCAAACCCAACCAAGGACGATAACAATCAAGGGCCGCCCCCTCCCACGAGAGGATTTATTAACATGATCTCCGGAATACCAACTGATGGAGATTCTAATAGAGCAAAAAAGATGAGTAGTTGAAAGCTGAGCAATATGGAAATTGCCAACCAAGTGGTTCAGACAGGCCCGACCGTTTCTTTTGGTTCGGGAGATTTAAAATTTATATCATATAATCACAATGATGTGCAGGTTATTCAAGCCATGGTTTCCAATTACGACGTAGCTCAGATCTTTGTTGATTCTGTAAGCTCGGTTAATGTACTATTTCAAGAAACGATAAATCAGATGGATTTAGGAGAATATAAGATGGAACCAATAGTGACTGCACTGTTTGGATTCACTGGGCACGTCATCCGACCCATAGGGTTAATTAACTTGCCACTTACTTTAGGCAAGGATCGCATGAGTAAGACCAGGATCGTCAGTTTTATCATCGTGGACGCACCATCAACATACAATGCTATTTTGGGAAGGCCAGCCATGATCACTTTCATGGTCGTGGCCTCAGCACTACATCAGAAAATTAAATTTCCAGTGGGTAATGAAGTTGGTGAGGTTCAAGGAGACCAAAAAACTTCTCGAAAGTGCTATGTAGAAGAAGTACTGATAGAACAAAAAGTGGTTAAGGTTGGTCATGATGACCGACCCGGACCTCAAGGTCAGGAGCAAGTAAATATGTTAGAAGAAAGTGTTCCGGTTACCGCAGAGGAAGAGTACGAGGAGATTTTGATCTCCCCCCCAACAGGGTTTGTAAAGGTGGCTCAGACATTGGAAGCCTCTCTCAAAGAAAAGCTGGTAAAATTTCTAATGAAAAACAAGGATGTATTTGCATGGGATGTGTCTGATCTCTTGGGAGTACTAAGAGAGGTAATGGAGCATAAGTTGAATGTTATCAAGGAATACCGCCCTATCATTATAAAAAATGACACTTCGGACCATAAAAATATGTCGTGATTCAAGAACAAGTGGAAGAGCTGTTGAAGGCAGGACACATCTGAGAGATTCATTTCCCGACCTGGTTGTCGAATATAGTGTTGGTGCCCAAGTCCTCGGGCAAATGGCGCATGTGCGTGGACTTTCGAGATTTTAACAAGGCATGCCCAAAAGACTGCTATCCCTTACCCCGGATTGATCAGCTGGTTGACTCTACATCCGGACATGAGTTGTTATGTTTCTTGGAAGCCTACCAGGGGTACCACCAAATTCCTTTGGCCAAGGAAGACCAGGATAAAGTAAGCTTTGTCACCTCCACGGAAACTTATTTCTATGTGGTAATGCCTTTTGGACTCAAAAATGCTGGTGCTACTTATCAAAGGTTAATGGATAAAGTATTCAAGCAACAAATAGGGAAGAACATCGAAGTGTATGTGGATGACATCTTGGTCAAAACACGAACAACTGAACAATTCATTACCGACCTGAACCAAACATTCCGAACTCTGCGAGATTATCGACTGAAGTTAAACCTGAGAAAGTGTACATTCAGGGTGAAGACTGGGAAATTCCTAGGGTACATGGTCACAAGGAGAGGAATTTAAGCCAATCCGGAGAAAGTCCAGGCCATTATTTCCATGGAATCTCCCAGGAATATTCAGGAATTACAAAGATTGTCTGGAAGGATTGATGCATTGGCTCGGTTCATATCAAGGTCAGCAGATAAGAGTTTCCCTTTCTTCAAAGCACTTAGGAAAACAATAAATTTTTAGTGGGATGAACAGAGCGAGCGAGCTTTCCAAGAACTAAAGACATACTTGAAAGAACTACCAGTGTTGAATAAGCCAATTCAGGGGAAGAGCTCTTTGTTTACCTGTCCGTCACCTCCCGAGCCGCCAGCTTAGTCCTGGTCAGGAAGGAGGGAATGAATCATCTGCCTGTTTACTTCATCAGTCATGCCTTGAAGGGAGCTTAACTTAACTACATGACTCAAGAAAAGTTGGCCCTGGCCCTTGTCATTACGGCTAGGAAGTTGAGACCTTACTTCTTGTCACACCCGATCACTGTCCTTACTAATAGTGCTTTGGGAAAAATTGCAGCCAACCCGAATGCATCAGGAAGACTAATCAAGTGGATCACAGAGTTAAACGAGTACGACATAAAGTTCGAACCCCAATCCACTATCAAAGCTCAGGCCCTAGCTGATTTTCTGGCGGAAACCGTCCAGTTAAAGAAAGAAGAACAGTGGAAGATATTTGTGGATGGATCGTCTTGTCAAACAAGAAGTGGGCTCGGGATTGTAATAATCTACACTTGGGGCGAGGAAACTAACATTTCAATAAGGTTAGATTTCTGAGCATCCAATAATGAAGCAGAATATGAAACACTCTTGCTTGGATTAAAAGCTGCTCGGAATCTTGGTGTCTCCCGGGTTATCCTCTTTTTAGACTCACAATTAGCCATACAACAAAGCAATGGGAAGTTCGAGATCAACAATGAGAAGATGATAAGATATTCTCGAGCACTAGACAAAGCTAAAGATGAGTTCACCGAACTCACAATGGAGTTAATCCCGTGCACTGAAAACGAGAAGGCTGATCACTTGGCTCGCCTGGCTAGCTCTATGGGAGAACCACTTGAGCCCGAACTGAAAGGACAAGAGCTCATATCCTAGCTTGAAACTTTAGATGACATCATCGCAGAAGTACTTGAGGGAGATTGGAGATATGATATACACAAATACTTGACTAAGGGTGAACTCCCGAATAATAGCAAGATGGCTCGGGAAGTTAAGAGGATAGCCTTAAGTTTTGTGATGATTGATCGAATTATCTTCAAACGGTCATTCTCCCGACCTCTTCTGAAATTTCTAGGCCTGGACGAAGCAAATTATGTTCTACGTGAAATTCATGAAGGATGTTGTGGCAATCACTTGGGCAGCATAGCTTTAACAAGAAAAGCTGTCCTAGCTGGTTTATTTTGGCCTACCATGCGAAAATATGTATTCTTCTTACTCAATTCATGTTATAACTATCAAATACATGCCAATTTACAGTGGAAGCCTGCAGAGTTTATGAAGGCAGTGGTAGAAGCCTGCCCTTTTGATCAGTGGGAAATGGATATTGTTGGACCATTCCCTATCAGTATGGGACAGAGGAAGTTCTTCTTGGTCGCAATCGATTATTTCTCCAAATGGGTAGAGGCAGAACCCCTAGCCAAAATCACGAAAAAAGAAGTACTGTGTTTCCTATGGAAAAATATTGTGTGTCGGTTCAGGATACCGCGCAGGCTCATATCAGACAATGGAAGGAAATTCTATTGATCGAAAGTCCAAGCTTGGTGTGAAGAGATGGAAATTGAAAAAGTCTTCACGTCTGTAGCCTACCCACAAGGGAGCGAGCAAGTAGAAGTCACTAATAGAACAATCATCCAAGCGCTCAAAGTGCGACTGGACACGGCTCAAGGAAAGTGGGTAGACGAGCTCCCATCCGTGTTATGGTCTTACCGAACTACCACAAGGTTCGGGACGGGTGAGACACCATACAATATGGTGTACGGAACATAAGCAATTCTTTCTGCAGAGATCGGACAGGAAAGTGCTCGGATAATAGCATATGGCCCTGACGATCAAGAATTGCGAGCAATGGACTTAGAAGCAATTATTTTCTAAACACTCAAACTTTTAACTTATATTAGCTTTAAACCTCTATTTTCAAGCACGTTCTACTTTAACTTCTCACCAGCTTCAACATAATGTCTAGAAAAATCACTTTTATATAAGCAAAGCTCTCCAAAACACTCTCTTAGTTGAATAACTATGCAAATTGGAACTCCGATACAAACCGATGGTCTTACCACTGTTGAGTTTAACCGTGTCTCCTATGCTCGTATTCTTATTGAAAAAATTGATACTTCCTGTTCTCTTAAGAAAAGTGTTATAGTGTTTGGTCTGACAAGCAAAAAATTTAATGTTGTGTGTTTTATTGCTCGCAAGCGCAAGATGACAAATTTTATTAGAGGATGAATAGAGTATCGTTCCCATAGATAATGAATAATTAATATTACACCAAACATATTAGACAATGTTGAATCAATCCTATTTAGAGCTTCAATGATGACAAGATATTCAATTACTAAATATTTGTAATAATAAAATATAAATTCAAAACGAGGATCAATCAGAGAAGAAATTCTACATGTGAGATTTCACTCAAATTTCCACCATGTATCCCTGGAATCGGCCTGTGGTCAACGGTTTGATCCAGAACCGTGATCGGATTGACCATTAGGCAGTCCGGTGAAGGTTTACGGGTGCCAAGCCCGTTGACCCGACGAGTCGGATTTTTTTGAAAAAAAATTATAATATGTAGTGAATATATAATAAAATGTTAGTGAATGTGATTGAATATAGTGAAAATGTAATATATATATATTTTTATATAAAATGTTAAAAGTTGAAATGTTATATTTTTATTGAATAAATATAATAGATTTTTTTATTGAGACAATGAAATATTTGATAGAGTTTTTATAAGTTCAATTGTGCAAAGTCTTATTTTTTAATTCATTTTTTTATTCTTGAATTATTTATTTAAAATATTTTTGAAAAAAATAAAAGGATTGGCGGCCTGCACCCAAAATCGGCGGTAACCGGACACGGACCCAAATCGTCGGTTCCACGAACCGGATTGTAACCGATCACAGGCAGGCCGGTTAAGGGTCGGTCTTTTGTTGAATTGGACCAAACCCGTGGCCAGGTATACCACCATGTTTAATTTCTCAAAGCGTTATATCGTAAAATTCTCTAGTTTATTGGCCATGAATTCACAACATTTTCTATTCCCTTTTCCAAGTAATGATCAAACTTTAATTATCTAATATCGCCCTAAATATTCCTATTAATGGTCAATTAATAAATAATAAGAACAACACAATATTTTTTAAGTCTTCAATGAAATAATAGGCCTTCCGAACACTATAATCTCCAATATTGATGTATTTTCTATATCTTGTTTATATTCTCTCTCCCGATTGATGAATTTAAACATAAAAATCATTCAACTTATGGTTAGTAAATTGAAAGCAATAAATCAAGAAAACACAAATAAATCAAACAAAGAATTCCAATAACTATTTCAAATTAAAGATAAACATGATTTCTAGTCTCACTATGTCGTCCCTCAAGATGAGAAAATTATTTTATAATGAAATCTGAAAAACGAGGCAGTCCTGAGAAAAACGTGGTCATGGGAACCTGGACGAAGAAAAAAATATGGTCCCTCTAGGATTAATTTTGAAAAATCAAATAAATAAATAACAAAATAATTTAACATCATAATCAAAGTAACCATAATATATAATTGAAAAATTAACATATTTTCAATTACATATTTGATGAAGAACACTTCGTAATTTTGGTGATGATTAAAACATATCAAAAAAACAAAACAAAACTAAGAACAAAGTAAAATCAGACTGATATTAAATTAATACATTGATTTGGACATATTAAAAAGCTTATGGATCTCTCTTCTGATATATTAGTTGATAAGACAAGATAAGAGAGAATAGATCAAATACCATATCAGGTCTGCATCACGTAGCAAGTCAGTATCTCGTTGATCGGACAAAACAAATCAAACACCAGATCAGATTAAAGCTACGCATCAAAGTTGTTAGAATAAAAGACAAGAAAATTTGTTGGAAATATTGACGTTAATATCCGTAGCCGACAATAATTCAAATGTTCCACTATATTTGGAAAGGTACGAGGACACGTGTCATCTTCTTGTTCAATGTCGGATGAAACAGAGACAAACATTCACCGGAAATTTTTTTTGAACGTTGAAGAAAGAGCATCTATAAATACAGGATGATATTCAGAGATCATCATCTTTTGCTCTCGCGATTTTGAACTTAAAGATTATCAAGCTTTCATTTTTGAATTTCACGCAGTCAGACAAGTATCAGATCAAAGTTTTATACACAGAGTTCAAGCTCACTATTTGTACCAGATCAATTGATCAAGATCACTCTGTGATACTCAGACCAACTTGTCGAAGAATATCTCACTTAGAATTCAAATTTGTAACTCAGACAGATAGTGATATGTATTGAAAAGTTGATACTAGGAGTTTCTTTCAAGGGTTGATCGGATCATATGTGTACAAGAAGTTGTGTAAATCAAACTTTTCTAATAAAAATCCTTCTGAAAATAGAAGAAGAGGTCTCGTAAAAGTTTTAGCTTTGAACTTCCATAAAAATCTCGTGTTCCTATCTTTACTTACTATCTTTACATATTTGATCTGCCTTAAGCTTTACAGTTCAATTTTTCAAGGAAGATA
This sequence comes from Henckelia pumila, assembly GCF_033568475.1. NCBI lineage: Eukaryota > Viridiplantae > Streptophyta > Magnoliopsida > Lamiales > Gesneriaceae > Henckelia > Henckelia pumila. The sequence goes on from NC_133121.1 coordinate 151,535,781, forward strand.
TTTTCCGTCTGATCAGATCAGTTCTTTCGAGCAAAATATTGTTTAAGCAAAATACATGCAAACAGACTGTTAATTCAGCTCAAGTACTCAAAATATTTTTAAGTGTGTATTCAATCCCTCCACTATACACACGTTTTTCGATCTTAATAATTAGTATCAGAGCGGGTTTACTTGCTTAAACTGAACTGCTCTTGATAAGCTATGACATCATTTAACAAAAATTCATATGTCCTCTAAGGAAGATTATGATGATTGAAAAATTCTCATGCAAGCACATCTGTCTGCTCAAGACAATGATATGTGGTACATCGTCACAGATGGACCAATGAAAATCATGAAAGTAAACACTGCAGTTGCTACCACCGAGGGTGCACCTCAAATTATTGAGAAACCTAGACCAGAATGGACAACAGAGGACAAAAAAAAAAAAAGCAAACTTGGACAATGTGGCAAGAGACATACTATACAAAACCTTGGATAATAATATGTTTAGCAAGATCAAAACTTGCACCACAACAAAAGAAATATAGACAAAACTCACACAACTGTGTGAATGAAATGATCAAACAAAGGAAAACAAACTTATGGTGGCAATCCAGAAGTTTGACAGTATCAAAATGAAGCCCGGAGAAAGAAAAAATGAGTTCGATGAAAGATGTAGAAACATAATGATTGATCCAAATGCCTTGGGCAAAAGCTACAGTAACAGAGAAGTGGCTCAGAAAGTTAGGAGAGCCTTTCCCCGAGAATGGGATGTTAAAACAATCGCAATGAGAGAATCTAAGGATCTCAACAAGATCGAGTTACATGATCTGTTTGCAGATCTCAAAGCTTATGAGTTTGAGCTGGAGTTCGAATTGAATAAGAGCCATCTACTCCACAAGTTACTAAGGCTCTGACAGCGGCAAAGGAAACATACACTATTAAGACTGCAGATCAACTGAGTAGTGATTCTATGTCACTATTTGTCAAGAAATTTGGAAAGTTCATCAGAAAGAACCACAAAAATTTCCAGAGCACAAATAAATCAAGTTTCAAACAGAAAGAACCAACCAATGATGATCAAGCTTGCTATAACTGTGGCAAGAAATGACACTTCATAGTTGAATGCACAAAACCAAAGAAGGATGAGAAGAAGACACCACACAATAAATTCACAAGAGAAGAAAGAAAGAACTTCAGAAGAAAGAAAGAGCAAAAAGAACTAATGGCAGAAGAAAACAATAGCAAGTAGGCAGAATCATATACTGAGTCATATTGCTCAGAAACTTATTCAAGTGAGAGAGATGATGAAGTTGTCAAATGCTGAATGGTAGGAGATAATTCAGAAATCCCAGATGATGGCGAGGCATTTTATTTTACTTCAGATGAATTTACTAGAGAAGATTTCATCACTGCTTTAAATGAAATGATTATTGAGTATCTAATACTATCTCATGCATTTGAGGAAGTCAAAACAGATGGAAAGAGCACAACAGATAAGTCAGATCAAATGGATTCTACGAAGTATATTGAATCAGACAGTCTAAAGGCTCAAATATATTTGTTAATGACCGAAAACACAAACATGAGAAGTGAACTCCAAGTTGTTCTATTTGAGAATTAAAGGTTGACAAACTAAGTAAATACTTGTAATAAGTTTTCTATTTCATTAGATAGACTGAATGGAATGAAAAAGCAAGCTCGTGATAGAACTGGCTTTGGCTTCAGCTTGAATGACAGCAGTTCATCTGAAACTAATAATCAGTCATGTCTGGATAAGAACAATTCCAAATATATGAAATTTGTTAAATCATGTACGACATATGAACACATTGAGCCTGAAATTCCTGATAGACCTCCAATAAATAAACATAGCAAACTTTTTCATAAAGGTTTGGGATATGTTGAGTTTTAAAGTTCACAGTTTAGAATGACCAAAACCAAACCAAACCAAATAGGTCTGGATATGGTCAAGAAAGACAGAACTTCATGACAACAAAACATAAATTGTATTTCAAAAACAAACTTGATCCAAAGAGGTATTGGAAGCCTAACATGAACAATCAGTCTGACTATTACACTAGGCACCCACAACACAATGCACGAAAGATATCAGCTAGATCACTTACTCTTGGAGGCATGTATCGTGGAAAATATATAAAGATAATTCAAGTATGGATTCCCAAGGGATTAATCCAGTGTGGACCCAAATAAATATGAGTACCAAAATTATTTTTATTTTTGATTTCAGGGTAAAAGAACTGACTGGTAAAGAAATCAGTTTGGTACTTGGAAAAGGGCTGTTCCAGACATATGACTGGAGAAATCAAGCTTTTGTCTGAATTTTCACAAGGTTTAGGACCCAAAATCATATTTGGAGATAATTCAAAGGGTATGACTATGGGTAAGGGTAAGCATATCCATGACAACATTATCATTAAAGACGTTTTGCTAGTAGAAAATTTAAAGCATAATCTGATTAGCATAAGTCAATTATGTGATTATGATTATTGTGTGGAATTTCAAAAACACACTTGCACAGTGTGATCCTTAAAGATCAAATATAAACTATGTATTTTGTGCTTGATCTTCGGCTCTTGTATAATTCTTCAATCTTAATTCTTGAACTCTTCAAAAATGACTTCAGTTGAATTGAACAATGTGGTAGAGTTATTTCTCGATCCAGGGGCTTCATTAAATGAGTTTGATCCCCATTTATAGATGTAACAACAGCGATAAAGAAATTTGAAATATTTTCGTACAAAAGAGTCGTTGCTTTGTCTTTTATTCTCTGTCAAATCTGACTTTCGTACGAAGAGATAGTGCACATGCACAGTAGCCATTGTACAGAAATCCTTATCCACAACTTCGGTCGACTGAATGCAGTTTGATAGATTGTGTTGGCAGTGACCTGATGGCTTCAGTTGAGTCCCACCTATGATTCCACTAGACTGGTTCAGTTTGGGTATCTTTAGTTTAGTTCGTTAGTTTAAATTCAGTTTGGGTAGGTAAACTGATGGCAGTTTGGGTCTCGATCAGTTTGAGTTATTAATCCAGTCTTATTTATTTTGCCTTAGAATATTTTGTGAAACACCAAAACTAAATAAGTGAATTTCCAACAATTTCTCTTTTTTTGGTGTTTGACAAAATATAGCATTTAAAATCCAGTAGGAAAAAACTCAAATTTCATTTCACCTTTTTTGGCATGGACAACCGAGGAGGCACAAATTTCAAGATTTAATGCTAAAGCAATCAACACTATATTCTCCAGCGTGAACATGAGGATTTTTGGTCTTATTGGTGATTGTGTTACTGCCAAGGATGCATGGGATACTTTACAAGAGCATTGTGATGGATCTGAGAGTGTCAAGAGAACAAGGATGAGGTTGTTGAATTCAAAGTTCGAAAACCTCCGTATGAGCGAAGATGAAACTATTTATGAATATGATCAGCGTCTTCGAGAGTTAGTCACTGAAGAATTCACTCTTGGAGAACCAATTGCAAAAACACCAATATGTAGATAAAATACCATAAGAACACTTGTCGTGCCAAAATCCATTATGTGATAAAAATATAGAGAACAAAAGAATCTCAGAGATACAATAGTAGATAAAATAGGATGAGATCTTCTATCTGTTGCTCAAATGATATTTGTAGGAGCCTGAACCTCAACTGGTAAGAGTGCTTTGACTAGTCTGGCCTGATGGCCTCCTCTAGATGAAATATATCCAGCTGGGGGAGTGATGGTTTGAGTAATAAGTACTTGTTGTGTCAAAGAGGAAAGAGACTTGATTTTATTGGTCATGAAATGAAAATTATCAGTCATTGCCCCTTGCAAAATTTGAACTTGAGTGGATAAATTGTCCAATTTATGTTCAACCTTTTCTTGAGATTGCCGCAGTTGAGGTAGAGAAGATGCAGCTTGGTTGAATTTGTTCATTGATTTGAAAAAAATAGTGAAATGTATTTGAGGCAACACTACCTCCTTGGTCAACGAGTCACGAATGGCCGAAATGTGATTTCTCACTTGGCCTTGATCATTTCTGATCGCTTGAATATTCTCAAAGAGTGTAGCCAGTGAGGACTCAGTGTCGTTCAAAGTGCAGTTCAGATCATAAAATTCTTGGTCAGAAGTTTCTTCTTCTACTGCTTCATCATCGCATTAGCTGGATGTACCTTTCTTACCAAAACTGAATTTAGCTAACTGATTGCCTTTGTTTAGAAGATCTTTATTTTTGTCCACTTCAACTGAAAAATTTCAACTTTGGCTACTTTTACTTCAATACTATCTTCCTCGGTGATTTTACTCTTTCCTTTTTCATTGTCAGAGTTAGACTATTTTTCAATCTCAGTCTTGGTTTTAATTTCAGTCTGGACTTTTGGTTGTGTGGTTGTTGGTCCTGACTAAATGATCACTTGAACATCAGTACACTCCTCAGATTGGTTAGCTTTAGGAACTGGGGCTAGAAATTCCAAGATTGTGTCTCTTATAATTTCTTCAAAAAAGAATCTTGGAATTGTAAAAGTGGTATCAATTCTTGTAGATGTTCTTGTACATATCACCAACGCCAAATTTGTTGGAAGAACTGATTCTGTCATTTCAACATTTAGAGCAGTTGACTTTCTCAGTTGTATTTCCAAAACTGTTTCCTTCACTGGACTTGCCACTTCCAAAATTTGTTCCTTAGGAATCTCAATATCTTCATCCATCTTCTCAAAATCCTCTCCTTCTTAAAATTTAAGCACAATGTCCTTTGTGAAATTGTTGAGAAACTCATCAATATTGATATTGGTCATCTCCTCAACTGGACTAGTGCCTCTTTGCATTTTAGAATCTAAATCGATCATGGGTCCAGTTTGGTGACTGAGATATTGCTCAACTGATATTAAATCAGTCTGGGTGGTCTCTTGTTCTACTTCATTCAACATTTCATCAAAATTGTGATCAGAGGAACATTGTTCTGCATCTTCACCTTGTCTTGATTCTTTGGACATAGAAAAGTCAATTGATTTTGCTGACTTGTGATATCTGGGAACTAAGATTAGTTCTTGGTCCATTTCCCACATTTTCATTTGGCTCTGAATAGTGATAAGGTCGGAGTCTATCTGTCTAAATACAACATTGTCATCATAGGAAGTAGACTCAGTAAAGTTTTAGTTATTCTTGAGCTCGGTCCAGATGGATGATTATCATAAGATCAAAGAAATACTTCCTTCTTTCCAGAGCTAACAAGATTTTATCAGTTTTAACAGTGTGCAGAACTGCTTGCTCCAAGGACAAATATCGAACTAAAGTATTTCTCCTTCTGAGCTTCTGTAACGCCCCAAATTTATCTTAATTGAGTTTATTTGAGATAATCGGAGATTAGATAATTCAAGAGCCGATTTGATTTTGATCAGGGTCTATTTTGCAATTTTTGGATTTTTCAAGGACTAAAATGCAAATATGATATTTTTTATAATATCTTAGCATGTTTGACTTGTCTTCACTTCTTCTCCATCACCTCCATCTCGCCTTCCACCATTGAAGATGCCCCAAAGTCTTTCCAAGATTTGTGATTTCAATTTCCGGTCGATCCGTCCGTTAGAATTTATTTTCGAAGGCAGATTCACGATCCCGACAGCGAGAGATTCGTTCTATAGTAAGTTTTTTCTCAGATCAGTTATATTTCTATTTTCGGATGTTGTTAAAATATACTGAGTTTCAGATATGATGTTCTTGAACTAGTTCTTATCGTTTATTCTCAGTCGGTTTTGAATTAGAGCGTCGTTCGGAATTGTTATGATTTTTGGAAGCATAATTCGAAAAAGTGGATTTTGAGATGTGTTGGATTTGAATTTTTGTCGATGTTTTAGCATTGGTTTGAGTTGTTTGCGATGTTGTACTGCTGTCTGTGTTTTCGGTTTGATCAGTATATAGCCGTTATGCCACCGGTTTGAGTTTTGGGATCTTAAACCGTTTGAATTGTTGAACTTTGGCTATTGGGTTTTTTCGTCGTTGTTAATATTTTTTTGCCTCCGTACAGATTCGTTTGAAGTCTGTTGAGCCCAGAGTTAGCAGAAGTCGATCGTCGAAGAGTTGGACGAAGAGCGGTATAGAATTTACCTTGAGCATTGTTGTTGTTTTAGGTTGTATAGATTTTGATATAACCTCTTATTGTAGCTTATCCAGAGTTGGAGCTATTCAAATCAAGAAAGGTACAAGCAGTCATTGTTTTAGCGGGATAGCACACTCAAGACAGTTGGTTCTTGAGTTTCCCTGAAATCACATACTTGCATCAATACTTGTTCTAAAATGGGAAACTTGTATTTTGTGATTGAATTCTTGCTATTATGTGAATTATGTTTTAATGCAATTGGTATTTCTATATGCATTCAAATTGAGCCTAAATATTTGATTTCAGCGAGCAGAACGGCCCTTTTTGTTTAGACGTTTTGGGGGATATATTGTGAGTGGCCTAGGTTGTAGAAGTTTACCTAGTGTCAGCATAATCCTTATAGTCGCACCAGAGTCTAGGGGATAGAGATACGTGGCACCACCTCAATCGGGAGAGTCGATGAGTTGTTACGTGATCTCATCCTCGGGATCCCAAAAGCATAGCAGCAATTCCTTGATTATCAGAGTTGATATCCCTGTTTTAAAGACATGCATTTCATTTGTATTAACATTGAATATGATGTCTTTATATCATGTTATTGAGATATTACTTGTTATTGCATGTTATATTGCTTCTACTGGGAATATCATTCTCACCGGAGTTATCTGGATGTTGCTTTGTTTTGTATGTGTACTTGAAAACAGGTGGGGCAGGATCGAGTCAGAGGAGACTTGGTTAGCATCGAGATCAAGGAATAGAAGTGGAACTCAGTTTAGAAGTCGAATCAGCATGTCAATATAGTTTATGTTTTGCGAGCATGTTTAGAATTCAAACTTATTTGTATTTTTTATTGTAAGCGAGAATTGATGCAGGTACTACCGAATCGAATGTATTTCAACTCTAGACTCTTCATGTATCGTTCTTGGTTAGATGGATATTTTAAATGCATGTGTTTAGGTTTGGAATGGATTTGTTTTCGATAGAGTGACGTTTTGGAGCGAGAGGCCGGTGCGGGCGCGCTTGTTTTAGGCAAGGCTCGGGCGCGGGCGCACGGTCGACTTTGTTTAAAAAAATTGTGGCTTTATGCCATGGCTTATTGTTGTTGCTTGAGAGATTTGTTCTTGATTAGATGCTTAGAACCGAGGTTCTCACATTAAGTGGTATTAGAGCGATAAATTCTTTGTTTGAACTAGAAGTGAGCGGGGTAGATCGAGTCCGTATGTATTGACTCCTCGCATGTGATTGAGTTATTTATTTGATTATTTAAATTCCATGTGAGCATGATTTATTATTTGAAAATTATTTGAATTACATGATTATGTGATTTAATTTATAATCATGGACTACTTGAGATATAACTTTTTTTTTATCGACTTGTATCCGAAATTCTGAGAGGTTGAAGGGCACCGAATTGTAGCGATTGAGATATCTGGTGTCCTAACCTTTGATTATCAGATGGGTCCTCGTCGAGTAATTAACAAAAACCCACCGCCATTTACTCCTTCGAACGAACATGCTAGTATCGAAATTGATCAGATGGATGCCACATCAACTCCTATGGAAACCTTGCTGATGAGGTTCCAATCCTTTAAGCCGCCAACTTTGAAGGGTACTGAAAACCCTGTTGACTGTTAGAGCTGGTTGGACGACATTAATCAGTTGTTTGATTCCCTTGATTATTCAGATGACCGCCGGACCAGGTTAGTCATTCATCAGTTGCATGGTGTTGCTAAGAACTGGTGGATCACGACGAAGAGAGCCATTGAGAATCGAGGTACAGTCATTACTTGGAACTTGTTCAAAACTGAGTTTTATAAGCGATTTTTCCCAGTTTCGTATCGAGAGGATAAGGGAGCCGAGTTTGCCACTCTGAGGCAAGGGCACTTGAATATCGAGTATGTAGCCAAGTTTGATAGTTTGCTGAGATTTGCACCGCACATTGTCGACAACGAAGAAGCGAAATCCGACCAGTTCCAGAGAATAAAATTTAAATTAAATTTTTTCTCAAGAATTGAAAAATAAAGTAAAATTCACATAAATAAAATTAAAATAAAATGAAATTAAATTAAATTAAATTAAATAAAAATAATAAATTAAAGCAGTAACATGGGTTGCCTCCCAAGAAGCGCTTGGTTTATAGTCGTCAGCTCGACTCTCCTGGTGCTTTTACACTGGCTCGATCAATGCAATTTTCTCCATATTCCGCACTTCCTGGCCAAAATAATGTTTCAACTGTTGGCCATTGACTTGGAAAGTTTGGTCGTCATGACAACTCATTTCCACGGCTCCATAGGTATGCACTTTCACCACGGTGAATGGGCCAGACCATCTCGATTTCAACTTACCTGGAAACAATCTGAGACGAGAGTTAAATAATAACACATGTTGTCCAGGCTCAAATTCTCTTTTTAACAATATTTTATCATGCCACTTTTTGGTCTGTTCTTTGTAGAGTTTGGCATTTTCGTAAGAATGATTACGAAATTCTTCTATCTCATTCAACTGCAACAGTCGCTCTTCTCCAGCAGCTTTCAGTTCAAAATTCAACTTTTTCACCGCCCAATATGCTCGATGCTCTAACTCCACTAGCAGATGGCATGCTTTACCAAAGACCAACTTGTATGGCGACATGCCAATAAGAGTTTTGAACGCGGTCCGGTATGCCCATAGTGCATCATCAACTTGATCGCCCAATCCTTCCGGTTAGTGTGGACCGTCTTTTCCAGAATTTGCTTGATTTCCCGGTTGGATATTTTAGCTTGCCCATTTGTTTATGGATGGTATGCACATGCCACTTTATGTCTAACCCCATATTTTGTCAGTAATGAATTAAAAATCTTATTGCAGAAATATGTACCTTCATCACTGATAATGGCCCTTGGCGTTCCAAACCTCGTGAAAATATTTTTCTGTACAAACTTTACCACTACACGAGATTCATTAGTTGGGGTGGCGATTGCTTCCACCAGTTTCAAAACATAATCAACAACCAACAAAATATAAGATTGACCAAAAGAGAGGGGAAATGGTCCCATAAAATCAATACCTCAAACATCAAATAATTCAACTTCTAAAATATTTGTAAGGGGTAATTCATGACGCCTAGATATATTACCCATCCTTTGACATCTATCACAAGCTTTTACCAAGGTATAACTGTCTTTAAATAAATTTGGCCAATAAAAACCAGACTGAAGTACCTTGGCGGCTGTTCGTGAGGCTCCAAAGTGACCGCCATACGACGCAGAGTGACATTGTTCCAAAATTTCTTTTGCTTCAGCTTCATCCACACATCTCCTTATCACTTGATCCGAACACTTCTTGTACACAAACGGATCATCCCATAGATAAAACTTGACATCATGGAAAAACTTCTTCCTTTGGTGATGATTAAGATTTGGAGGCAAAACCCCACAAGAAAGAAAATTAGCAAAGTCAGCAAACCAAGGAAGTTTAGAATTTACCTAAAAAAGATGCTCATCAGGAAATTGCTGCTTGATGAGTTCATATTGTTGGAGAAAACGGTGATCAGATCAATCAGAATTGATACCCGGTGCAGCGGAAGTTTTAAAATTTTATATGGAACGATTCCATATCATGGGTATCAAAACTTTACGATTAAATTGTGCGTGTAAAAATTAAATAACAATTAAATTTTTACCTTGAATCTCGAAGCGAGATTATGGACACCAACAGATTACTCTGCTCTTGTTGTATATCCCAGGAACTGATGGACGAACAATTCTTCAATCAGGTCCACGAACAGAAGTTTAATACCTCTGATAGATTGCACTAGAAAATCTATCAGAAGTTTCTACGAAGAGAATTAACGAATTTGATCCGTTAAACCAGACTGCAAATTCAAAATTCACAGGCTGGAATTTTTCGAGCAGAGAGGGGAGAGGGGGCGGCGGCCACTAGGTCCCAAAAACCCTAGTGAATTTCGAAAATTATGCCTCTGTTGTGTAATTTCTGTACTGCAATAACTTATTTATAATGTGGGCTGCTAACAGCTTAGGGCCCATTAGTCATAAGTTCAAGCCTGACAAGAAAAGCCCGCATGTTCAGAAATTAATATAAAATTCATCGTGACTCAGATTGATAAACCAATTTCACCAATGTGCACAGAAACCATTTCTGCATCTTTTAAAGTCAAGATAAATTTTCTGAATCGGAATTCAGTGATTTCCAAAAATGCCCATCCCTATGTCATTTTAGGAAATCTTACTCCTCTACTCTGATATAAGAAGTCCTACTTCTTTGTTCATTAAATTTAACTCTTTAAATTTAACTATCTCAACGGGGATTAAAAATCCATTACTTGTGTGACCCTCAATGGTTCAGGGTTACAGCTAGCCGTGGGCTCACAACTCCTTGTGACTCGGAACAACAATTTCCGACTTGCCCATCGAATCATGGTAAGAGCACCTAGCAACATCGCCCCATGATTCCCTAGGTATCACTGATAGTGCCTGCAAGAACCAATAGATTTTGGTTAGCGTACAGTACGGTCCCTTCATCCATATATCCCGATCGAATCAACAACCATTGGTAAATCGAGAGTCGTTCGAGATTCGATAACTATGCAATACATCTTGACGATCAAATAGTGACATCGCAAATGGCTTGAACCTAGACATCTTCATGTTGGTAAACACTGCTAGGCCCGATAATTTTGCGGATGCCATGAATAATGCAAAAGGAGCTGAAGCAGGTTTGTTGAGACAGAGAGGAGCTCCGTTTGTGCCTCAGCAGCCGAGACAGTTTCAGAATCAATCGTCTCAGTATCAGAATCAGCCATCACAGTATCAGAACCAACCACAGAGGTATGAAAGAGGAAGCACTAGCGGTAACAGAATGGATCATTTCAGAGCAAAAGGGAAACAATTCAAGAAGCCAGGGAGCAGTTCTTCTAGATCCAGTGGTTCCAAGCAGTTCGGTTCAGGATAGAGTTCTGGATTTTCATCTTTGTTCTGGAGCAAGTGTGGAGGTAGATACGCCCAAGAGCAGTGTGTAAGAGTCTTCGGGAACTGCAATATCTGTCAGCAGCCAAGACACTTTGCTAAGATGTGCCCCCAGCGTGGTAAATAACGAACTCAGAGTGGGAGTTCTTCTAGACCTATAGCTCAGCCTGAGAGGCAAACTTCTGCGGTTCACTCCTTTCAGCCTCAATAGCAGAATAGACAGGGAGGTAACCCGAATGCGAACCAGCCTCCGAGACAGCAGGCACGAGTCTTTGCTCTGACTAAGGATCAGGCTCAGGTAGCACCTAACGATGTTATAGCAGGTAACTGTTCGATTTTCGGTTATTCTGCTCATGTTTTGATAGATACGGGTGCGTCTCACTCTTTTATATCTGAGAAATTTGTTTTGATGCATGCCTTGCCTTGTGAGCCTTTTCCTGCTGTAGTAGCTGTTACTTCACCTTTGGGTGGAGGAATTGTTTCTGTTAGATTAGTCAGGAACTGTGAACTTCGATTTGAGGAGAATTTTTTAGAATTCGATTGTGTTGTTCTTGGGCTGTCAGATTTTGACTGTATTGTTGGTATAGATGCTTTAACCAAGTACAGGGCAACCGTTGATTGTTTTCAGAAGTTTGTCAGATTCAAACCTGAAATGTCAGACGAGTAAAAATTTTTCGGTAAGGGTTCTCGATATAGAATTCTTTTGATTTCTGTGTCATCGATGACTCTTTTGTTACAGAGAGGTGCAGAGGGATTCTTGGTTTATATGCAGTTGACATACTGAAATCTAGCCCAGAATTGGTTGATATATCAGTGGTTAGAGAATTTGCTGACTTCTTCCCAGATGAGATTCCTGGATTGCCGCCTATTCATGAGATCGAATTCAACATTGATTTATTGTCAGGTACTCAACCTATTTCCAAAGCTCCTTATCATATGACACCAGTTGAATTGAGAGAATTGAAAGAACATCTTGAGGATTTTATTTCCAAGGTATACATCAGACCTAGTGTGTCGCCTTGGGGTTCTCCTGTTCTCTTTGTACGGAAGAAATATGGTTCTATGCGGCTCTGTATTGATTACCGTCAACTGAATCAAGCAACAGTAAAGAACAGATATCCTTTACCTCAAATAGATGACCTTTTTGATCAACTGCGGGATTCTTCTGTCTATTCAAAGATCGATCTGAGGTCAGGATATCATCAGTTGAGAGTGCGTGAAGAAGATGTGCCTAAGACTGCTTTCAGAACGAAGTATGGTCATTTCGAGTTTATATTCATGCCGTTCGGTTTGACTAATGCTCCAGCGGTTTTTATGGGTTTGATGAACCGTATATTTCAGCGTTATTTGGATGAGTTTGTTATTATCTTCATCGATGATATTCTTATCTACTCGAAGAACCGTACTGACCATGTAGAGCATTTGAGGATCGTCTTGCAGATTTTGCGGGTTAAGCAGTTGTTTGCCAAGTTATCTAAGTGCGAATTCTGGTTGGACCGAGTTGTCTTCCTCGGTCATATTATTTCAGGAGATTGGATTTCTGTCGATCTCAGTAAGATCTAAGCGGTTATGAATTGGCCTAGACCAACATCAGTGCCTGAGATTCGAAGCTTTATGGGTTTAGCTGGTTATTATCGCCGATTTATCGAGGGATTCTCATATATTGCAAAGCCGATTACCCAGCTGACTCAAACAAATGCTCCTTTTATCTGGACTACAGATTGTGAGGCTAATTTTGTTGATCTGAAGAAGATACTGACCAGTGCTCAGATTCTTTTTATTCCATCAGGTACTGGAGGTTTTACCGTTTATTGCGATGCTTCTAACCGAGGCTTGGGATGTGTTCTTATGCAGCATAAGCACGTGATAGCATATGCATCGAGGCAGCTGAAGCCGCACGAGACTCGTTATCCGGTTCATGATCTTGAAGTGATTGTTTTTGCTTTGAAGATCTGGCGTCACTATCTTTATGGTGAGTCTTTTGAGATCTTTTATGATCATAAGAGCCTTAAGTATTTGTTTTCACAGACAGAACCGAATATGAGACAGATAAGATGGTTAGATTTGTTGAAGGATTTCGACTGTGAAATCAAGTACTATCCGAGAAAGTCGAATGCAGCTGCAGATGCCTTGAGCTGAAATCTTTGTTCTTTACACTAGTAGAAAAATCGCCTAAGACTTCGGTTAATAACCGAAGTCGTAGGAACTTAATTACCGAAGTAGTGTCACGTGAAGTAATAGGGTACTTTTTTACTTCGCTGAATCACCGAAGTCTTATACCTTAAATTACCGAATTCTTTGGTCATTTTTTGGAGGCAATATTGGACCGGTGCCAAAGTAAAAACATATATTTTACTTCGCTCATTTCATAAGTTACGAAGTCAAACATATGCTTATACTTCGCTTATTAATGAAATTACTGAAGCCATAGAATAGCTTTTACTTCATCAATTTCGTTAACAGACGAAGTGATATAATATCTTTTACTTCGTTAATTTTCTATATTACCGTAGTAAAATGCATTCTTCTACTTCGTCTATTAATGAAATTGCTGAAGTAATAGAATTTGTTTTACTTCGGTATTCTGATTAAAATACTAAGTAGAAGATAATGATTTACTTCGTTTATTCTAAAATTGCCGAAGCAATAGAACACATTTTCTAAATTTAAAATTTAGATACAATAATGCCATAAATATATTTTTGAAACATAAAAATACACTAATAATATTAATAAATCCATCCCAAAACGATACATATATAAATCAACATGTATTCTATCCACCAAAATAATCCGAAATTATATGCACATATCCACACATATTTCCTCAAAACTAAACGTGTACACATTCACGCGTATTTCCTCAAAAATAAGTATTATCCCAATTTGAAATGACATATTCAACCACTTAAACATGTACACATCCACACATATTTCCTAATAAAAAGTATTATCCCAATTTGAAATGACATATTCAGCCACCTACATTTCGTAGTAGTTGGAGACGATCTTCTCCCAAGCCTTGAGCTTTCATTTCCTGGCAAAAAACCCACACCTCAATAAGGTATTGGAATACAACAAGTTTAGAATGAGAGAAAACAATCAAGAAAGAATATACATACAACATGCATATCCACATAGTAGTTCATATGGTTGAACACAAGTGACAGAGGCTGAAAAGACAAAACCATTCCTTTTTTTGGTGTAACTGTGCTCGTTGAAGCTTGATGCATTTCAATTTCAAAGTCTGTAAACAAGTATATAAAACAAAAAAGTAAATGTAAATTATAAACAAATGGCATTAGCATATATTTTGTCTTTTCAATGCCACATGACACTAAAATATAAGAGATATAGTCGCGATCACCTTCGAATGCAGAAGATTTCTTTTTGCTGTCATTTTTGTCCATAGTTATAGTCTTTGAATCTGCCAAAGCTAAAAAGAGACTAAATATGTCAAATTAGGCTTCATTGTGAAAAAATAACATTTCAGTCGACTTTAAACTTACGATTCAAGAAACTCAGTGCTGCAATGAAGAAAATGTTGAAAATAATCGAAAATGCTATAAGTGCAATAACACAAATCCAAAACATATAGCCTTCGGTATAGAAGCCCCTCGATTGAAGGAGGACTTTCCCGACATTTGTTTCATTGAATCGAGGATCTGTATTAGGCTGCATCAAGAATCAAGCATAGAATGATCAAAGCACGACTATGTACCACAAGATTATGAGGAAATGAACTTGGAACTTACAACACTCCATCTTTTGTCGAGAAATTCATTCAAAGCTATCGCGTTTTGTCCGTAACTCATGGGAGAGAGATAATTAGCCCATCTAAGCCATGGCTCCAAATCATCTATCAGCAAAGATAAGATTCAGCTGTGGAATAGGAAAATTCCCGAATTACAGATCAATTGATCAAGGATCTTACTTTTCGAAACAATAAAACCCCCAAGAACAAAAACCATGAGCAAATTGAAGGTCCTTCCATCTACCAGTCTACCGTGTGGCATCTCTATTCTGAAAAACACAGTAAATGCTATAATCAACATTATCGTTATTTGGGCACTCATGAATATATATACAAACGAGTTCTGTTTCATGAGCAACCATTCTCTCGAAAATCAGGCAAGAAAGTGTCCCATTTGGAGATGCCATACTTTTCTTTTACCAAAGCATCAGGGTGGACATTGGCTCTATCATAAGTAATGCTCAACTCTTCACCGAGCTTTTGGCCGATGTGAAAGGAGCTGAAGGCCATTGCAAACTCTGTAACTGAGATATATTTGTAGGATTGTTCTTTCTTGAACCAGTATTGCGCCTGATCTTTCTTGGATGTCACTTCTTGGAGATATATCCTCCAAAATACGTCAATATGGCATAAAATTGCAACGACTTTGAGTTATTTGCTGAAAACAAGAACTGGTTTAGGGATTTCGGTCGTACCTAAATGCAGGACACTCGAACATCTTTTCGGCGCTGTACTATGGTGCCGATGCTCAAGGAACGGGAGAAATCCCCTCCCATGTAGAATTCCCTCCCAAATTATTGCTTCATAGCAGGGTGCTGCTTCAAATAGCTAGCTAGAAATCCTATGACCCAAAACATAAAAAGCACAATCTCCATTACACAAACACACAAAAGAAAAGAAGAAAATTTCATAACAGCAACAAAAATGCTGACTAATATCACCAATTTTTTGAAATTCTCTTGCCATCTCAGATAATTCAGCAATCCCCAGGTATAGTGCCCCAGCAGATAAGGTCCCCAATGCACGTTTAAATCCTTTTTTAAGTGTACCCCCTACAAATATATACCATAGATAGATTTCATCTTCTAATTCTATGATGAACATGTTAGTTTACACTTTATTGGACCACGAATCTACTGTTACACTAAAAGCCATATCTAGAATAATTCAAGGCAGTGTACTGGTGCTTTTGTCTACCTGAACATCTTAGATTTCACTTTTGCTTTCCCTGGAAGGTTCATCCTAGCAGACATGTCCATCTGAATCAAAAAATAAATAATATTATAAAGTTAATCATCAATAACAATGGAACCATAATAGAATAATGTTGTAAATATTCAATGTTAGACATTAGGTACATATATACATGAACCTCCTTTTGCACTTTAACAAAAATATCAGTTGGAATAGAAAGACCCTCAGTTTGCAAGTCTTTTTGCAGCAGCATTGCTCTTTTTTATTACATCAGCATGTTCAGCAGTAGTTTGCAAGTGTGGAGAGCTCCTGAGCTTTCTTGAAAAGCCCTCTTCTCCTCTTCGAAAACGTAACTTGTCTCGATGTCAAGTTATCGATTCTCTTTATCTCAATCTTCTGTCTCACCATTTTACGTACTCCTCTAGCTAATTCTTCAATCTGTAAACAAAACCCATCTATATATGTATATATATTCAGTTGTTATAACAAATTAATGTATATGGGTTATTGGTTTAAAAAAATTAATATTCAAAGTGGGGAGTTAATTAATAAAGAGGAAAGCATATCTTCAAGTACAACACATAATCCGAAATTAGTGGAAACCCTCGTATATTCTAGCCAAGAAAATATTGGAATATTTTATTTATATAATATAATAATATTATACAAATACAGTAGATGATATATTTATTTAGATCGAGAGTTAAGCTTTTCTGGGTTTTTAACCAAGAATCTTTCTGCGGGACAACATTGTTTTTGAGTAAAAATGGAAACTTTATCAGTTGTTGATTCAAAGAAAAGATTGATGCATGAAAACACCTAACTTGCTCAAGGGAAAGCTAAAGAGAATACTTCTCTGAAGTACGAGGTCCGTGTTCTTGAGAAGGAGCAAGACATCCGGATTGAGGAGAGGGAATTTAATCGTCGAACATTTACTCAAAAACAACTCGAGGAGAGTGTAAAAAAATTTTCTAAGTTGGAGTCAGAATGTCAAAGGCTACGCCTCCTTGTCCAGAAAGGGTTGCCTGGACCTGCTGCTTTGGCTAAAATGTCTTGCTCATTCCGGATTTCTTGCTCCTTCTCAAGAACACGGACCTCGTACTTTAGAGAAGTATTCTCTTTTTCATAAGATTCCACTCTCAGCATGAGGGCATTAAGATCAGCCTCTACATGAGTTCTATACATCGGTTTGTGCAATTACTCTCGGGCAGCTGTAAATAAACTCCTAAACTAGAATCAAGATAGAAAAACCAAGCCCCCAAACCAAAGCAGAACACAAGCACTAGCAGCCACACCCTACAGCTCGGATACAAACACTAGTGTAGGCAATGGATCGAACATTTAATGTGCAGCGAAAGTGAAACACGGGCAACAACGGGGGAACTCCAAAACCAACACCAAAATGATAACAAAACTTCTCAAACAACGTACAACTAGATCACTAACAACCACACATTCGTCAAAATCGCAGTAACCCCACACAATTCAAGAACGAACAAGAGCAAGAAACGTGATAGCGGTCAAATTCCCCATCTCAAAATGAAGGGACAAGGCACATAAAAAGTGATTCCAACACAATAATATCCAGTAAAAATCAAAGTAGAACGATACCAGTGAGCCTCAAACACGCTGCAAACATTAACTCTGCGCAGACTTGAAGCTGTCAAAATCCAAGCTCCAGCTCGCGTTCTATCCCCAATCCATCTATCAAAATGCCTTGAATATACAGAATAAATCGAGAAAAGCCGACTCCCAAGCCCCCACATCAGCCACCCATTCTCGCGCAAACAGCAGCAACTCTCAACCTCCTCCGATAATGGGAACTCGGATCGCTTGGGATTCCAACTTACATACTTGTCAGGTGAGAAATCTAAGAAAATAGTTTTTTTCCCTTGATTTTTGAATTTGGACCAGGCTTTGTCCCAATCTGTTGAGAATTTATCACCTGCAAAACGAAAACGTAGAAAATACTTAATAAGAGTAAACAGAACCCAATTTCAGTAAAAAAAATTTATAAAACTCATCCAAAAAGTACTTTTAAAACCCGAATCTATAGGAAAAGAGAAGGATTCATACTATTATTTCATCGGCGACAGCTCCTGGTGGTGGTGGAAGGCTGGAATTGTAAATCGGCGGCACGCTAGGGCTAAAGAAGGGGATCTCTAGAGTTTGGAAGAAGAGGATCGATGGAATTTGGAAGACGGCAAGTAGCTCTTAGTGATGGTGGAAGGCTGGAGTTGTCGATCGACGGGTGCTAGGGCTGAAGAAAGGGGATCGAGGGAGTTTGGAAGAAGGTTACGAATTTTAGATTTTTTAAGATTTCACCGATAATCAAAGGTTTTATAAAGATAGATATTTTAATTCACAACTTACCATTAAAAATTTATTTTTTTACTTTTTACTTCGGCAAAAACATATCTACCGAAGTAATATGTCCTCAAAAAATAAGTGAAGCCCGTGTTTTTTTAAATACCGAAGTAAAATGTGTGTTTTTACTGTACTTGTGTTATTACCGAAGTTGTTTATTACATATTACTTCGTTTTTAGTAAATGCCGAAGTAAAATGCGATTTTTCTACTAGTGTTATCTCTTTCTACTATCGGTGTTTCTCAATTGATCGATGATTGTTGCACTTATGGTTTGAAGTTTGAAACAGATAAGAGGACTATCAGAGTGTTTGTTATTCAAGACGATCCAGAGTTATTTGTGATTATGAGAGAAGCACAAAAGTCTGATCCGAGCATTCAGATTTCAATAGAGAAAGTCAGATCTGGGCATCACTCTAAATTCCAGGTTAGAGATGATGTTTTGTTTGTGAATATTCGTATTGTTGTGCCCAATGTTTCTTAGTAGAGACAGCTTATTCTTCGAGAGGCACATTGCAGTCGGTTCAGTATACATCCTGGAGGTCGAAATATGTATAACGATATGAAGAATCAATTTTGGTGGAAGACAATGAAGAGCGATGTTGCGATATTTGTATCCCAATGTTTGAACTGTCAGCAGGTGAAAGCAAAGAGGAAGCGATTGGGTGGTCTGTTGCACAGTCTATCTGTTCTTGAATGGAAGTGGGATCACATTTTGATGGATTTTGTCACGAAGCTACCGCGATCTGTTCGAGGATGCGATGCTATTTGGGTAGTGATCGACAGATTGACGAAGTCTGCTTGCTTTATTCCGTACAGAATGACGTATCGTCACGATCAAATGGCTGAGTTGTATGTTAGCAACGTTATGAGATTGCATGGTGTGCCAAAGACGATCGTTTCAGACCGAGACCCTAGATTCACTTCGCACTTTTGGCACAGTCTTCAAGAGGCACTTGGTACTCGATTGCATCTGAGTACAGCATATCATCCTCAGACCGACGAACAGCCAGAGCAGACTATCCAGACGTTCGAGAATATGTTTCGAGCAGTAGTGCTAGACTTTGGCACTAGTTGGCAGGATTTTTTGCCTCTTGTAGAGTTTTCTTACAACAACAGTTATCAAGCAAGTATCGGTATGGCACCTTTTGAGGCTTTGTATGGTAAAAAGTGGCGATCTCCTTTGTTTTGGGATGATCTGTCTGAGTCACCTAATTTGGGACCGGATATGCTTCGAGATATGGCGAGCAAGTAAAGATCATTCAGACGAGAATGAAGTCAGCTCAAGATTGTTTGATAACTGGCGAGTTCCCAGACCAATTACGATTGATACCCGGTGCAGCGGAAGTTTAAAAAAAAATTTCATGGAACGTTTCCATGGTATGGGTATCAACCGTTCATCGATTGAATTACGTGTGTGTAAAATTTAAATAACAATTAAATAAATTTTACCTCAAATCTCGCAACGAGATTAATGGACACCAACAGAACAATTCTGCTCTTGTTGTCTCTCCCTGGAACCGATGAACGCCTTCAATCAGGTCCACGAACAGAGGTTTAATCCCTCTGATAGATTGCACTAGAAAATCTATCAGAAGTTTTCTGCGAAGAGAATACACGAATTTGATTCGTTATTCCTTACTGCGATTCAAAATCACAGACCGGAATTTTCTCGGGCAGAGTATGGGGAGGGTTCGGCCGAAACAACCTTTGAGAGGAACTAGGGTTTTCGATTTTTGCTCTCAAAAATTATGACCTATTGTTTGTAATTTCTGTACTGAAATAACTTATTTATAATGCAGGCCACTAACACCTTAGGGCCCATTAATCATAAGCTGGGGCCCGACAAGCAAAGCCCACTCGTTCAGAAATTAATATAAAATTCATCGTGACTCCGATTGATGAAACGATTTCACCAATGTGCACAGAAACCATTTCTGCACGTTTTAAAGTCAAAATAAATTTTCCTGAATCCGAATTCAGTGGTTTCCAAAAATGTCCATCCCTATGTCATTTTAGGAAATCCTACTCCCTTACTCTTATTTAAGAAGTCCAACTCCTTAGTTCATTAAATTTAACTCTTTAAATTTAACTATCTCAACGGGGATTAAAACTCCATTACACTGTGTGACCCTCAATGGTTCAGGGATACAGCTAGCCGTGGGCTCACAACTCCTTGTGACTCGGAACAACACTTTCCGACTTGCCCAACGAATCATGGTAAAGCGCCTAGCAACATCGCCCCATGATTCCCTAGGTATCACTGATAGTGCCTACAAGAACCAGTAGATTTTGGTTAACGTACAGTACGGTCCCTTCATCCATATATCCCGATCGAATCAACAACCATTGGTATATCGAGAGTCGCTCAAGATTCGATAACTATGCAATACATCTTGAAGATCAAATTAGTGACATCGCATGTGCTACTAAGAAACCATTTCTTAAATCACATCAAGTACTCTGGCCAGAGATTTGTCACACTAATATCTCCTCAGATCGCATAGGATATCCACACTCGCAAGTATGTGGTGAATCCTTGACAACAATGCATTGACTCCTATATGTGTCGTAACTGTACCCAATCTCGACACCTGATGACCCCCTCAGAGTCGGTAAACGAGTCAAAGCACAGTACTAGCATATAGAGTCTCCATGATGTTTCAAGTCGTAAGGACTAATGGTGTACAACCAAAACCGCGGACTTTATCCACTCGATAAGTGATAACCACTTGGAAAGTCCGGATAGGGTAGTTCGACTATTCATCCTATGAATATCCATTTGCATGCTTCGAACATCTCCATGTTCCCTACCAATGAAACGTGGTACTCCGCATCGCAAATGCTAGTCTCAAACTCGAGCGATCCTTATCCTTATTATCGGACGGCTCAATTGACTAGGAACGATTTTAGAATATACAGTGACTATAAGATGTATTTCATGATAGACATCTCCATGTTCTACCACATCTTACATACACTATAGTATATTCAAGGTCTTTATCAAAACAACAATAGTATATCACAATATAACAATATGAAGTAATATAAAGTCATTGCCATAAAAGTGTAAATAATATTAAACAAAAGATTGTTTATACAAAGAGTCAACAAAGCCCATAGCCACACAGTTGGCTCACTGGGCACCCACTCTTACAAAGATAGACAGACAAAGTATGCAAATATCAGACGCAGACCTCTGAGTTTCGATCAGGGAGACCGAGTATTCTTGAAGATTTCTCCTTTCCGAGGCACTGTCAGATTTGGTAAGGGAGGAAAGTTATCTCCGAGATTCATCGGACCGTATGAGATTCTCGAGAAGTTAGGCGATCTTGCCTACAGACTTGCACTTCCTCCATCTTTATCTGGTATTCACGACGTTTTTCACATCTCTATGTTGCAGAAATATCATCCAAATCCTTATCATATTCTTCAGCCTGACAAAGCCGAGCTTGACAAGACTCTGAGCTACTTTGAGAGACCGATTTAGATCCTTGATCGAAAGGAGAAGCAGCTAAGAACCAAGCCGATTCCTTTGGTGAAAGTTCAGTGGAGCCGTCACGGAGTCGAGGAAGTGACTTGGGAGACAAAATCTGATATGAGACAGCGGTTTCCAGATTTATTCGGATGACATGAGTTTTTCTTTCTGTCTTAAGTTTCTTAATTCTATCTTATGTGATTGATTCTTATTGATTTCGAGGACGAAATCTATTCTTGGAAGGGGAGAATTGTAACGCCCCAAATTTATCTTAGTTGAGTTTATTTGAGATAATCGGAGATCACAGAATTCAAGAGTCGGTTTGATTTTGATAAAGGTCTATTTTGCAATTTTTGGATTTTTCAAGGACTAAAATGCAAATATGAGATTTGTTATAATATCTTAGCATGTTTGACTTGTCTTCACTTCTTCTCCATCACCTCCATCTCGCCTTCCACCATTGAAGACGCCCCAAAGTCTTTCCAAGCTTTGTGATTTCATTTTTCGGTCGATCCGTCCGTTAGAATTTATTTTCGAAGGCAGATTCGCGATCCCAGCAGCGATAGCTTCGTTCTATAGTAAGTTTTTTTCATATCAGTTATATTTATATTTTTGGATGTTGTTAGAATTGACTGAGTTTTGGATATGATGTTCTTGAACTAGTTCTTATCGTTTATTCTCAGTCGGTTTTGAATTAGAGCGTCGTTCGGAATTGTTATGATTTTTGGAAGCATAATTCGAAAAAGTGGATTTTGAGATGTGTTGAATTTGAATTGTTATTGATTTTTTAGCATTGGTTTGAGTTGTTTGCGATGTTGTACTGTTGTCTGTGTTTCCGATTTGATCATTATATAGCTGTTATGCCACCGGTTTGAGTTTTGGGATCTTGAACCGTTTGAATTGTTGAACTTTGGCTATTGGATTTGTTCGTCATTGTTGATCTTTTTTTGCCTCCATACAGATTTGTTTGAAGTTTGTTGAGCCCAGAGTTAGCAGAAGTCGATCGTCGAAGAGTTGGACGAAGAGCGGTATAGAATTTACCTTGAGCGTTGTTGTTGTTATAGGTTGTATAGATTTTGATATAACCTCTTATTGTAGTTTATCCAGAGTTGGAGCTATTCGAATCGAGAAAGGTACAAGCAGTCATTGTTTTAGCGGGATAGCACACTCAAGACAGTTGGTTCTTGAGTTTCCCTTAAATCACATACTTGCATCAATACTTGTTCTAGAATGGGAAACTTGTATTTTGTGATTGAATTATTGTTATTATGTGAATTATGTTTTAATGCAATTGGTATTTCTATATGCATTTATATTGAGCCTAAATATTTGATTTCAACGGGCAGAACGACCCTTTTTGTTTAGAAGTTTTGGGGGCTATATTGCGAGTGGCCTGGGTTGTAGAAGTTCACCTAGTGTCAGCATAATCCTTATAGTCGCACCAGAGTCTAGGGGATAGAGATACTTGGCACCACCTCGATCGGGAGAGTCGGTGAGTTGTTACGTGATCTCATCCTCTAGATCCCAAAAGCATAGCAGCAATTCCTTGATTATCAGAGTTGATATCCCTATTTTAAAGACATGCATTTAATTCGAATTAACATTGAATATGATATCTTTATATCATTTTATTGAGATATTACTTGTTATTGCATGTTATGTTGCTTCTACTGGGAATATCATTTTCACCGGAGTTATTCGGTTGTTGCTTTGTTTTGTATGTGTACTTGGAAACAGGTGGGGTAGGATCGAGTCAGAGGAGACTTGGTTAGCATCGAGATCAAGAAATAGAAGTGGAACTCGGTTTAGAAGTCGAATCAGCATGTCAATCTAGTTTATGTTTTGCGAGCATGTTTAGAATTCGAACTTATTTGTATTTTGTATTGTAAGCGAGAATCGATGCAGGTACTACCGAATCGAATGTATTTCAACTCTAGACTCTTAATTTATCGTTCTTGGTTAGATGGACATTTTAAATGCATGTGTTTAGGTTTGGAATGGAGTTGTTTTCGGTAGAGTGACGTTTTGGAGAGAGAGGCCGGCGCGCGACTTGTGGCGCGGGCGCGCGGGCGCGCATGTTTTAGGAGAGGCTCGGGCGCGGGCGTGCAGTCTTCTTTGTTTAAAAAAAATTTGTGGCTTTATGCCATGGCTTATTATTGTTGCTTGAGAGATTTTTTCTTGATTAGATTCTTAGAACCGAGGTTCTCACAGCTTCCGAGCAAAAATAACTGTTCTAAACTAGTGCCATTCCTCGAATATAACGATTTTAGCTTATGCGAACTCGATTACCTCATCCATCAATAGATCAATTTGAGTTTGGATGGGGTTAACTAGTCTGTCAACTTCTTTTGAAACTTCTATAATAGAAATTTTCTTAGATTCCTTGGACGTCTTCAAATTTAATAAAGAATGAATAACTTCAACAAAGTTTATGACTGTTCCACGTGGAGGTCTTGGAGCTGGAAGAATTGTAGGTATGTTCACATTTTGTAGTGGGGCTGTAACTCTGTCTATACCCTTAACTGAGCTTATGGGTTCTGATACTATAGCCTCTGTTAGGATCGATTTTTTTTCTTGAAATAAGATTTTTTACTCAAAGAAGCAAAGCAGTTCAACGGCAGAAATATATTCAGTTGAGCAGTTGAATGCGTGAATCTTCAAGAATGAGTACTGTTGTTTTCAGCAACTAGACTCTAGTTTTTCTCTTGTGTCAATGTTAATCACCCAATAGATATATGTGCGGAAATAGGCTAACTAACAGATAGAAAAAATATGTAGAATGGCTTGGCTTGAAATATGAAAGGAACATATATTTTTATGGATTTTCAAAGAGTTAATTGCTCCTACGTCACTCCATCTTTCACACAGGTAATGAACCACTAGAAAACTTTGGTTTATATAACGTCTTCTATACAACTCACTTCAATCGTAGTACTTATCATTTGCCTAGATCGAAACTCCTAGAACATAATACAAGTTAAGACAACACGTCTTAACACCGAAGCAACAAGTGAAGTATAGTCAGTTTGAATGAATTCAAACAGGTGAACAACTCCTATTCTCCAATCTGAGATAGTCAGTTGGGAGTTGTTTCTTCCTCCTTTTTGATCCTTTGTAAGATCTGATATATGACTTGTATGAGTAGGCTAAGTGAGCAGATGAGAATATTCTTGTAAAGTGCTCTAAGAATGATTTGTTAGCTTGTAAGTTGTTGTATATCTCTCTGTCTTATCTGGTTAGCATCATCTTAAATATAGACAAGTTTGAGAAATGTTTGTCTTGATGTCTTCATAAATGATTTTCTCAAACGTTTCTTGATCTTCTGCATGTATTCATAAATATATGTCGTAGATGTAGTTTATTATGCACATATTTTGATAAAGATGTTTCAACGGCTCTATCTTTGTAAATAAGCAGTCGGATGGTTGGACTGTGTAAAGCAGTTGAACCGAGCAGTTGGCACCTGACCATTTTGTTTGAGCAGTCGACATTTAATCATTTCGACTGAGCAGTCGATACATAAGCAGTCTTGATCAGACTTGTCATATATAATAGAACTGGATGTATGAAGTGGTTCTTCAAATGGACGAAAGCAGGTGAAGATAAAGATGTTTCAATGGCTCTATCTTTGTAAATAAGCAGTCGGATGGTTGGACTGTGTAAAGCAGTTGAACCGAGCAGTTGGCACCTGACCATTTTGTTTGAGCAGTCAACATTTAATCATTTCGACTGAGCAGTTGATAAGTGCATTTTGTATGCATTAGTTTGTGACATTTTTATATATAATTTTGTGTGCGTTCATATTGTTTTTATGTGTTTTAGTTCATGTGTGTGTATTTCACTCCTCCGCTTAATTTTTTAGGAAAATGGATTTTTGAAGAGTTAATTACGGAGCAGCTTTGATCTAAAAATCATATTTAATTTTAGAAAGATCTAAATCCGATCTTCACCGTTCAGAATTAAGTTCAAGGTGTTTTGAAGCTGCAGTCCAAATTTCAGGTCAATCTGACGGCTAGAACTCAAGATATGAATTTTTCAAAATCGTCGCTTGGAGCAGGTTGAAGGTTGCGCTGATGGTGAGAGTTGTTGCGCGTTTGCACAACAATAGGCGCAAATAAACATGGAGAAGGTGCAATCATGCATCAAGGATTGTGTTTGATTGTTCTAGAAATAGTCCTTCGAACAAATTAGGAAAATTCCCGTGAATTACAATTAAGTCTGATATCTTAGATTGACTGCTTGTTACATGAATTGTCTGGTACCTATGTGTGTCCTTGATCGAAGCTTTTTCCAAATTTTAAGTAATCCAAAGTCTTCTGCTGTGTTTTAATTAATTAAATTTTAATTGCAATTTTTAATTATTAGTTAAAATCTGAAATCGATATTTTTGATTAGTCTAGATTAAGTATAAATAAATATATTTTGGTAATCATATTTTTACAGTCCCTGTGGGTTCGACACTTGGACCTTTGTCCACTATATTATTACTTGACCTGGTACGCTTGCCAGTTGAATTTATTTACACCAATTAACGCGGTCAGCAGCCGATACATAAGCAGTCTTGATCAGACTTGTCATATATAATAGAACTGGATGTATGAACTGGTTCTTCAAATGGACGAAAGCAGGTGAAGATAATTTGACTTGACTTCTCTCCTATATTTTGACTTCGACTACATCTATTATATCTCGCGATGTGAACCAGTTTGAATAATTATCTAAAGAAGTTTGTCAAACACCAAAAACTGTTCCAAAAATTTTCTTCTTTTTGGTATTTGACAAATTTAATCAGTTCATCAAGCTTGTCAATTTTCTAATTTATTTAAAAAATTCTTTAAGTCTTGTTTTGATTCTCTTGACTGGTATTTGTATTTTCTCTTGAGTAGTTCCCCCCGAGACTGATATTTAATAATTTTTCTCTTTGTGACTCCAGTTCACGTTTTTAGGAACATTTATTACATCTCTTCGTATCCTGAAATATTATGGAAAAAATTGAGAGTATATGACTGATAGGTTCATAATATTTATATTTTTAATATCATATCTCTCGTGTTTTTTATCTTTTGCATTTGTTAATTGGTTCATTTTTGTCGTGTTTTGTAGTTGGAGGAAGTTTGATGATCTTGGCAAAATTTGGGCTAAAAGAGTTGAATTCTATCACATTTGAAGCTGCCAAGAGAAATTTTAAAAAATTGAGCAAACTAGAAGAGGTCTTGAAGCAAGGCATGGGCGCGCTGTGTTACCACGCTGTTACTGTCCGGTGAAAATTGAAGATTTCAGATTTGAGAAGAAAATAACATATTTGAGGAATTATAAATATGGTATTTAATTTATGGAAGAATTTTGAAGAGAAGATTTTCTTTTGGATAAATATTGTTGGAGATTTGTTTTTTTCATTTAAACAATTATCAAGATTATCTTGTAGATAATCTTATCTTTTTCCTAGATTTTATTTTTTTCCTTTTCTCGTAGGATTTAGACGTTAGTTTTAGTTTTTAGGGATTTCTACAGATTTCTGCTCTTCTTCTGGACGACTTGAACGACAGAGAAAAGCGCAAGACAGTGAATTTTTTTTTCTTTTTTTTTCTCTTCATAATTTCTAGGTTTAATCTTTTATATTTCTAGGAATTATGAAGCCAACTATGCTTAGCTAAGTTTTTAATTCTGATTCAAGGATATTTTTTGGTATTTCGATTATCACTGTGAGGTTATGTGTTTAAATTGATGTTCTTGTCTGTTTTTAGTATTTGTTAATTTATGATTTATTTCATGAAAGTTCTGGGTGGATTAATCTGACAAATTAATTTGATTTATGATTTTTTATTGCTAACCATGAGTTCAGTGATCCGTAATTGTCATGAATGATTGGTACTTGAGTAGCGATAGATTACGTGTGTTGTGCTATCATAGCATTTTTAATCTAAATAAATCAACGTAACTAGATTAAACAATTGCAGCTATCTCGATTGTTAGATTTTAGGATTAACTGTTTTCACAAATCGAAAAGCTATTTTTAATCAATATGGAATGCTATCGTGCCCAGTTGGTTATTGATAAGTTTTGACTGGATGCTGGATTTGGTCAATTAAATTAGGAGAACACAAAAATCTTAGTGGCTATCCCTATGATTTTAAGGTTAATTGCTAGAAACTGTATGAATAAATTATTTGTTAGCCGATGACCAGTGATATAATTGAAATACGGAAATTCCTTGAATCAGAGTTTGTTTAATTATTGAATTTAATATCTATTTGATTGTTCATCTCATTTATTTAATTCTTGCTTATTTTTATTTTTATTTCTAATGCATATCAAAACCCCCCCTTTAGTTAAATTTACTTGAAAGAAATAAATATCTGTTCCCTGTGGATTTGACCCTGCTCACTACTACACTCATTTTTGTTAGGGAGTAGAAATTTTAAGTTTGTTGGCTAACGACAGGCCTATCAAATTTTGGCGCCGTTTTCGGGAAACGGTGTTAATAATTATTTCTTTTGAGTTTTGCTATTTATTTTTTTCCTTTTTATGCCTCGTTCTTCTAGTACAGGTGAACTAGAATACATTCCAGAAATCGAGAAGAAAGCTAGGAGGTTGAGAAAAAAAGCGCGGCTGCGAAGTAACCAAGCATCAATTTCATCTCTTGGTTTGAATGTTGCATCACATTCAAGTGAGTCTGAAAGGGAATCTGAACTCGAATTTGAGACTGAAGAAAGTGAGTGCGAAGAAACAATGGCAGGGCTAGCACAAAGAACCCTCAGGGAGTTAGCTAATCCTAATGTTACACCGCAGCCATTATGCATTCAATTCCAAAATGCAAATTTTGAATTAAAATCTGGTTTGATTCACTTGTTGCCAACTTTCTGTGGTCTTGCAGGTGAAGATCCACACAAGCATTTAAAGGAGTTTCACATTGTTTGCACAACCATAAAACCCCAAGGAATTACAGAGGAACAAATTTCATTGCGAGCTTTTCCATTCTCTTTAGCTGACAAAGCCAATTATTGGCTCTACTATTTACCATCTGGAACAATAACAACTTGGAATGGAATGAAGCAGCAATTTTTGGAAAAGTTCTTCCCAGCTTCGAGAGTAGCAAACATTAGGAAGGAGATTTGTGGGATCCGGCAGTTACAGGGAGAGACTTTGTATGAGTACTGGGAGAGATTCAAGAAGCTGTGTGCGAGTTGTCCGCAACATCAAATTTTTGAACAATTTTTGGTTCAGTATTTTTATGAGGGACTCTCAGTTTTTGATAGGAACATGGTTGATGCTGCAAGTGGAGGCCCATTAGTGAACAAAATGCCTCAAGAAGCAAGAGATCTTATCGCCAACATGGCTGCCAATGCACAACAGTTCGGAACTAGGGAAGACAATGCTCCACGACAAGTTAATGAGGTAAGTGCTAGTCCTATTGATCAAAAGTTAGATTCATTGACTTCTCTTTTTGAAAGGTTGGTTGCAGGCCAAGTACAACAGGTCAAAGCTTGTGGTATATGCTCGGGTCTTGGTCATCCAATGGATATGTGTCCAACGATACAAGAAGATCAAGTGCAGCAAGCTAATGCAATTTGTGGATTTCCTGGACAACCACAACGCCGATACGATCCATATTCTAATCCGTACAATCCAGGATCAAAGGATCATCAAGATTTTAGCTATGCTAATCCACAAATGAACGTGTCTATGCCTCAAGTGCCATCATATCCTTCTAGATCACAACCTCTACTAGCTTCCAATACAAGTGAGTATCTAGAAAATATTGTTAAGGATCTAGCCACTCATACTTTGCAATTTCAATAGGAAACAAGGGCCAGCATGCAAAATTTGAATACTCAAGTGGGTCAGTTGACAACTGCACTCAATAGGTTGGAAGCACAAAATTCAAGTGGTCTAAATTCTAAGACTATGGTGAATACAAGAGAGAATGTTAGTTCAATTACATTGAAAAATGATAAAGAATTTGAGGATCAAGAAAATATGGTACCAGCACCAGCCCATCAAAATAAAGACAATGAGATAAAAGTGGAGGAAAAATGAACTAACCAAGATGATGCACTAAAAGGTAAGTTTTCTCCTCTCTTTGTGTATAAACCTGTTCCCCCATTCCCCCTTGCATTGAATAGGAATTGTGAAAGTATTAAGGAGTTGAATGAAAATTTTCGTAGATGCGGGGTTAATATTCCTATATTAGATGATATTAAACCAGTACCTCGTTGTGCAAAATTTTTAAAAGAATCGTGTAATACGAAAATGAGACAGAATTTGAAGGAGTGTCAAAGGGTAAAGATAGGAGAAAATGTGTCAGCTGTTCTGCAAAGAATATTCCTATCAAATGCAGTGATCCAGGTATGTTTTCTAATCCTTGTACAATTTGCGATACTAGACTTGAAAAGACTATGTTGGATTTAGGTGCTTCTATCAATGTCATGCCTTATTCTGTTTATAATGAAACTGCAATTGTGATTCAGATGGCTGATAGGTCCACTATTTATCCCAGGGGTGTAATTGAAGAAGTTCTTGTGAAAGTTGATAATTTGGTTTTTCATGCTGATTTTTATGTGATTGACATGCAAAATAGTGATCTAAATAGTCCAATTTTGCTAGGAAGACCATTTCTAAAAACTTCAAGATCTATCATAGATGTTAATAATGGTACTCTTACTATGGAATTTGATGGCGAGATTGTTAAGTTTAATATTTATGATACCATGAAATATCCTAGTTGTGGAAGTACTATTAATGCTCTTGATATCACTGATCACTTGTCACAAGAAAATATAAAATTTTTGGATGAAAATAATTTAGAGGATATTGTTGCAATACCTGCTGAAAATTCTAATACTATATTTTTTCTCTATGATTTGCATGCATCTAAAATTGAGCGAAAACTTTCTCCAGATCGACCTAAGCAAATACCCATGGAAAATGGAGGAAGTTATCAAGAAATTGAGATTTCCAAGAAATTCAAGCATAACAAGCATAAACTGAAATTTGCTATGAAAATTCCCAAATGGTTGAAGCTGGACAAAGTAACAATTTATGAACCACCATGAGAAACAAGACAACTTGGAGTCGAGCCAACGACAATAAAAAGAGGCGCTTTTGGGAGGCAACCCAACATTTTTTTTTTAACTTTTTTTATTTGTTATTGAGTTTGGTTAGAGCTTTGAAAAAAAATTCAGAAAATGATTTAGTACAAGGCGTGCCCACGCCCTGTGAAAAATCATTTTTTGTACGAAAAATCAATTTTTCTTCTTAAAAGCTTTAAAATTTTTAGAAAATAATTTTCTACAAGGCGTGCCCACGCCCTATAAAAAATTATTTTCTGTTTTAAAAAAAAAGTTTCCAATTTGTTTTAGTTTTGTTTATTTAATAATTTTAATTATCTTATTATAATTACAATACTTAAAATAAAAGGGTTTATCGTGTAATCATTCTTCTTTTTTTTCTTTCTTATTTCCGCCCCTCCCGTCTCGTTATATCCTTCATCTCCAAGTCACCCGCTCGATCACCGTAATCTTCACATCGCCTTCATATCGCCGCCTCAATCCTGTTGTGCTGCTTTCCTTCATGTCCACATACCAACAGCCGCCTCTTCATTATCAAGCCGTCCACGGCCAAATCGCCTCTGTTGTTTTTATTTTTCATCTCGGAGCGTCGTATACGATCTATGAAGTCGCCCCTTATTCCTTCACGCCTGCGAAGCCTGCTTCTTTGCATCGTCTCCAGAAGACAGCCGCCACTGCGTACCCCTGTTCACCCCTGCCCTTATCATCATCATCATCGACAATCTCCATCATCTCCAGCCGCTGCTGCCCTGTCACTCCTGCTGCTGTTCATATTCGGTCACCATCGTCGCTTATCACTCTCATCTCTCACACCATCGCACCACCTTCACGTCATCACGGCAAAGAATCCCCGAACAACAGTGCCACTGCTACCCATCTGCTCCAGCCACCTTCGTTGCCGTCGGTTCACAACACCAGCGACGCCGCCTGTAATGGGCTGGGTGCGTCCCTCTTCTTCTGGCCCATCTGGCCTTCTGCTCTGGGGGCCCAGGCCCATACTCATGGTCTTCTCTCCACTTGGAAAGGAGAGTTTTTGCCCTCTCCAGGATTCGAACTTGGACCACCAGACATATATCCAAATTCAACTCAATCCTGGTACCACTAAGCTGATACCAGGATTAAGTTGAATTTGGATATATGTCTGGTGGTCCAAGTTCGAATCCTGGGGAGGGCAAAAACTATCCTTTCCAGGTGGAGAGAAGACCATGAGTATGGGCCTGGGCCCCCAGAGCAGAAGGCCAGATGGGCCAGAAGCAGAGGGACGCACTCAGCCCATTACACCGCCCGCTTATCTCCATCTCTGCGAGCGACGTCGTCGATCTTCACCTTCACCTTTTTGAATCACCGGCCAACACCTTCATTGTTTTCCTTCATATCCAGATCCCCGAGCACTTACACCAGCCACTACCACCATCAGCGGAACTCGGTGATATCTTTCTACTTTTCAATTGATCATAAGATGAATTCTTATTTTTGGATCAATGTGCCAGTGATTATTAGTTAAACAATGATTTAGTTCCGTGCTACTCACTACTGTGATGTTGGATAGTTGAAATATTTTGTTGAGTGCTACATTTTTTATGTCATGGGTCAGGTTTATATTGCCTTGCAAAAGAAAGAAGTCGTCTCGTCAATGCTCAAAATCGTTAGGGGAGTTCTCTAACTACCCTTAAGCTTTTATGGTTTTGTCTGAGCATATATTTATGTCATTGAAGACAATGTCTGATTTAGGTGTGGGAGATTTTAAGGGATTTGTGTCATTCAATTTTGTGAGTTTCAGTCCAAGATGTATTTAGTTCATGCTTATTGTTTCTCTCTTCTGAGTCCTGGATACTTCTAGCACTGATCCCTTCTAAAAAAAAATTGTATTCTCTTTGCTGCATTGTGGAGTTGCTCTTGATAATTGGTTGAAAGTACAAATGTATGGGTCTAACACATAGCCATCTTCTGTGGTGAGATTTGGGCCAATGAGCAGTCACTAAATCATGCTCTGTTTTCTTGATTGTGTGTTTGTCATGCATTGTTGATTTTTCTAGAACTTGCATTGTTATACATGTTCTCATTAACCTCTTTGGTGGATTGAATGCATTGTTCAAAAAATTAAGGGCCCTAGGTTAAAACCATTATTTTTCATATGCCCCTGCTTTGAGCCTACCTTTATGCATATACCTTTAGTGAGCCAATTTTGAGTCTGATCCTTTTCTTTGAAAAATACCCACACTATAAGCCATGAAAATCCTTTCTTTATTGATTATCTCATTTTTGAACCTTGAATTGAAAAATCATGTAAACTTTTCACATATGACACTATTTGAAGCAAAAGCTGTGAAAAAGTGTGGAGACTTAGTTACTCATGCTCCGAG
Organism: Henckelia pumila; assembly: GCF_033568475.1. Taxonomy (NCBI): domain Eukaryota; kingdom Viridiplantae; phylum Streptophyta; class Magnoliopsida; order Lamiales; family Gesneriaceae; genus Henckelia; species Henckelia pumila. The sequence continues at coordinate 151,569,048 of NC_133121.1, forward strand.
TCTTATAATTCTCTTTTCTACATTTCAAATTCCCAAAAAAAAATGATGCAAATACGGGAAAGAAAAAAAAAGAGTCAAAATGAAAATAGAAGAGAAATTTTTTTTTGAAGAGTGATGAATGAGTTTATTGGATGTTAAGATTTTAATGGACTGGAGATGAATAATTGAGTGGATTGGTATTTGTGGAAGGTTTTATATGATTATTTCAATTCTATTAGCCATTTTATTCTTTTATCCTACCTTACACTTAGCCCCGTTACAACCATCTTTATGCCCTTTGATCATGCATTTTAATTCATTCATTTGGTGGGAAAGACGTGATTTATTTGCAAGCTTATGGTTAAAAATCTTCTATGTTTTGACATGAGCATTTTCTTTGATATATATATATATATATATATATATATATATATATACACCAAAAACATTTTTGTTGAGTGCAATGAGTAAATCCCGTGAGGAGTTGTTGGACTTTATGCATTTTAATTTTAATACAATTGATTGAGTTGATTGTCTATGATGTTGGTGTGAGAATTTATTCTTTTGGCTTGTTTTGATGCATGAATATTTGTTCGGGATTGGTTGAGGAAGAGAAATGAGGATGATGAGTTGGGATGATAGATTGAACTATTATATGCTTGAGGACAAGCATGGTTTAGGTGTGGGAGATTTTGATAGGTTCATAATATTTATATTTTTAATATCATATCTCTCGTGTTTTTTATCTTTTGCATTTGTTAATTGGTGCATTTTTGTCGTGTTTTGTAGTTGGAGGAAGTTTGATGATCTTGGCAAAATTTGGCCTTAAAGAGTTGAATTCTATCACATTTGGAGCTGCCAAGAGAAATTTTGAGAAATTGAGCAAACTAGAAGAGGTCTTGAAGCAAGGCGTGGGCGCGCTTTGTTACTACGCTGTTACTGTCGATGGGAATTGAAGATTTTAGATTTGAGAAAAAAATACCATATTTGAGGAATTATAAATATGGTATTTAATTTATGGAAGAATTTTAAAGAGAAGATTTTCTTTTGGATAAATATTGTTGGAGATTTGTTTTTTTTATTTAAACAATTATCAAGATTATCTTGTAGATAATCTTATCTTTTTCCTAGATTTTATTTTTTTCCTTTTCTCGTAGGATTTAGACGTTAGTTTTAGTTTTTAGGGATTTCTACAGATTTCTGCTCTTCTTCTGGACGACTTGAACGACAGAGAAAAGCGCAAGACAGTGATTTTTTTTTCTTTTTCTCTTCATAATTTCTAGGTTTAATCTTTTATATTTCTAGAAATTATGAAGCCAACTATGCTTGGCTAAGTTTGTAATTCTGATTCAAGGATATTTTCCGATATTTTGATTATCACTGTGAGGTTATGTGTTTAAATTGATGTTCTTGTCTGTTTCTAGTATTTGTTAATTTATGATTTATTTCATGAAAGTTGTGGGTCGATTAATCTGACAAATTAATTTGATTTATGATTTTCTATTGCTAACCATGAGTTCAGTGATCCGTAATTATCATGAATGATTGGTACTTGAGTAGCGATAGATTACGTTTGTTGTGCTATCATAGCAGTTTTAATCTAAATAAATCAACGAAACTAGATTTAATAATTGCAGCTATCTCGATTGTTAGATTTTAGTATTAACTCTTTTCACAAATCGAAAACTATTTTTAATCAATATGGAACGCTATCGTGCCCAGTTGGTTATTAATAAGTTTTGACTGGATGCTGGGTTTGGTCAATTAAATTAGAAGAACACAAAAATCTTAGTGGCTATCCCTATGATTTTAAGGTTAATTGCTAGAAACTGTATGAATAAATTATTTGTTAGCCGATGATGAATCAGAGTTTGTTTAATTATTGAATTTAATATCTATTTGATTGGTCATCTCATTTATTTAATTCTTGCTTATTTTTATTTTTATTTCTATTACATATCAAAACCCCCCCTTTAGTTAAATTTACTTGAAAGAAATAAATATCTGTTTCCCGTGGATTCGACCATGCTCACTACTACACTCATTTTTGTTAGGAAGTAGAAATTTTAAGTTTGTTGGCTAACGACAGGCCTATCAATGACTCTTAGAATTCTGATTATATTTTTTAAAGAGATATAAACTCCATAGATTTAAGCAAGTTCTACATTCTCATCATAAAAATATTGAAAAAGATTTAAGCAACGTAATTATGGAGAATATAAAGAGAGAATGCAAAAGGATTGTTCAGTTGAAGACAATGTCCACCAAGTCAAAGTTGGAGAAGTTGCAGTTATATAGAGTTTCACCCCCTTCGCCATCATTAGCCAAAAGAATGGCTAGAATAGAGTGAAATTTCATGTTGCGGCTTGGTACGTCCAAGTCTGAAGACATCTTCTCTCCCGAAGGTGTTTTCCTTCTGAAGCTCATAAAAGAGCTTAAGACTCTGAAACTTCTCCAGACTTCCAGGACACATCTTCAGGTGTGGTAAGCTTAGTTATTTTTTGTGGAATTTAATCTAGTCGTTGTTCTTTGCTGGCCATTTTTGAATTATTTTGTTTTTGCAGACGATACATTTCAGCAAATATTCTACAAAGATTTGATGTTCCCCCTTACTTCAGTTCTCCCTTAATCGACCGATCTTCTTTTATTCCCCGTCACCTGCAAACACTTAAGATGAACTGGACTTTGGTATCCATTTCTTTGTAGGTCCTTTATTGATTAGTCCTTTAGAAACCCAAACCTTGATTAACCTGACAGGTTGATTATTGAGTGTGTCCCATAAGGCTGATGCCTTGTGCAGTTTTTGTATAGGATAACAAGTATTTGGTTGTGAATGATATGATCGAGAGTGTGTATGAAAATAAAGAGATGAAGTATATGGTTTTTCCATTTTCATATTATAAAACTGCGTTTGTGTTTTTCAGAGATGTGCTTGTTTTGACTGGAATTCCAATCTTTTCTCACACAAGAGCTCTGTGGCACATAACCAATTCCAAACTTCTTGCCATTGTTCTTATTTTCAACCGATTTGTCACTTTAAAAAAATAGGATTGCTTTGTTCATGTATCAACTGGATTTGACAAAGTGAATATATTTTCTTTTGCACATATTTAATTTTGGCCTGATATCAACCTCAGAATTGCTTTTATCTTCTTTCAAACCTATACAAATTTTAGCATTACTTGTTCTCTGCAGCTCGTGTATTGCATTTAATATGACTGAGGACTTATTCCAAGTTTGAATCAGTTCAGTGAAACTAATATTTTCTAATCTTAACTGCTGATTCTCAACTTGTAGCTTATTATTTTCAGTCTCAAGCTTATAAATTTCTACTTCTAGATTGACTTTGTTTGGCAGTTCATTTTGCTTCGCTTTGACTTCCTCAAATTCTAAGCATAATTTTTTTATAATCATTAGCCATGTCATGCAGTGCATCAACTAATTATTCTTGTGTAAAATTATTCGAGTTAAAGATAAATACATGTTCACTTGTAGATGGTTGATTGAATACCTTTCTACTGGTGGAAGGTTGTTCTTCGATACCCATGATGCAGTTGTTATCTTCTTTGTTGGATTTTGATGATATATCTGAATATCAAGATTATTCATCATTAGAATGGTTTGAGCATCATGATTCTCAATATATTTTGTCATTGGACTCCTGTCCTGCTCAGTTTTTTCATTTCTTCCTGGGTTGGTAAACGGTTGCCAAATATTCTTGGCAGTTATGCATGTTTCCATGGTCTTGATAGTACAATTTTCCTTGTGTTACGCCTTAAACGCATATAAATCTCGAATTATGAGATTAATGTTTTTAATGCATTAACAAGTCTTATTTCTCTATGTTTTGATGATTAACAAAACTAGGTTAAAATGTTACTAATATTTACATTGAGCTTATTACAGAGTTAAAATTTTCAAGATGAATTAAGACTAAATTCATACTCAAGATCAGAAACAAAATTCGAAGAAGTTTACTGCTACGGGATCGGAAGCTCCGATTGGAGATCGGAACCTCCGATCATGATCAGAAGCATCTTCGGAAGCTAAGGGTAGATCGGAAGTTCCGATCTTGGTTCGGAAGCTCCGATCTATTTCAGGGATTTTTATAATGGTCGGAATGACGAACGGAAGCTACGAAGAACAGGTTCGGAAGCTCCGATCTATGATCGGAAGGTCCGATCATTTTCTAAGGGATTTTTATATTGTTCGGAAGCAGATCGGAGGCAACGAAGTGAAGCAGATCGGAAGCACCGAACGTGATCGGACGTTCCGATCCTGAACGGCCGCCTGATAATCTTGTCCGGAAGACTTTTGCCCGACACCATATTTATTGCGCCGATCGGAAGCTCCGAAGTGGATCGGACGTTCCGATCCTGTACACCCGCGTGTCTCAGAATTCAAATTTCGGAAGCTCTGATGCAGGGATCGGAAGTTCCGATCGATGCCAAAATCTCAGCTATAAAAGGAGGCATTTCGAGGCCATTCAATCCATCCCAACATCTCTCAATCCTCTCAAGCATTATTCAAGTCATTTGTTGAGCAATTTGTAGCCCCTTTTGAGTGTTCAAAATATATTCACATATCGAGTTGTATTCGGGGTTGTAATATCGAGGGTTGTTAGTTTGTGAGTTAGTTGCTCGGTTTTGTAAACACTTGTGTGTGAAGCCAAGTGTATTTTACGAGTGTTGAGGCTATCCTTGGAGCCCTTAAGGCCAAGAGTGTTGAGTTGTATCGGCGCGGTGATCGTGTCAAGTTGTAAGGCTATCCTTGGAGCCATCAAGGCCAAGACGTTCGAAGTGCTAGTGGATCCTTGGTTAATCGACTTAACCAAGAAGGGGAGACGTAGACGATTTATCGTCGAACTTCCATAAACATCTCTTATCCCTTTTACTGCTTTATTTACATTACGCATTTATTTACCGCACTTATTATTTGATTGCTTAAGTCTTCCGCTTGCGTACTTGCATAATCGCTTTAAATTGCTAAAGTTGCCAATAGAACCTAAATCCCCCCCCCCCCATTAGGTTCTAACAAGTGGTATCAGAGCCATTTGAAAATACTTTTCAAATCCTTTTTATGGCAAACCTAGCAAGTGATTATGCTCAAGGGCAATCTACTAATCGTCCTCTTCTTTTTAATGGCATAAACTACGGGTATTGGAAAAATCGTATGTCCCTATATATCCAATCCGTAGACTATGACCTATGGAAAGTGACAGTGAAAGGTCCCTATACACCTATGAAAATAGTTGATGGGGTTGAAATTCCTAAGGGAATGGATGACTTTTCAAAAGAGGACATGAAATTAATTTCGCAAAATGCTAAAGCTATGAATATCTTGCATTGTTCCTTAGATATGAACGAATACAACCGGATATCGATGTGCTCATCCGCTAAAGAGATATGGGACAAGCTAGAGATATGTCACGAAGGCACCAATCAAGTGAAAGAGACAAAGATCGACTTACTCCAACTCAAATACGAAACATTTGAGATGGAATCCAATGAAGATGTTAATACCATGTTCCGAAGGCTTACTCAAATCATCAATGAGTTAGCACAATTGGGAGAACAATATCCTACCAAGCAAGTTTGGAGGAGAGCTCTTCGTGTCCTACCAAAAGAATGGGATGCAAAGAGAACCGCCATCATCGAATCCAACAAAGGGGACACTGCCGCCTATGATCTTGATCAACTACATGGAACCCTAAAAACCCATGAGTTAGAAGTGTCCACGAGAAAAGAATCAAAGAAAAAAGATGTCAAGCACAAAGGGATAGCTTTGACTACACAAGTTGAAGAAGATGACGATGATGACATGGCTCTTCTCGCAAGAAAATTCAAGAAATTCATGCGAGGAAACAAATTCAAGAAAGACAAGAAACCTGAGAGAGAAGTGACCTGCTACAACTGTCAACAACAAGGTCACTACGCCAATGAATGCCCACTCAAGAAGAAAGTGGACAAAGGAAAGAAGAAAGCCCTACTAGCTACCTGGAGTGATAGCGACGACGACGACGAGGAAGCAAACCTCTGCTTCATGGCTAAGAGTGATGACATCGTCTCTGACGACGATGACGAGGTACCTACTTACGATGAACTCTTACATGCTTATAAAGAGATGTTTGATATGGCTAAGGTTCTTAGAAAAGAGAATAGAAATCTTAAAAAGGAATTAGAAACTAAGGAGCATGATAACCTTAGACTTAAGGATGACCTAGATCACCTAGAAAAATCATTCGATAAATTCAATGTGAGTAGCAATAAATTGAACAACCTACTTAGCATGCAGAAATGTAGCTTTGATAAGGGAGAAATAGGCTATGGTAAGAAGTCTATAGATTTTGCTAGTCTAATAGCTAAGGCTAAGATGAGATCACCCCCTACTTGTTCTTATTGTTGCAAATCTGGTCATGTTAGACATAAATGCAGATCATTAAAATATCAATATGTTCAAAAGAGCTATATGAAATGGAGGCCTAAGAGTACTTAACAACTCATTAGTCGGCATTATGAGATCACAATCTAAGGGAGTTCAATATAGACCGGCTTAAAAATGCCTTGACTTGCGGCTGGTCTCCCTGTTGAACGTTGCTCTGTCCAAGGAAATAGGTTTTTAAAGTGGCCATATGCCCTACCTACTACTGGGAGCACTCTTAGAAAGTGGCGATGATGTTGCTATGAGAGACTGAACTCTTAGAAGTCTATTTTGTATCTCTCTTTTCTAACATTGTGGACCCAAAAGAACTAAAGGGTACCAAAACAATTCTTTTCAGGGAACTAGGAAAACTGTTCTCCCTAGCATATGGTATCTAGATAGTGGATGTTCTAGACATATGACGGGGAACAAAGAGCTACTTCAATCAGTCAAACCTAAGGAGAAGGGAACAGTCACCTTTGGAGACAACAGCAAAGGAGTCATTGAAGGCATCGGCTCAATAGGTATATCTAATTCTTGCCTAATTGATGATGTACTCCTAGTGAAAGGGCTTAAGCATAATCTACTAAGCATAAGTCAATTGTGCGATAGAGGTTATGAAGTCAAATTCACTCCCCAACACTGCACTGTATCATTTATTAGTGACAAATCCATAAATTTCAAAGGGTATAGAAGTGAAAATGTTTACAAGGTTTCTTTAAACAATTTATCTTTATCAAATATTAAAAGCCTTGTATCCTTGAATGTTGATGACAACATTCTTTGGCATAGACGACTAGGTCATGTTGGTCCTAGTACTATAGAAAAACTTTTTAAACTTGATTTAGTTGTTGGTATGCCAAAACTCAATTTAAAATTAGATTCTATTTGTGATGCATGTCAACTTGGCAAACATACAAGGGAATCTTTTAAAAGCAAAAATTTTATATCTACTTCTATGCCCCTTGAACTTCTTCACCTAGATCTATGTGGTCCATCGAGGAACTCTAGCCTAGGAGGAAAGCTTTATGCATTTGTCATTGTGGATGATTTTTCACGTTACACGTGAACATTGTTTTTAGCCCACAAAAATGATGTCTTTGATTATTTTAAAACTTTTGTCAAACGAGTTGAGAATGAGAAAAATCTTTCAATAAAGCAGATCCGTAGTGACCACGGAACTGAATTTCAAAATGAGAGTTTTTCAAACTTTTTGTGAAGAGAAAGGCATCGGTCATAATTTTTCTTGTCCTAGGACTCCTCAACAAAACGGGGTCGTTGAGAGGAAAAATAGGACACTTGTGGAGATTGCAAGGACCATGATATGTGAGCATTCTCTACCAAAATATTTTTGGGCTGAAGCAATGAACACTGCCTGTTACATTATCAATCGCATATCAATAAGGCCAATTCTCAAGAAAACTCCATATGAATTATGGAGAGGGAGAAAGCCTAACATTTCTTACTTTCGAGCTTTCGGTTCCAAATGCTACATACATAACAATGGTAAGGACAACCTTGGTAAATTTGATGCCAAATCCGACAAAGGTATCTTTCTCGGATATTCTACCTCAAGTAAGGCCTTTAGAGTTTTTAATAAACGTACTTTACTTGTTGAAGAATCTATGCATGTTATTTTTGATGAATCTATGTCTACTATTGTTCGCACTAACATTGATGATGTAGAATTACTCGAAGAAGAGTTGGCTTCCTCAAGCCTAAATGATATAGATGTTTCCGTTGAGGAAACACCACTTTCGAAGGATTGGACGCTTCACAAAGATCACCCAATGGATCTTATCATCGGAAGTCCTTCGAAGGGAGTAGCCACTCGTTCTTCTCTTAATAATATTTGTAATCATCTTGCCTTTGTTTCGCATGTTGAACCTAAATGCATAGATGATGCTTTGTTAGATGATGCATGGATAATTGCAATGCAAGATGAGTTGAATGAGTTTAAACGCAATGATGTTTGGATTCTTGTTCCTAGGCCGCATGATAGATCTATCATTGGCACTATATGGGTGTTTAGAAATAAACTTGATGAGCATGGCACTATCACTAGAAATAAAGCTAGGCTTGTTGCTAAAGGATATAGTCAAGAAGAATGCATAGATTATGATGAAACTTATGCGCCTGTTGCTAGACTAGAATCCATTCGCATGCTACTTGCTTTTGCTTGTTCTAGAAATTTTAAGTTATTTCAAATGGATGTCAAAAGTGCCTTTCTTAATGGTGAATTGAAAGAAGAGGTTTATATTGAGCAACCTGATGGCTTTGTTGATCTTTCTTTGCCTGATCATGTGTTTAGACTAAACAAAGCATTGTATGGTTTGAAACAAGCTCCTCGAGCTTGGTATGATAAACTGTCTACTATCTTGCTTTCAAATGGTTTTTCAAGAGGAAAGATCGACATTACCTTATTTACCAAGAATGTCAAAAATGATCTTTTGATCGTGCAAATTTATGTTGATGATATAATTTTTGGTTCTACTGACGAAACTCTTTGTCAAGATTTCTCCAAGCTTATGCAGGAACACTTTGAGATGAGCATGATGGGGGAACTTAACTATTTCCTCAGATTGCAAATCAAACAGTGTAAAGATGGGTTCTTTGTGAACCAGAGCAAATACATTAAGGAGATTCTAAAGAAGTTTGGGATGGCAAACACCAAATCATCATCCACACCTATGAGCACAGCAATCAGACTCGACAAGGATGAAAATGGTAAAACTGTAGATCAATCTTCCTTTCGTAGTATGATTGGCTCCTTATTATATGCTACTGCTAGTAGACCGGATATTATGTTTAGTATTTGCTTGTGTGCACGATTTCAATCATGTCCAAAGGAATCACATTTGTTCGCCTTAAAACGCATTTTCAAATATCTTTCAAATACTCCAAATCTCGGCTTGTGGTATTCGAAAATTTTTTTCTTTGATTTAAAAGCTTACTGTGATGCCGACTTTGGTGGATATAAGGTGGACCGAAAAAGCACTAGTGGAACTTGTTTCTTTTTAGGAAACTGTTTAGTTTTTTGGTTTTCAAAGAAACAAAACTGTGTTGCGTTATCAACGACCGAAGCCGAATATATGGCTGCCGGTAGTTGTTGTGCGCAAATTCTTTGGATGAAGCATCAATTGCTCGACTATGGCGTCTCTTTTTCAAAAATCCCTATTTTCTGTGACAACACTAGCGCCATTTGTCTTACAAAGAATCCGATTCAACATTCGCGCACCAAACATATTGACATTCATCATCATTTTATTCGTGACCACATCGAACGAAATGAAGTTGAACTTCAATATGTTGACACAACTAATCAAATTGCTGATATTTTTACAAAACCACTAGATGAAAATACTTTTATTCGTTTGCGTTGTGAACTTGGCATGATTGAGTTGTAATCACTTGAAGGCATAAATTAAATTTAATGTCATATTAAGGGGGAGCTTAATATTAAATTCGAGCAAATTAATTTTGGATAATACAAATCAATTGTATTTATTCAAAATTAAGAAGCTCACATTTTTATGTGAATTATTTGCTTAAATGTTAAATAAAATAAATTTTAAAGAGTCGAAATCATGCATTCTTCCTAAAGCAGATCGGAACCACCGCTCCAGATCGGAACCACCGATCCAAATCGGAACCTCCGATCTGTATCCCGCCACTTTTCATCTTGCGCGGTAATTTTTCCCTCCAAGATGCCGATCGGAACCACCGATCACGATCGGAACGTCCGATCCCCATCTGATCCGACTTTTCAAATTACTTTTCACCGCCTTATCTTTAATTACCGCCTCAGGATCGGAACGTCCGAAGCCTGATCGGAGCTTCCGATCGACACGTGGCCTTACCTCAGTGGACCGCACGATCGGAACGACCGATCCAGATCAGAGCTTCCGATCGTTCCATCCCCTATAAATATCAGATCGCTCATTCTGATTTCTTGCACCTAAAATTCTTCTCTTATCTCTATTTTATCCGATTCCAATCTATAAAAATGCCTGTCAAACGCCGTCGCGATCAGGCGAGTTCTAGTCGCCCTATTATTGTCCGTGATCCTACCCAACCAGCTGTGTCTAGGCCCATTCCTGATGATTATTTACATCGTCAGATTCATCCGGGTCGTATCTTAGATACTACCTACTTGGCCCAATCCCATCTCCTACTGTTGAACTTAATCAATGCTCAACATTGGGAATCCTTTTTTCAGCCATCTGTCCTCGACCGAATCTTTCCTCCACTAATTCACGAGTTCTATGCAAACCTTGAACTCGAATTAGGGCATGGTGATATCACCATTGCCACCATCGTTCAAGGTAGGCATATCATTTTTTCTTCTGCTGATCTGTCCTCCTGGTTTGATCTTCCCAGGAATGGACCCGGTGAATACTTTTCCCAAACTTGGCCACAAAATGATCCAAACTTTGATCGTGATCTCTTTCTTTCTACTATTCTCGGTCATCAAGCCACTGCTGCTGACGATCGAATCCATCTCAAGAGTCTTTGTCCTGATTTCCAAATCATTCAAAAACTCATCACCACATCCATAGTTTCCCGCAGTGGAGACCTCTCCACTTGCAAATATCTGGATTTATATATTCTTTTTCATATCATCTCCTCTCGACCTTTTAACCTTCCGCGCCTTGTTATGCAGACCATGCATCACATGGCAAAGACGGCTAAAAAGGTTTCCTTTCCTTTTGCCCGGTTTATTAACCGGATTTTGAGTCGTTTTGATATTGATTTTGAGGGGATCCCTTCTCTTGAAATCCAGTCGAGTCATATCATCAACCATCAGTCTATTATCAGGATGGATTTATCTTGGAATCCTGTGTATTCTTGATGGGTTGATGATCCTAATCGAGCTTTTTCTAGATTTTCTCCTATTTCTGATTTTCATCGAGACTTTTCCTCTCTTCCTCATTCTATCCAAACCAAAGGCTTTCCGACTGGTCCGCCCAACACTGATATTCCATCCTCTTCCAGTTTTGAGGCCTTTGCGTCTACCATCGATGATCTTCCTTTCCAGGCTCCTGAGGTTCCTCCTACACCAATAAACCAATTTCCTAGCGACCGACTCTTCGAGGCTCTTCATCGCATTGAGATGAGTATGCACACTCATTTTACCGAGTTGACTGCTAGAGTTGCCTCTCTGGAGACTCGATTTGATGACTTCGCCGCTCGCTACCCTCCTCCGCAGCATGATGATGACTCTTAGATTTTTATTTTATTTTTATTTGTATTTTTTTCTTTCTTGCGTTGTATTAAAAATTTATTATTGTAAATGAAATTGTTGAGTACTTTTTTATTCTATGTTTCATTACTTTTTGTTTATCACAAAGGGGGAGAATTAATGGTTAAAATATTAATTAAGATAAAATTTGTTTATCTGATAAAATTTGTTTATCCGTTAAAATCTGTTGCTTAATAAAAATTGTTTATGATTATCGTATATTTTATCTCCTATTTTTAACCAAGTTTTGTGATCATCAAAAAGGGGGAGATTGCTACGCCTTAAACGCATATAAATCTCGAATTATGAGATTAATGTTTTTAATGCATTAACAAGTCTTATTTCTCTATGTTTTGATGATTAACAAAACTAGGTTAAAATGTTACTAATATTTACATTGAGCTTATTACAGAGTTAAAATTTTCAAGATGAATTAAGACTAAATTCATACTCAAGATCAGAAACAAAATTCAAAGAAGTTTACTGCTACGGGATCGGAAGCTCCGATTGGAGATCGAAACCTCCGATCATGATCAGAAGCATCTTCGGAAGCTAAGGGTAGATCGGAAGTTCCGATCTTGGTTCGGAAGCTTCGATCTATTTCAGGGATTTTTATAATGGTCGGAATGACGAACGGAAGCTACGAAGAACAGGTTCGGAAGCTCCGATCTATGATCGGAAGGTCCGATCATTTTCTAAGGGATTTTTATATTGTTCGGAAGCAGATCGGAGGCAACGAAGTGAAGCAGATCGGAAGCACCGAACGTGATCGGACGTTCCGATCCTGAACGGCCGCCTGATAATCTTGTCCGGAAGACTTTTGCCCGACACCATATTTATTGCGCCGATCAGAAGCTCCGAAGTGGATCGGACATTCCGATCCTGTACACCCGCGTGTCTCAGAATTCAAATTTCGGAAGCTCCGATGCAGGGATCGGAAGTTCCGATCGATGCCAAAATCTCAGCTATAAAAGGAGGCATTTCGAGGCCATTCAATCCATCCCAACATCTTCAAGTCTTTCAATCCTCTCAAGCATTATTCAAGTCATTTGTTGAGCAATTTGTAGCCCCTTTTGAGTGTTCAAAATATATTCACATATCGAGTTGTATTCGGGGTTGTAATATCAAGGGTTGTTAGTTTGTGAGTTAGTTGCTCGGTTTTGTAAACACTTGTGTGTGAAGCCAAGTGTATTTTACGAGTGTTGAGGCTATCCTTGGAGCCCTTAAGGCCAAGAGTGTTGAGTTGTATCGGCGCGGTGATCGTGTCAAGTTGTAAGGCTATCCTTGGAGCCATCAAGGCCAAGACGTTCGAAGTGCTAGTGGATCCTTGGTTAATCGACTTAACCAAGAAGGGGAGACGTAGACGATTTATCGTCGAACTTCCATAAACATCTCTTATCCCTTTTACTGCTTTATTTACATTACGCATTTATTTACCGCACTTATTATTTGATTGCTTAAGTCTTCCGCTTGCGTACTTGCATAATCGCTTTAAATTGCTAAAGTTGCCAATAGAATCTAAATCCCCCCCCCCCCCCATTAGGTTCTAAAACCTTGGTTGTGCTCCAGAAACTTTTAATGATCTCTTCAAAAGTAGCCATATAAAGATGTTCAGATACGAGAAAGAACCCGCTTTGATACCACTTGTTAGGATAGATTTCTCGCTTGAAATAAGCTTTTTTACTCAAAGAATCATAGCAGTTCAATGGCAGAAATATATTCAGTTGAGCAGTTGAATGCGTGAATCTTCAAGAATGAGTACTGATGTTATCAGAAACTATACTCTAGTTTTTCTCACGTGTCAATGTTAATCACCCAATATATATGTGTGGAAATAGGCCAACTAACAGATAGAACAAATATGTAGAATGGCTTGGCTTGAAATATGAAAGGCACATATATGTTTATGGATTTTCTGAGGGTTAATTGCTCCTACGTCACCCCTTCTTTCACACTATATTACCAGTTTCAAAGATTCAAATGCAAGACTTGAAGATGAGGTCGTTGAAAAGTCGAATATTCAAAGGTGGATGGTGCGATCGTTGAAAAGTCAAATATTTGAAGGTGGATTGTGTGATTGTTTAATTGCATCTATCAACATAATAATTGTGAATAAGTGTGTCTTCAAAACATGGCTTGGTACATCATCTCTTTAACTCACTGGGCTCAAAGTTTTGGACCGGCCACTCATTGTCTTTAGGCTGAAGTAAGGAAACCCAAGTACAAGTTCTAACAGCTAATTCAGTTGGGAAAAGTTGAAGAATTAAAAAGAGGCAGAGAGACTGATGAACCGGAGAATATGCAGAAATCACGAGCTCGATCTTAGCTCATCAAGAACAAAAACACACAACGAGAGGATGAGATAAGTAGAGGGAGAGATTAAGTATATAGAGAATTAGATGATTAGTATATAACTCAGGACTATGTAATTATTTCTTGTTGGGAAGACTCTGTAATCTTAGAGAATTGTTGGTGGGTCAATAAAAGTGCTTGAATGTTCGTCCGTAGATGTAGGTCATTGACCAAACCACGTAATTTGTATTGGAATATATTCTATATTATCTTTTGTATATTTTGTATATTGTATTTTCTTTTATTCTTCTTAGGTTTCTAAGTCTATATAAACTTTTCTTGTCTTCATTATTGGAAATATATCAAATAATATTATTCCATCAGTTTCTACAATTTGATCTGTGTTGAAATTTGTTTACTGCATTCTTGTATTGTTTTTTGTATTCTCGATTGATTGTGGGATGAATCTTTAAGATGCACATTATTGGATTCATTGAGTGGATTGACTGAGATCAATTGGTGATTTCTTGGATTGATTGTGATCTAACTGCTAACAATAATGATGAATGATGGAAAAAATTTAGCTAAAAATGATTTATGAATTACATATAACACAAAATAGGAATTATTGATATTTGATCTAATTCATCTAATAAAATCGAATAAAAAATAAATCAAATAATAACAAATAAGAAAACTTTCCCCTTTCAAAAATGTCACATTCTTATGCATTTTTTAAATACACGTCCTTTTATCCGATAATTTTTACGATGATTCATGTAATTAATGAAATAAATCACTAAATAAAACCATTTTTATCATATTTCTTTCAATAATCAAAGTAGACAATATCTAAAAAAAACACATTAATTACATAGGGTGAGCAATTAGCTTGATGCTTAATGCATTATTATTAGACTCCAAAAATCTAATGACATTAGACAGATAGATGAGCACGATGTTCTACTGGTGTAGACATGTTACGTAAAGACACTAGATAGCAAATTACTATTGTTCTATTGTACACAAAATATTGAATATTATTATTGCTATTATTAAGAAAGATTGATGTGTTGAGCTACAAAATACACATGATGTGAGTTGTTACCAAAAACTAGTAATGGAGAAAAATGGTAGATCTTGGCTGGGTGTGAGCCCACCCAAACCCAAACTGTTGCTACGCCTGATGGTGATCAGGTAAGAGTAAGGATAACTATTTGCCGTAGTGGAAGTATTAGGACTTCTGCACCCAATCTTCTACATGATGATGATGATAAAATTATGAAGTTTTTCAATTGAATTTTGAGGACTTGTTAGACACAAGGGGGTTTTTTTTATTTTTACTGTAAATAAATAAATAAATTTCAAAAATACCGCAAAATAAAAAAAATTTCACACATACCGTAAAACTCCAAAGCTGACAGCGGACGCTCGTCTACACATAGGCCTACTAGGAAACGTCCTCTGCCACGGGGCGCGGACACTGCCTACTAGGAAGCGTCCGCGCCCCGTGGCAGAGGACGCTTCCTAGTTGGCAGTATCCTCCGTCACACGGCGCGGACGCTGCCCATTTTAATTATTTAAAATTATTTAACAATTAAAATGATTAAATAAAACGTGTCCGCGTATTATTTGCGTAGTATTTGTGCGTAAAATAAAATAATTTAACTCGTAAACCCACTAGATGGCCCTGCGTTGTAGAACCCACCAGATGGACCCGCGTTGTACAACCCACCAGATGGACCCGCGTTGTAAAACTCACCAGATGGCCAAGGAGGAACAAACCCCGATGATGACTGATGCGAATCAGGGGATGGCACACTAAAATTTTGTGGAATATTATTGTGTCCGCCAATATCTAAATTCAATTGATATGGCCTAAAATCAAGCCCAGTTACTGCAGGAGATATAAATCGTACAGTAATGCGATCAAACCATGGAAAGTAATCATCATCCACTTGCCTAGATCTTCTGTGGTGTTCGCCTCGGGCAACATTACTCAATTTTTCATTCCAAAGAATAATTGCATCTTTATGATACTCTCTCCAATCCATGTTGCGATGACCTGTTCTATTAACAGTGTGTAGGTTATCGTTGTCAACCGCAGGCCTAGGAATAGATTGTCGCATTTTGAACTGCCTCAAGACCCGGTCAGGACGATGCATCTCCACAATATCAAAACAAATCAGAGGACAAACACATCGCCAGATTCTATTATCGTATGTACTAATGATCGCTTTAACATCAACATCTTTTTTATTGTAAACTATCTAGTTAAACTGCATAATAATAATAAAATCATTTTTAATTAATAAATATAAATTAATATAATTGTTGTAAAGTTTCAATAATCCAATATCACACCTCGACATTAGTCATACGATCGAAGCAATCCCTTATAATTCTAACAGCGTGCGTTGGTGAATGAGTGTAACTAAACACATTTGACCACCTACAATAAAAAAGATTATTAAAATTATTACAAAATGAATTTGTAATTTATATAATGCTAAAATTTTTCAAATATTACCGTGCACCATAAGGAGCATATGGAATATTTTCATCGAATTTATTTTGATGCACAGTAAGAGATAATCCATTCATATCAGGATTAACAAATGTAATCCTGCTCAAATAATATTTAATCATACGCGTTAAATTATTTTATTTTATGCGCAAATACTACGCAAATAATACGCTAACACGTTTTATTTAATCATTTTAATTGTTAAATAATTTTAAATAATTAAATTGGATAGCGTCCGCGCCGTGTGGCGGAGGACGCTTCCTAGTTGGCCTACGTGTACATGAGCGTCCGCTGTCAGCTTTGGAGTTTTACGGTATTTGTGAAATTTTTTTTTATTTTGCGATATTTTTAAAATTTA
This sequence comes from Henckelia pumila, assembly GCF_033568475.1. Lineage (NCBI taxonomy): Eukaryota > Viridiplantae > Streptophyta > Magnoliopsida > Lamiales > Gesneriaceae > Henckelia > Henckelia pumila. The sequence goes on from NC_133121.1 coordinate 151,585,866, forward strand.
TTTATTTTTTTACAGTAAAAATAAAAAAAACCCTAGACACAAGCATTAGTAAATCACATCACATAATAGGAGGATGATTTGGAAATCGATAAAGGTATATAGCAAATAAATTACTTCCTCCAGTAAGACTAACCTGCATGACAAACCGGAAGTCCAGCATGGGTGCTCGTCGGCGACTGGAGGCCTGCTCTGGTGTTAGATACAACGGTCAATCTTGCTCTATGGGTTGTGATTCTTGAGAACGGGAAGAGAGAAGCGAAAGAAAACTTGTGGAAGATTAGTAGAAAAGGCTCAATAAAACCCGTTTAATTGTATCTACGAGAAGGGAAAATATGGTATTTACGAGTAGAAGACTATTTTCCTAAAGAAAAAATTGTAATTTTAGTCCTGAAGTTGGTCTGTTTTTTGTTTGAGTCATATAACTTTTTCAAAGTTCGATCTTCGTCCAATAACTTTGATTTTTTTTTTTGGGTTTTGGTCCTCTTTTCACTGGAAGTCACTAAATCAATCGATTATTACTTATTTGACGTGGATGTTCTCCTATAAGACTCATATGATTAGAATTAAACTTATATTATGCATATTAAAATATACTTAATCAGAATAAAACAAAACGACAAGCTTTTTCTCCCGATTTGTGAATATCAGGTGTCATTTTTTCTTTATTTTTGCGTAATGAATTATAATTTTGTGTAACATATGATTACTTTTTGTCAAATGAGCCATATATGAAAGTATTGGTGTCAAATAAGTAATATTCAATTGATTTAGTGAATTTCGAAAAAAAAGGATCAAAACCCAAAAAAAAAAAAATTTAAATTACTGAAGTTATACCAAACTTTGTAAAGTTACAAGAGTAAAACAAAAAATGGCCAATTCACCGAACTAAAATTACAAATTTTCAATTAGTAAATGAAAATGTGTGTGTCTGTATATGTGAATCTTCAGTGTTTTTTTGGTTGAAGTCGAGAAAAATACTTTGTAAAATAATATTGTTTGATATAATAATTTGTTTTCGCAAATCTTATATATTCTGAATTTTGCCCTTGCTCCAAGCAAAGACGGACAACAGAGCTACGGCGATTTCTCCTCGAAACCATGTTGACAGGTCTGATTTTCCATCCCCTTTCTTCTTCTCCTTTTTCTAACAAGTTCAGCGGAGTTTGGATTTCCCGCATGTAATTGTTTCTTCTCAGTTATTTTCCTGACCGCCTTTTCCAGTTATAGTTTTTATGATATAATAATTTAGTTTGATTTGTGCGAGATTAGAAGTGCATAGGGGCGTGGTTCTTTGGTTTGGGCATTCGCGTGCAGAAGATTAGGGATTTTATGGGTTTTATTGAGATCTTATGCACGAGTTAAGTAATTGTTTTTAGCTTGGATGTGTTATTAGCGAATGGTTCGGAGGAGCAAGAAGTGAGTCTTTGGTTTCAGACCTCCTTTTTTATATATAAAAATTATTGGCGTGGAGGAAGGGATGAGTTGTTTCTCTAAACATTGCTTAGCGCAAACATTCAGAAGTGCCGACGGTTTTTTATTTTATTTTTGTTGATATTGCTTAATCTAACCATCACCGACCTTCATCAGATGAAATAGAAATGGTAAAGTTTGTTAAAAGTTGTTGAATTTCTGATTGGAGGCTGAAGCTTCGGGTAAAGTTCTGGATGGTTTTGATCTTTTCTGATAGTGTTGGATGTAATTACGTAATGTGATATCATTGATAGAGGGACACCGGACACGTGACAGGTGGCCTAATGTAGCAAAATGTCCATAGGTGATTATGTGGTGGAGCTATTAAGAGACATCTTGTTTTAAATATGACGAGTTGCTGTCTTTATTTTGTTTCTCTTATAGAAATTCTTATGGCTTAAATGGGATAATTTACCTGTCGAGGGGATTCTCCCAACGATAGGAAGTATCATTATGTTTTAATTCGGACATTAGGTTCTTTACTTCTTTCAAACCATGGCCCAGACACCTTTTTTCCCCCTCCTTTCGTGTTATTATCTGTGTTCTGCGAAGGTTATTCAGGGGGAATATGTATCCAACTGTTTGCATGGGCCATATGGCCTTCGGTTTGTTATTCGTTCTTCTTTTTGAAGATTATCGGAGGAACTTTCAAAACATGTCTACTAAAACAGATTTTGGCTGGTATGTTTGCAGTAAGTGTAAAATGGCAAAAAGAGCTATTTCCCAATGTTGAAATAGACACTAGTCAGTCCCCTTATCTTTTCAAGTGCCAGCTGTATGACTTAACTGGAGTACCACCTGAAAGACAAAAGATTATGGTAAAAGGAGGGTTATTAAAGGTATGGAAGCATACTATTTCGCAAGTAAATGCTATTGTCGATAAACAGATGTCTTTTTTCTTCACTCAGAGCACCCGCTTTACTCTCCTTTGCACACTTTCTGTAAATTTTTGCTTCTGTGCAATTAATTTAGATATTTGACATCCTGAAATATTTTTCTTGAAAACAGGACGATGCAGATTGGGCAAAAGTAGGAGTAAAAGAGGTAAACGATAAATTTTCCCTGGATGAGAATCCTTTCTCGCTTTTGTAGAATTGACTTATTTTTTGTTAATCTTCAATGAGTCAGGGTCAGAAATTAATGATGATGGGAACTGCAGACGAGGTCGTGAAGGCCCCGGAAAAAGGCCCTGTGTTTGCAGAAGACATGCCTGAAGAAGAACAAGTGGTTACGGTGGTTAGTTCTTCACATTGCATGTGGCCTCAAGGGAAAGAAAATGAGATGAGGATAGGCTATTTTAAGGATCACACGGCGCGCACAGATTTTTTTAACTCCATTTACAAAAATTAATTTAAATATGTGTTCTGTAGTTTTTATTTTTATTATGTTTCTTATATTCCAATAACCATGATATAATATGATAAAGCCATAAAAAATTATATGTTACCAATTGTTATCCAATATCGAGCTCTTTAATCTTGCCTTTGCGGCTTTGCCAGAGCACAATGTGTTTTGAAGAGCTTTTTACCAACCTTGTCCCTGCTCCCACTTTAAATGTCTGCATCTGCATGGAGCTTTTCATGTCAAACTCTGAAAAACTTTTCATGCCATTTCATCTGAATATTTTTAAATCCTAGAAATTTGCTATCTGCAAATATTTTGAAATGAAGCATTTGTCAGTGAAATACAAGTTCAGGAATGATTGTGAATATACATTTGTCCTTCATATGTGTATTCAACAATCTTCTGTGGTTTACTTGTGCATGCTTTTCTTGGTCAAAGTGGCAGTAGGTTTTGGACTTTGTCCTGCCCTTTTTTGTTGTTCTAAGGAGTTGATTCATGTTGATCTTCTGATATTTTCTATTAGGGCCATTCTGCCGGTTTAATCAATCTGGGGAACACTTGTTATATGAACTCCACAGTACAATGCTTGCATTTTGTTCCAGAGTTGAAATCTGCTCTGATTAAGTAAGATTACCTCTGCCATGAATTAAATTATCATACAGTTTTATCGTGTTTTTATGTACTCCGCTAGAGGGCTATTTTATTGGTAACTGATGTTTCCTAGGTATCTTCCTTCGGTAAGAAGCAGTGAAATTGACCTGTCCACTCATCAACTGACTGTTGCTACTCGAGAATTGTTTAACGAGCTTGATAAAAATGTCAAGCCGGTGGCACCAATGCGATTTTTAACGGTATGTATTCGTTTTAATTTTTTGGGAGATGATCAATTCATGCCAAATCTTTCTTCAGGCTCTCCATATAGGGGAATAGCTTATGCATTGTAGGCATAAAGTTTTGGAGTGAAGCTATTGCTGCTGTTTTATAATTATGTTTTCATTTTCCTCATTGGGTTTGGCCAATTTGTAAGGGTATAATTTCTGCGAGGCTAATGCAACTTAGGCTTTTCAAATGTTGAATCCTCTTGCTTCGGAGCCTATGATGGATAAATGTTGAATCCTCATGCTTTGATTTACGGTTCAAAAAAATAAAATAAAATAAACATTCGTTTTAACTATGCTTGGATCCAATATAAGCTGTTTCATAATTTTCCACTCTTTAACAAGAATCGAAACAATATAATGTTGCAGTATTAACTTTGTCGGCCGACAAATCAAAATTTACGTAAAGTAAAAATCACACCAACATAATTTTACTCTATATAAAAATTTATTTTTCATAAGTTATACTTTATATTAAAATTTAACATAGCGTGCCAACGATCACTAGTACAAAAGAAAGGAAAATAAAATAAGGAAACTATCCTATATGATCCAGAACTAGCAAAGAAAAGAGAAACAAAACGAACAGCCCAATGAATTTGGAATAGATACCCAATGATGTGCTCAAAATAAAAACTCTCTCCGTCCCGATTATATGGACCTATTTTTTTCACACAGATTAAGAAAAATCATTGGGAAAACAAAGTTTGTACAAACTTTCTATTTTATCCCTATTTAATGTATTAAAAAAATGATTGCACAATTTTCAAGATGTAGCTAATAGGGGTATATTAGTAAAGGATTGTAAAAAAGTATTACTAAATATAGTAATGCCTATATATTTGGGACAAACAAAAAAGAAAGCGTGACTTATATAATTGGGACGGGAGGAATATTTAGTTTCCTAAATGTACAAAAATAAATATCTCTTGATAATTTCTATTCAACTTCGTTTATGCTTGAGCCGTGTTTTTGAATTTTTTGGGAAATGTTGCTTGGTAATCGTATAAATTAAGTCTCATGTAAAATATCTTCTGATTCCTCGTAAAATTTTCCAGGAATTGCGGAAGAAATACCCTCAATTTGCCCAGGTTCAAAATGGACTTTATATGCAGCAGGTATGCATATACACTGATCACTATTTGGAGTTGTCTCTACTATCTGTGTCATGACGAGTTGGTTTCTAAAAATTCCTAGGATGCTGAAGAGTGCTGGACACAGCTCTTGTACTCTCTTTCGCTGTCTCTCAAAGCAACTAGTTCCAGGTAGGCGACGTTTCTTTCTGTTTATAGTTCCTCTTTTTTGTGTGTCAACCTAATCTGTCAAATTGTATTGTAGTGAAGATGCTGATGCTGTGAAGAGACTTTTTGGTATTGACCTTGTTAGCAGGTACTCTGCCATTCTATGCTTCTTTTACCTTTCTCCATCAGTTAGACTTCCAACATTAAGCAGTTTTGATGTTGCTCAATTGTATTAGGAAAATGTATAAAGAATTATCTAATTGTTGTTTGGGAAATATATTTTTGTTTAATTTTTGTTTTCCCTTGGAAGTGGAGTTAGTACGTTCCATCATATTATTTCTTAAACAATTGCGGGCTTCTTTCCTACTACAGTATTTCCTCAGCTCTTCATTTTGAAGTGCAAAAGAGGAATCATAAATGAAATCTGTCTTAATATACCTGTTAGGATCCCAATGAAAAGCTGAAATTATAATGCAATTAAGAAATGTTCTCGGAGATATACTCTGTTACAAACCCTAGCTAAAAGCTAGTATTTCCCTAGCCAAAAGCTAGTTACAGAATAAGAATAATGACCGAATGAATAATTGCCCTTTTCTCCTTCACGTTTAACACCTCTCTTCCTCACTTCTTGATTCTTCCAAGGCCTTGGGACTATTGGGCCTAGATACTAATTACTATACATTAAAGCCCGTGAGAACATTTAAGTCCCTAATAATACCGCCCTCTTGAAAATCCTCAAGGCTGAGAATTGAAGTTTGGTCAAGGCTGAGAAATTGAAGTGTGATCTTGTATGAGTTCTTCATCCTTCCAACCAACATCGAAGACAATTAACTCGAACTCGAGGTCGCAATATGCATCTCCAAAATACAGAAAACCAAGTGTATACCCTTCTACCAATAACCCTATCGATTTAATTTCGCCATCTTCTGCCCTTTTAGCCCATTTTCCTACTTTGCCAATCTGCAGCCCCCTTGTCTTGATCTTTCAAGGTCCTCACCCTCGATAATAAAAGTGAGAGAACCTTTTCGATCTTCCCCTGCCAAACTAAATTGTTGAACCACAACTTGTACACTTAAAAACTAGTTCCCTAACAGACTCGAGATATCCTTAGCAACTTGATCTTCGACTTCACAATTGGTGACCACAACAATAACAAACTCCATGACTCCACAACCTCTGGTGCAATCACCTATCCATATTTTAACCAGTTGGTTTCAATACAATTTAATCTAGCAACGCTAACTTCAAACACCAACATAAGAGTTCTACTAAACATACCAACTAATTTCAGAATATTCAGAGTCATGAATCATGAAGAAAACATACTCAATTAATGATGTAAAGCAGTAAGCTATATAGCCAAAGTTTACCCACTCTTCTTTTCCAACCCCTAGCATTCCCAATAATAGATAAAGCTGATCCGTCGTGCTAGATTGAAAAATGTTGTCCACCTCCATCTTTTTTTTTGTATTTCTGATACTTTGAACACCTTACTCCATATGTCCTCAATTCCCATATGCTTCAGAACATATTTTGCAATTTGGGACTCCATGAGCAGCACTAGAGCGTTCCCAGCTGCCACACACTCGCCTCCTTGGTTGCTATGATTATGCCATTCCCCTATTCCGCCTGCGACCCCACTGATGAGCCCAATGTTTCACACCGTTCTTTTATGGGAATTCACCGATGGAGTGTGTTTGTTATGCGGATGCCCACTTCCCTTTCTGCCTTCAGCGCCCTCTGGCTCTAATTCCCAAGCCCTAAGAATGGTAGTTGTGCCATGGGCTCTCCTATTTATCCAGGAATCAGATTGGGCCTAATACAAAACCCATGTGTCTTTCTTCGCCTAAAGCCCACTCCCAGGCTACCCAATTCTTTGATCTCACTATTTCCAGGCATCCAGCCTTGCGATATGCCGTGTCGCCGCCCTTGCACCTACTCCGCCGGAAATCCCCATGAATGTGTCGTCTTATCTGGTGGTTTCTTTTTCTTCCACCGAATCCCTTGATTCTTCGGCATTATCTCACGGATGCAAATAATTAGTTGATGTCTTGCGAACAGATCCCCATACCAGTAGTAGTTTCCATAAGCGCATGAATCAATCATGGCAGTAATAGCATCTCGCTTGACTTCAATGTGGCGCAAATTCTCTTGTTGTGGGTGCTCTCCGGTAAATTCAACTCCCTCGAGAACAATGCCTTCAACTTCTCTCATGGCTTTTCTCGTTTATTCACCAGCTTGGCTGTGCTCTTGGCCCAGCTAGATTTCATCCTTCTTCCCTGCTTGCACTCGAATAACCGGTCTCTCCTCCTCATCAGCCTTTACATCAATTTGGATAGTGAACTCCTCGCTCTTAACTGCTTCCTCCAAATCCTCTCTGTTAGTTTCTTCTTCCGCTTGTTTGTGGTTGTGGTCATCGTCCCGACCGGATTCCTTTTGTCCGGAAAATTTTTCCTCCTGAAATGCTTCGCCTCTATGTGGATCAGGATTAGGGTGAAACTCCTTTAATAGGGGTTTGTTGAGTCCACATTGTTGGACTGCCACGACCCTCCCTGTTCTTTTCATCCATTGTTCCATTCTAGCCTGAGACTCAACAATTTTAGCCATAATAGTATGGAGAGAGCTTAACTTCTCCTTCATTGTTATCAGATTGCTGTTGATATTCAACATCTTTTTATCCAATGCTTCCAATCTTTTGTTATGGACCAAAGTAAAGAAAGCCCAGTTACAAGTGCAGAGGCCGTTATGGGCCCAAGTAGCAAAGGAAAGCCCATAATAAAAAATGTGTACACTCGTAGGAATAAGAAGGCGTGAGAAGGGTGATGTGAGGTATTCAGTTACGTTCTGTTTCTGAGTGAGACTAGCGTGAGCTAGGAAGTGTGCACAGAGTGAATCTCTGGGATCAATCTTATATTGAGTAAGATTTGAATATTCAAGCATATATATAAAAATATATAATTCGTTCCTTGTTTGTGATTGAAAGGTTTACATAATTACTTCACTTTTTTGATCGCAACAATTTGGTCCGACCTGCCGGATCGGAGCGTAGCAGTTATCGATGGCCAGCACTCGTGCAAAGGCGAAGGTGGAAGCGCTGGAGAGGTCGGTGATGGGTCTGCAGGAAGGGTTGTTCAAGGTACAGGGTGATGTAGCGTTGGTATCGAAGTCAGTGGGAGAACTGTTGAAAGTGCGGGAGGAGGTTACCTCATTGACGAAATCTGTGGGAGAGTTGATGGGGTTGAAAGAGTTGATGGAGCAACTCTTGAGAGAGAAGACGGTGAGCAAGGAGTCTTCGGGAGGGGAACAGTTCGTAACACATTCTGAGGACCATGGGTCCGGGAAATCTGGGGGAGTTCATGGTGTCCATATGCGTGAGCGAGTGCCGGAGCTTCACCATGCCTTGAAACGTATCGAGCTGCCGGCGTTTGAAGGAGGTGATCCACTGGTGTGGCTCGGGAAGATCAAGCAGTATTTTGAGTTGCAGGGTACGCCCACGGGCAGCAGAGTAAAGTTGGCATACATGTGCATGGAGGGGTCGGCCGTCCATTGGTTCCGATGGACCCGATCGAGATTTCCAGAGTTGGATTGGGATAATTTGTGGATGAATTACTTAAGAGATACGGTGGCAAACGAGCGGCTAACCCTTACGAACTGTTAGCATCATTGCATCAGGGGGATCAGTCGGTGACATCCTACGTCGAACAATTTGAGGTTCTCTTGGCTCAAATTGGTAACCTTCCTGAGGAGCAAGGGCTGGGGTATTTTCTGAGTGGGTTGCGGGAAGACGTGCGGCGGAAGATTGGAATCCATGATCCTTGCACAGTACCTCGGGCGATGGATTTGGCAAGATGGGCAGAGGAAGAGTTGTGGGGCGAGGTGACTGCTGGAAGAATGAACCCTTTTCAATTGGGCCAGAAAACTGATTCTCGTAATGGTTTTGGGAGAAATTGGCTGGGACGGGCCCATTTCTCGGAGGACAGGCCCAAACCAAATTTATGGAGCCCAAACCCTAATCGCGGAGTTACATTGACCGATCAGTCTCTAAGGAGCACAAACTCTTTGACTTTTCCGATCCATTCTCGTCTGAACACGACGCAAGAGAAAGGGCTACACGCCCGGCCGAGTATTCCAGCGAATAAGGAGGGGCGCATCTTTTCCCACCAGGAGTATTTGAACCGCAAGGAGAAGGGGCTCTGTTTCAAGTGTGGCGAGCCCTTCCACCCCTTGCACAGATGTGCGTCCAAATCAATGCGAGTAATCTATTTTGCTGAAGATGAGGATACTTCAGAAGAGCGAGAGGTGTTCGAGAAATTGGGGGAGGCAGAAATCGAGCCACTGCAGGGTGCGATTTTTTAAAACAACCCCGAGTATAACACCATCGAGCTACCCTTCTACTCGGTGGGGGGGATTAATCACCCCCAGACTATGAAGTTCCGTGCCAATATAGCAGGAACCACCATTATTGCAATGGTCGACAGTGGTGCGAGCCACAACTTCATATCTCGTGAATAGGTCAAGCGGTTGGGACTGGAGGTGGATGACTCAGTCACGTTCACAGTCTGTTTGGGAGACGGTGGTCGGGTACCATGCCAAGGCGTCTGCCGCGCTTTGAGGCTGGATTTGGGCGAGTGTATTGCACAAATCGAGGGATACGTGTTTGATCTGGGAGGTATTGATGTCATCTTGGGAGTAGATTGGTTGCGCACGCTTGGAGACGTAGTGGTAAACTGGGACACAGTGCAGATGTGTTTTACATGGGAATCAAAGTTAGTAACTTTGCGAGGGGACCTTGCTCTAAACAGAACCCTTGTTTCTTTACAGTCTTTGGTCAAGACAGTGGAAGTGGAGTTGTGTGCAGTGGTCTGGACCAAATGGCAGAGTGACGTGGTGGACAATGGTGGCACTGCTAACTTGGGGCAGCAAGACGAACTCAAGGAGTTATTACAACAGTTTGAGGGGGTATTCCAGGAACCGCGAGGACTACCTCCTCCAAGGGGCAGGGACTATGCGATCCTCATAAAGGAGGGATGTGGGCCGCCAGGGCCGGTGTCCGTACGGCCATATCGTTATGGACACAACCAAAAAGATGAAACAGAGAAGATGGTGGCTGAGATGTTGAAGGCAGGCGTGATTCAACCTAGTGCCAGTCCTTACTCAAGCCCCGTATTACTGGTTAAGAAAAAGGACGGCAGTTGGAGATTTTGTATTGATTATAGGGCCTTAAATGACATCACGGTGGCAGATCGATACCCTATACCAGTGGTAGATGAACTTTTTGATGAATTACATGGGGCTCAGTTCTTTTCGAAATTCAATCTCAAGTCGGGTTATCATCAAATCAGGGTGAAAACTGAGGATGTTGAGAAGACAGCTTTCCGGACTCATACGGGCCATTACGAATTTCTCGTAATGCCCTTTGGCTTAAAGAATGCACCAGTCACGTTTCAATTCACTATGAACGAGGTATTTCGTCCTTATCACCGACAGTTTGTATTGGTTTTTTTCGATGACATCTTGGTGTACAACAAGTGTTGGAAGGATCATGTTTCTCATGTACGCACTGTTCTGAGTGTTCTGACCGCAAATAAGTTGGTACTCAATAAAACCAAGTGCCACTTTGGGTTGCGACAGATCGAGTACCTCGGTCACATCATCACTACACAGGGGGTTGTCGATGGACCCAAAGAAAGTAGAGAGCGTCACTCAATGGCTGCTGCCTAAGTCAGTAAAGGGAATACGTGCTTTCTTAGGATTGACGGGGTACTACCGCAAATTCATTCGTGATTATGGTAAGATAGCTAAACCCCTCACTGAGCAGTTAAAGAAAAATAATTTTCAGTGGAATGTGGAAGCCCATAATTCGTTTGAAGCCTTAAAACGTGCATTAGCTACTGCCCCGGTACTTCGAATGCCCGATTTTTCAAAAGAATTTGTCATTGAATGTGATGCTTCGGGAATAGGGATAGGGGCCGTTTTAATGCAGGAGGGGCAGCCTTTGGCTTACTATAGTAGGGCCCTTGCGAACCGTGCATTATCTAAATCAACATATGAAAGGGAACTGATGGCCCTTGTGTTGGCAGTACAGTTGCTAGGATATGAGTTTGAGGTGAGGTACAAGGTGGGCTCACAAAATCAGGCTGCGGATGCATTATCGAGAAAGTATGAGGCTATTGGACTCCAGTTAATCTTTGTACCACAGTGGGCAGAAGTCGAAGATTTGCGCAGAGCTGTTGACCAAGATTCAATGCTAAGTGAGATTAAAAGGAAGGTACTCGCACATGACACTCCATCTCTTCATTATTCAGTGTTAAATGGGTGGTTGTTGTACAAGAAACGATTGGTAATTTCCCGAGAAGGGCCACGAGTCAACAGGATTCTAGAGGAACTTCATTCCACCCCACTCGGTGGTCACTCTGGTGCACTGCGCACCTTCAAAAGAATTGCAGGGGTGTTTTATTGGCCAAAGATGAAACATGATATTTACCAATTTGTGGCTAGATGTGATATATGTCAACAACAGAAATACCAAGCTCTGGCTCCTGCTGGTCTTTTACAACCCCTACCAATTCCAGAAGTGATTTGGGAAGATATAGCGATGGATTTCATCTCAGGACTTCCAAAGTCCAAGGGCTATGACGTCATTTTAGTAGTGATTGACCGTCTATCTAAGTATGACCATTTTGCACTACTGCGGCATCCATATACTGCACGAGCTGTGGCCGAGTTGTTTGTCAAGGAAGTTGTGAGGCTACATGGGGTGCCCAAGTCAATTGTGAGCGATAGGGACCCGGTGTTCATGAGTATGTTCTGGAAAGAATACTTTAAATTGCAAGGCACCAAGCTGAAAATGAGTTCGTCTTATCACCCGGAGACGGATAAGCAAAGTGAAGCCCTCAACAAAAGCATTGAAACATACTTACGATGTTTTGCGACGGAACAGCCGCGAAGTTGGGCATCGTGGCTACCATGCTGTGAATTTTGGTACAATACGTCTTTTCAAACATCCGCTGGAATGACTCCCTTCGAGGCAGTATATGGCCGCAAAGCACCAACTATTTTACAGTATCTGCCTCAAGAGATTTCGGTTGCAGCAGTAGCTAGTGAGTTACAAGACAGGGAGGAGGTCCTTTGACAATTGAAGTACAACCTTCAGCGTGCTCAACAATCAATGCTGAGAGCCTGAGACATGCCAACAAGAAAAGGCGGGACGTGGTGTTTCAGGTGGGGGAGTGGGTTTTTCTCAAGCTCTGACCCCATAGACAGAAATCAGTGTGTTCCCGTGTTAATCAAAAGCTGGCTGCTCGTTATTATGGGCCATTCCAGGTGGTTCAAAAGTTGGGTGCGACGGCCCATAAATTACGATTACCAGCAGGGTCTAGAATTCATCGGTATTTCATGTGTCGTGCCTTAAGAAAGCAGTGGGCAGCACAGAGCAGACACTTAAACTTCCTCATGAGTTAGAACAGGATATGTCTACTGAGTTTTAGCCCGAAGAGATTCTGGCCCAAAGGCTGAAGAAGAAACATGGAGCTTTTGTCAGGGAGTTGTTGGTTCGTTGGAAGGGGAGACATAGTGACGAGGCCACATGGGAAGTCGCTATAGATTTCATTGCCCAATTTCCCGAGTTCCATCTTGAGGACAAGACTTGTTTTGAGGGGGAAGGAGTTGTTATGGACCAAAGTAAAGAAAGCCCAGTTATAAGTGTAGAGGCCGTTATGGGCCCAAGTAGCAAAGGAAAGCCCATAATAAAAAATGTGTACACCCGTAGGAATAAGAAGGCGTGAGAAGGGTGATGTGAGGTATTCAGTTACGTTCTATTTCTGAGTGAGACTAGCGTGAGCTAGGGAGTGTGCACAGAGTGAATCTCTGGGATCAATCTTGTATTGAGTAAGATTTGAATATTCAAGCATATATATAAAAATATATAATTCGTTCCTTGTTTGTGATTGAAAGGTTTACAGAATTACTTCACTGCTTTGATCACAACATCTTTCTTCTTCTCGCTCCTGCCGTATCGGAACAATTGTTGGGTTCCCAAATGAAAAGCTGAAATTGTAATGCAATTAAGAAATGTTCCCAGAGATATACTCTGTTACAAACCCTAGCTAAAAGCTAGTATTTCCCTAGCTGAAGGCTAGTTACAGAATAAGAATAATGACCGAATGAATAACTGCCCTTTTCTCCTTCACGTTTAACACCTCTCTTCCTAACTTCTCGATACTTCCAATGCCTTGGGACTATTGGGCCTAGGTACAATACGTTAAAGCCCATGAGAATATTATATTCCCTAACAATACCTCCCTCGAATCACAGCTGCTTTAAGATGACACCATGTCTATCTGCTACTGGCCAATAAAAGAAACCTCTGTTGATGAATCTACTTGTCAGAGGGAGGATTGTAATGGATAGAGTGCATGCAAGCTGGGGCAGTTGTGAACCTACACTCTGACCCATGTTAATGATCTATTTATAATTCTAGACTATAACAGATGACATTCATTGCTAGCCAGAGCAAATGTGAACAAATCCACCCTATGGACTTTTTAACTTTAAAACCATAATGTAGGTTGAAACTAGCTTATGTATTAGACATTCCATATTGTATCTCTTAGTTGTAAAATGGAAGGATGCTTTGTTTTCTCAACCATAGACCAGTTGCAAAAGCTCTCATTAGGTTTTCGCCCCTGGAAATTCTTAGGTTCTTTTCATTGGCACACTCAATAATCTGCAAGAACAAAACCAAGAAAGCAGTCACATCAAGCTCTTTGCTATGATAAATCCTCGAATTCTCACTCCACTTTTAACAATAGGTTGAATTGTATCTCATGCATAAATTCTTGAGCAATAATTTGCTTACCTTTTTTCCATCGATGATTTGTTCTAGGGTCCATTGTGCTGAAAGTGGCGAAGAAAGTACAGAGTCAGAGTCGGTATATTCATTAAAATGCCATATTTCACATGAGGTGAACCATCTTCATGAGGGCTTAAAACATGTAAGTTTGACTTTAGTGGTCTTGTAAAATATATTCTGTATCATGCGTCTCCTACCATTGATGAAACGGTTCTTTACCATGGTTTGCCTTTGATAAGAGATTGAACCCAAAATAAATTGGAAATGCCTTTTTTTCAAAGGATAGCTTGTCCAAACACACATTTGTACAAATTGTGTCGTAAAGTTTACTTTGGTTGTAAATTTTTATGTTGGAAAACAGTCTGGCCTTTGTAATAATGGGAGCTAGTTAGATGTTTGTCCTTCAAAGGCATGTTAATCTGAAAGCTGAACCACCTTGACTCATGATAGTCAATAGACATGTAAGAAGACTGGCAATACTGTGGCCAAATTTTGGTTAAAAAAAACCTCTCGGGGTTTTCTGAGAGTGATGCGCAGGTGTCATAATGTGAAGAGTTATCGGAGTACTATTACCTCACGAACTGTGTTCTACAAGTGAAATAGACAATCCTGTTCAATTTTAATACCAACAAGTTTAATCAGTAACCGTTTAGTGGTACTCGGTCTGAAACTTTCCTTGGCACTTCCGGTGCTGTTTACTTCTGACGTGTGATCAATCCAACAAATTATTTGAAAGATGCCAACCTTCTCCTTGTGGAGGATGCCATGGATAACGTGTGTTTTTTGCCACTTTATATATTTAGGGTCTGAAATCCGAATTGGAGAAGGCTTCTCCTTCTTTGGGACGCAGTGCTATTTACACCAAAGATTCACGCATAAATGACTTGCCAAGGTATGATGAACTTAGATTTCTTTGTGCTTCTTGGTGCAAGTCGAGTTTTGGTGAGAATCTTTAATTTTTTATATTTATGGAATTGGTAATTGGCTCATCTTTATCGTCTTGCTTGCGACAGATACTTGACTGTCCAATTTGTGCGATTTTTCTGGAAAAGAGAAACAAACCAGAAGGCAAAAATTTTGCGGGTAAACTGTTTTTCTTTTCAACCGTTAATTAAAGGTGTGCTTATGAGGTGGTGTGATGATGCTAGTTGAAATTTTCTTCGGTTTATCTTTAGAATTTTAGCAGCACAATTATTGATAGCACGGTTACCTTTTCCCTTATTTCACATAATTTTGATTGTTTGCAGAAAGTGGACTACCCATTGGTGTTAGATGTGCATGATTTTTGTTCAGATGATCTTCGCAAGAGATTGGAGGTTCCTCGTAGGGTATGAACTTGTTTGCACTAGCTACATTGAAGTCTAGTTGCCCTTTTTTGATCTTGGGTCATTTTCAATTGAGCCTTTGGTTTTGTCTGTTGGCTTGTACTCATTTCAATCATCGAACTATTAGGTCTTGAGAGATGAGGAAGGCAAGAAGTTTGGTCTGAAAACTAGTGGTAGTAGCTCGACTGCAATGAACAAAGATATCAAAATGACTGATGCTGAGGTAGGTGATCTACCAATTTAGAAGCAATATAATACCTGCATGGAGAGAGAGTGCTGCTCTGTGCATTTCTCTTTTTTTTTTTTTTTAAAAAATTTAGGTTAAGCTCATATTGGCGCACCTGCAGGAACCATTAAATGTAGGAGAAGGGTCGTCTGAATCTGCAGTGGAACAAGGTGACCATCTTTTTATTCTTGGGTTCTTTTAAGATTTGGTTTCTAGAAATTATTTTTGAAAATATATTGAAAATGGAATACATGTTTGATATTATTTTCATGAGAAAATAATTTGCTGTAAATTGTGTCACGGAAATCAGATTTTTGAGTAAGTGATATGATATCAGTGATTTATGATTGTTTAATGTTGTGTGGCGTTCTTTTAACTTCCCAAAAATATTTTTTTAATTAAAATATAATATAATCATAGAGTGATTTGGAAAGTAAAAGTTAAATTAAAAGTAATTATTATATTTGGGAGACGTAAAAGAAGCAAAAATATGTAATAGTGGGTATGAGAATCTGATGTTTGGCTTCATCACTGGAAATGGAAAAAGGTGGCCAAAAATTCGAGTGCAAGCCTATCTTTGTTCTATTCAAGAATTCAGTGGGGAAAACCTCCTTGAGACCCTTGCCATTTTATTCAAGGGAGAAAAATGGAATGTCTTAAGAGTGTCGAGTGGTGAAAACGTTGTGGGTGCCATGTGATACGTTTGTGGAAGCATGATTAAGCTGTGTCCACCCTTGTAGTCTACAGAATTTGATTATCTTCATTATTTCAGGTACAACACTTGAGAAAGAGCATCACGTGACTGGAATATATGATTTAGTTGCTGTGCTCACACACAAGGGTAGAAGTGCTGATTCAGGGCACTATGTTGCTTGGGTTAAGCAAGAAAATGGTCGGTCTCTCGAAAACACCATCATATAAACTCTTATTCTCCAATTTGTTTCCAGTAGCTAACATCAGTGTAACCACAGGGAAATGGATCCAATTCGACGACGATAATCCGATCCCACAACGCGAGGAGGACATTGTCAGACTTTCTGGAGGAGGTAAGAACTTAGCTAAAGTTTTATATCTTCATAAATTATACGATAACCACTAGGCCCTGGCACCATTTCTTCTCTTATCTTAAACTCTCCCCCCTCTTTCTTCTTACAAAACGAGGTTTTTCGTTGTTTCAGGTGATTGGCACATGGCGTACATTTGCATGTACAAGGCTCGCTGCGTCTCCATGTAATGTTTCTTTACAAATTTATGAGAGAACATTCATTTGTTGGCGACCTTTTTCTTTATTATTATTATTAAACGTCTGTTGTTCAGCATGGCTATATTCAACTCTATTGGCATGGTTTCTATATTTAACAACTGTATTTTTAGATATCAGAGGTCGACCTTTTCACAGAGTCCACCCATAATCTCTCTTCTTTCCAATGTATACTTCAAAATAACACTTTATTAATTACTTCTTTTATACATGGTTGTTCTAAATCCATATATTATGTTTTTTTAATGAAATGTTGGATATATACGCATGTTTGATTAATCAATCGCAAAAGCAGCGGACTACTTATTGTACTTTAAATGAAAATTATATTTTTTTTTGAAGAAAATCGCAAGGAAATTCACAAGAGGTTTTTTTTTTTTTTTTTTTTTTAAAAATAAACCTTATAGAATTGTTTTTAATAAAGAAATTATTGTCCTGCTCGCCTAAAATAAAATATAAAAAAATGCTTGCTTAATTTTTGGCAAATAAATGTTATCCCGCACCCTAGGGTTGGTGCGAGATCCATGGGTGCTAGCTGATGTGGTGCACAGCTGGCCATGTCATCTGGCGTCCATGTGTGTTTTTTTAATTATTATTTTAAAATTAACATCGGGCCTCCCATCAGCATCTTCTCTACTTGGCTCACGTACGCACCATCACTTTCACAGCCATGCACTTCTCCGTTGCACCATGGCGGACGGAACGGTGCTGCTACCATCGTCGCCAGCTCAAGCTGACCACCGGTCGACCACCCCAGGCCCAATCACTCACGTCCGACCATCTCTTAACCATCCCAATCTTGAATGTGATCAATCCCACGAATAAAAGATCTAACTTTAAACTCCAATTTTGGTCCCGTACACCGGAAATTTTAGGTCTAAAGTAGTTCCTATTTCAAACACAAAAACTCAGAAAACAAAACCACATTCTTATGTTGCTGCTTCTCTTGGTCTTCTAGACCGTCTCGCCCCGTTAACGACGATGAAGAGTGGTGGCCATCCACGGTGGAAAGTGGCGGTTGACACATAGGCGCCAGTTGTGCGTCATGTCAGCTGGCGCCCATGGATAATCTGTCTAATAAATAAAAGAGGACACCATTTTTTTTGGGTCAAAATTGTGTATTGTTACACTTTTGTTTCGTTTTGTTCTCTCTCTCCTCGTTAATTTTTACAACTACGATATTACTCTTTGAGTATAAATCAAATTAATTAAAAAAAAATATTATACAAGCATACAAGTGTACGTCGATACACTAGTATAGATAACATAATCATTATCTATATGTTGTTTTATCTTAATGTATGAAAGATAATTTTTCATTTATTTAAAAATGTTAATCTTAATATTAAAATGGTAGCCAAAACCAAAAGCTTCATTTTGTATATCTATCGCCTCACGGGTCATATTTGTAAAAAAATGTTCTTCATCTTTCGATATGTTTTTACTAATGAAAAAATATTAATATTTATATCAAAATTATTATTTTTGATGCAAATATAAACCATATTAACATGTCTGATATATATATATATATCACAGCCATAGGGGACAGCATTTTGACCACTTTAATCGGATTGTTTTATTATTGGTAAAACCAGTCATGCCTTGATTTTATATTACATGTTCTTGCATTTAAATGTTACGTGTTGAAAAGTTTGTTCCATTTCATTTTAAATATATATATTTCAACCCGTAACATTTAAATGCAAGAACATGTAATATAAAATCAAGGCATGAGTGGTTTTACCAAGAATAAAACAATCCAATGCAAGAACATGTAATATAAAATCAAGGCATGATTGGTTTTACCAAGAATAAAACAATCCGATTAAAGTGGCCAAAATGTTGTCCCCTAACTTTAGTTGCATTAACTTACATCATTAGATTTGGATATCCAATATGATGTTAAAACCCCAATGGGCCCAATCTCATTTAATTTGGGCTCATATCAGCCCTTGTGAGTGTGGGGACTATCGTCCATTAGTGACATGACATTTATGAAGTATGATTTATAAATATCGTAGTATTATATAAAACCATAAAATTGGTAACTATCACTCATATGTGAGTATCGAAAAATCTTAAATTAAAAAGTTTTCATAACTCTGTATTATAAAAATCAGGCACATACGCGCAGTTGCCTCGTTTGCTGGAGGTTTTATGTTTAAAAACAGTGAGTTTGAAAATATCCTTCAATTTTTTTGAGTAAAAAAATATCATTAATTTCACATAAAGATAAAACCAAAATTTGATCAGAAACAAAAGATCATAATATTTGGGGTGAGCTTAGAAAAGGCCCACACATGTGGTAGTTGGAGTATGGACATGTAGGTTTCTAAATGGTCCATTCAAGTGGTCATCATGGGCTGTGGGTCATCAGTCCATGCAAACTCAGAACGATAGCTTTGAATTTGATCGATTGCTACACATATATATATATTTTTTGGAGAACTGTTTTTTAGTTCGTTATATATTTTTTTTTTAAAAAAATTTGTCCGTTATATAGTAAATTTGCAATATTAGTTCGGTATGTTTAGTCTTTTTTCGGTAATTTCAGCCTTATTTTGATCTGAAAATCACAAATCGTTGGGATTTGATAATTCGACATCTAGATTTCTTATGTGGCAAAAAAAAGGCCAAATTTTAGATCTTCTTTAGAGTCCAATTTTCAATCTAATTAATTATGTAAAATATTAACTTTCCTTATCTTTAAATATCATAAAAACATATACTTAACATCAATTAAAATAACTTATCATTCGTATGCCCAAATCTTTGGGCCAGTTTGGGTACAGAAGCATTTTACTTTAAAAAGTGTTTTTTAAGTTTAATTTTAAAAATAAATTTTCAAGTAAAAGCTGTAATAATTTGTATTTGGATAGATAGATTGAAAACACTTTTTTTAAGTTGAGTTTTAAAAAAAAACATTTGGAAAAATAAAAATATGATCTTTTAAAAAAACACTTATTTTGGCTTAAGTGCTTTTAAAAGCAATTCAAATTTATTAAACACATTTGAAACAATAAAAAACACTTATATTTTTTAGTAAACAATATTTTTTTCTTTTGGCTTCTTAATCCAAACGCATTCTTTAGCTCCTTATATTTTTTAAAAAATGACATAAAAACCTAATCCATACGATCTGCAAGACTGTAATAACGGAATTGCTTTATTGAAATGATGCCTCTCCAAAAATCACATCCTCGAAGAAAGACGAAAGTGTAGTCAAGAGACGGTAAGTAAAAGAATCTAAGCAAGAATATATTGCCTTTTTGTTTTTACTACTAAAATAATTGTCTGCCCCTATATTGACGACGGATTATTCTATGCTACATCTGCAGTACTTTTCTTCCTATGATGTGGTTAAATATCAACCATTGGATTATCAATACATATGCCAATTTTCATAAAAATATATGGGTCTCACGTGATCTAATGATATTGAAATAGGGGAAAAAACACTCTCAGTGTAGCATAGACTAACCCATTGATAACTTATATTTTTCTGGAGTTGGGTTGGTTTTACGTGAATATGGGAAAACGGTGCAGCTGCGAATTTATTGAACAAATGACAACTTATTCCATAAATTTTCATATTTTCGGGATGCCAATATTAGAAGGTAATATTTATTCAATTTTTTTTATATGGTCTTTTTTATTTTACAGTATTTATTATTTAATGATGTGGAAATCTAATATTTTACTTTTTGAGTGAAATCTAATGTTTTATAAAAATAAATAGGTGGTAATAAAATTTAGTCATATAGAAAAATCCATACTTTTTTTACCGCCTAAGGGTAACTTCGACCCTACCCATGGATATTACCCCATGGGTGGTGTGGAAGTATTTGATTGATCCAATCATGTGAATCCCACATAAATTATGTGGGGTTCATATAATTTAAACCAATCACATCACTCTACGTCATCCATAGGGTAATACCCCATGGGTAGGTTCGAAATTTCCCTAAGGAATCTAAGTTGTCAGATCATAGTAAGTTTGTTTATTTTAAAAAAACAAACAAAAAATCGAACAAAAATTACCAAAAAAAATAAAATAAACATACATAACTAAAATTACAAAGTGATTATATACCGAAATAAAATTACAAAAGACCAAACATAACATGCTAAAAATACAATTTTCCCTATTTTTAAAAAATTGAATTTCAAGTCCAAAGTTGTTTGATACTAACGTTGTAGGCATCAATATTATTATTATTCTTTTTTTAAAATTTTGTAATAACTTTTTAATTTTATTCTGATATGATTCATTTAAAAATTAGAAATTATAGATTAATGTAGCAATATAATATTAGGATATGATAGTTTAGATAAGATGCATTTACTGAAATAGGTTTTATGATATGTTTAATTAAATAAATATATACGTTTTTTTTTGTAATTTGAGAAGGGGGAATTTTTAATTACACTAGGACACTAAAGTTAGTTACTAAGTCTCTCAACATATCAATGTTAGTTACTCTAAAATCCTTAAATTTAATAATAATAGTATAGGATAATATAGATTATTTTTGACTCGAATTTATAAACGGGATTCTTAAATTTAAGATAATAATTACTTGGATAGGATAGATCCTCTCCCTTGGGGAAATGCTAAACTATCTAGAGTGAAAAAATGGGATAATAATCAAAATGGTTATGTAAGTTTGCTCATTTTATATTGATCTTGTAATTATTGAATTTTGGATTTTGGTCATGTAAGTTAGCTTATGCATGTTTTGATTTTATTCATTTTTTGAGTGTTTATGTGGAGCAAGACACGCTAGCATTTTATGGTGTCAGATCAATATTTTTCGATGCCGCATCACCACTCTATATATAAAAAAAGCTAAAAACCAAAACATAGTATAATTTACAGGACTAAATAATTAAAATTGAATAAATCATGTAGCTGTCTGTGATGATCCGATATCATATGAGGGGCTAGTGAACATGTGTCGTCAGGCCGAGATCAGCTTGAGACGGGGGAGATCTCTTACTTCTACTCGACCTTCTGGATCTTTGGGTCCTCGTGCCCAGTATTTTAAAAAGTATGCATCCTCTACTACTACTTTTTCGGGATCTGGTGGAGTTATGCGTTTCGGTAAGAAAGGTTAGTGTGATCATTGTGGTAAGAACCTGTAGTGACCCTACCCAGATCACCTACTAATCAGAGATTAATTAAGCATGCAATAACAATAATCAGTAAAATTAGAGTAAACGCGAAATTAAACCAAAATACTTAACCGGCAGAATACAACCAGTAATAAATCTAAATGATACAACTCAATCGAATTAACTTAATACAGAATAAAAGAAACCTAGAAGCTAACCCTGTAATTCTGCCTTGGTTACTGCCTAATCCTCAAATCTCTGAGTAAACTACCTGCAACTGCCCCGTCGAATAGGGTGTCCAAGAAATAAAAAATACTGAACGTGAACGAACTACGCTCAGAACGTAAGTACATGTAATCATACAAACATGATACATGCGTAATGAATGACTGAGTGTAGCGATCTAACCCGGATCCACTACCTAATCAAAGTTAGAAAATAATTAAACATGCATTTAAAATAAATCGCTGCGGAAGACTTTAAATAAAAGCAGACCGGCAAAATACAACCGGTTAAATAAGCCAATATACAACCCAATCGAAATACAAATAATCCTAAGGGTAGAGACCTACAGCTAATCCTGCTGTCTTGACTGGTCACTGACTACTCCAAGCTTCTGGTGCTCAATCCTGCACCTACACGCCCCGTCGAATGAGGTGTCCAGATACACAGAAATACTGGACGTGAGCTCTAAGATCAATACATAAGCAATGATATATAAAATATATGCAACACATAAGTGTATTTAAAACAAGGTAAAACAGTGTACTCAGGGGCGCCAGGAATATACAGGGCAATGCCGGATAGCTAGTCCGCGGTGCCGCTCCTATATTCCCCTATCCACTATAGCGTCTACTCCACCGTCGTGATCGC
Organism: Henckelia pumila; assembly: GCF_033568475.1. Taxonomy (NCBI): domain Eukaryota; kingdom Viridiplantae; phylum Streptophyta; class Magnoliopsida; order Lamiales; family Gesneriaceae; genus Henckelia; species Henckelia pumila. The sequence continues at coordinate 151,608,453 of NC_133121.1, forward strand.
TCCTAGTGATAGCAAAACAAAGGGCTGAGTGTCCCCAGACACGAATCCACAAGGAGTAACTCATCACTGATGGAAACTGTCTAGACTCACATCATACTGGATGCAGTCTTACGTAAAATCATGCATGTGCTAAAGCAGTAAAACATGGAAAACACATAGCACATGCTCATGCAACACATATATAATATATCATGCTGACCATCTCAGTCAGTACTTACGTACCTTACTACAGGAAGTCCTAGCAGTCCCACTCTAGGTTTCAAGCCTATCATCAACTCTACAATGTAAATACCCATGCATCATTCATTATGCTCTAAAAGCCTTAACTAAGCTATTGCATACTACCATATAATTTAAGGAAGCCAAAGCTATACTTGTGTCCGTCGTCAGCCCACTATTGGCGACTGACTCAAAACTAGGCCACAGCTCCGCTACGACGCCTAGATCTCTATGCCACTTCCGGAATCCCAAAAGGACGCCTAGAATTCCTAGATCTAAGCTATAAGGCTAAGGAATTGAGAGAGAAAAGAGGAGAGAGGCGAGTTGAAAATGAAATCTCGGCCCCTTATTTATAGGCGAAGTTTGGAGCCTCCGAACCCCATTTCGGAGCCTCCGATCCTGACTTCGGATCCTCCATTCCTGACTTCGGATCCTCCGAAGTCCCATCAGTGACGTCACCAATGATGTATTTTTCTCGGACTGCTGGCCATGCAAGTTTGGATCCTCCGATCTCATGTTCGGAGCCTCCTAACCTGGTTCAGATCCTCCTAACCCTCCAAACCCTCGGAACCTTCCCGACCATTTTGAGTATCCTGGATCCATTTCTGGACTCCGTTAATCCATTTGGAAATCTTTAATCATGTTTTACTTAATCTAAACATGATCACTTGATTAATTACTCATTAATCGTTAATTCTGGATACGGGTCACTACATTGAGTATCCATATCGGGGAATACTGGACCAAATCCTGATCAAACTTTCTCAAACTGTGCCTAGGATATGAGCAGTACCATTGGGGAATCAAACCACTGGGTACATCCACTCACTCCTAACCAGAAGTGGATCTAAAATGTCCCTGAACACTAGAGTCCTCCCCACCCATCGGTCACTGTGACTATCAGCGTCTATACCAAAAAAGGGCTGAGCAACCCTACTATAGGCTCATCTCAAAAGAGACACGTGCTCAATATGATCTATGCACATGAAACATAATATATATCAAAGCAATAACATGAAATCATGAAACATAAATGCAACACATAGCATGCATACCCGCTGACAATCTCAGTCAGTACTTACATACTTCAATAATAGTTCTAGATGTGCAGGTATCTACAGTCCATCACTACAATCAAGAAATCCATGCATCACTAACAATATATAAAAGCCTTAACTAAGCTAATAGATACTCCAAAACTTATTTATAGAGTCTCGAATATTTCTCCGTCCGTCGTCAGCCCGTTGATTTTGATTGCCCCATAACTTGAGCACAACTTCGCCACGACTCCGAAACACCTCGCCAAGGCCCGACCTTTGCTAAATAAGACTAAAAACCACTAAAATTGCCTAAGAAATGAGGGCGAAAAGATGTGAAATTGGTGCACAAATATAAATTTCGGATCCCCTATTTATAGACGGAGATCGGACGTTCTGAACTCCCGATCAAACATTTTGATCTCCGCATGTATGCCACGTTCCGAACTGTCATGATCGAAAGCTCCGATCCCTACATCGGAAGTCCCGATCTCATGCATGCGTTTACGTGTTCAAACATCAACGACACGTCACAAGTACGGATGGCCTAACTCGATCAGAAGTTTCGATCTCACCTTCGGATGTTCCGATCTAGCTTTCGAACATCATCGATTGATCCGATCACTTTGGATCTTCCTATCTCGTTCGAACCTTCAGAACTAGTCCAAGTTCACTTCGACCCTTTGACAATTTCTGACATCCTGAATTCGATTTCTTGGTCCGATTAATCAAATTAAAATAGCTAGTTAATTTTATCAATTTTATCTTGTAAAATGGGACTGAGTTACTACAGAACCACCCATCAGATAAATGTCGTAAAGCTGCGGGAGCTTGTTTTTGTTGCGGGGAGATTTGTCACCTCAAGAGGGATTGTCCACAGGCCGGGGGAGAAGGTTCAGGTTCTGGTTCCCAGACTACAGTTCAGCAGAGGCCACCAAGGCAATCAGCAGGAGGTTATAATCTGCGACCACGTACTTCGAGCCAAGTGTTTGCAATAAGGCATGACCAAGCTGTGGAGGAGAATGAGAAGGTGATAGCGGGTATGTTTCTTTTATGTGGTATACTGATTTTGTTCTTATTGATACTGGTGTATCTCATTCTTTAATATCTTCATGTTTTGTAAAACGTCACAAATACCTTATGTTATCCTAGACGTAGTACTTTCTGTTTCTATACTGACTGATCAGTCAGCGTTGGCTAAACATCTAGTTTTGGGTTGCCCTTTAGAGTTTAAAGGTAACATTTTGACAGCGAATCTCATGATATTAGCGATGGAAGATTTTTATTGCATTTTGGGTATTGATATATTGACCACGTACCGAGCTTCAGTGGATTGTTATCAGAGACTTATGCGGTTCCATTCGGTTGGGGATGATAGCTGGTATTCTATGGTAAGGGAGCAGGACCTCGATGCCTTTGGTGTCCGCTCCGAGAGCCTGTCGAGCTTTAGAGTCAGGTGTTGAAGGCTACCTCATCTATGTTATTGATTTTTCCACTGAGAGTGTTGGTATAGGTGATTTGCCAGTCGTTAATGAATTTCCTGATGTTTTTCCTGATGATATTCTGGGTTTTCCTCCTGTTCGGGAAGTTGAGTTTGACATTGAGTTCATGCCAGGGACATCACCTATTTCGCGAGCACTGTATCATATGGCTCCGTCAAAGATGCGTGATTTGAAGCAGTAGTTGAAAGATCTCTTGGATAAGGGATATATCCGTCCTAGTGTATCTAAGTGGGGAGCACCTGTTCTCTTTGTTAAGAAGAAAGATGGGTCAATATGCTACTATGTATTGATTATTGGCAGTTGAACCACATGACCATCAAGAATAAGTATCATTTGCCTCGTATAGATGATTTATTTGATCAGCTTCAGGATACTTCAGTATATTCCAAGATTGACTTGAGGTCTGTATACCATCAGATGCGAGTTAAGGATCAGGATACAGCCAAGACTGCATTTCGGACCAAATATGGGAATTATGAGTTCCTAGTGATGCCATTTGGATTGACTAATGCACCGGATATATACATGGATTTTATGAATTGTGTGTTCAAGGAGTATTTGGATAAGTTTGTGGTTGTGTTCATCGATGATATCCTGACATATTCGCGTGGTTTGGATGAGCATGCATACCATTTGAGGCTCGTTTTGCAAACTCTTCGAGAGAAGTAACTTTATGCAAAGTTGAGTAAGTGTGAATTCTGGATTGATCGTGTGGTGTTTCTTGGCCATGTTATATCCAGTAAGGGGGTTTCAGTTGATCCGAGCATGATTGAGGCTGTATTGAACTGGTCACGTCCAACGACAGTGACAGAGATCCGTATTTTCCTGGGTCTGACAGGGTATTATCGTTGTTTTATCGCGAATTTCTCGCATCTAGCTCGACCTTTGACGCAACTTACTCGGAAAGGCGTATCCTTTGAGTGGTCCTCAGAGTGTGAAGAAAATTTTTGTGAAATTCATCGACGGTTGACTTCTGCGCCTGTGTTGGCACTACCGTCTGGTTCTAGAGGGTACGTTGTGTATACCGATGCCTCTCTACAAGGGTTAGATTGTGTCTTGACTCGGAATGGGAATGTTATTGCGTATGCTTGTAGGCAACTGAAGATTCACAAAGGAAATTATCTAGTGCATGATCTTGAACTAGCAGCTATTATTTTTTCACTGAAGATTTGGCGTCATTATCTGTATGGTAAAAAATATGAGATTTTCATTGATCATAAGAGTCTCAAGTACTTGTTCACTCAGACTGAATTGAACATGAGACAACGTCATTGGATGGATTTGCTAAAAGACTATGATTTGTAAGAGTGGGTGCCCAGTGAGCCAACTGTGTGGCAATGGGCTTTGTTGACTCTTTGTATAAACAATCTTTTGTTTAATATTATTTACACTTTTATGGCAATGACTTTATATTACTTCATATTGTTATATTGTGATATACTATTGTTGTTTTGATAAAGACCTTGAATATACTACAGTGTATGTAAGATGTGGTAGAACATGGAGATGTCTATCATGAAATACATCTTATAGTCACTGTATATTCTAAAACCGTTCCTAGTCGATTGAGCCGTCCGATAATAAGGATAAGGATCGCTCGAGTTTGAGACTAGCATTTGCGATGCGGAGTACCACGTTTCATTGGTAGGGAACATGGAGATGTTCGAAGCATGCAAATGGATATTCATAGGATGAATAGTCGAACTACCCTATCCGAACTTTCCAAGTGGTTATCACTTATCGAGTGGATAAAGTCCGCGGTTTTGGTTGTACACCATTAGTCCTTACGACTTGAAACATCATGGAGACTCTATATGCTAGTACTGTGCTTTGACTCGTTTACCGACTCTGAGGGGGTCATCAGGTGTCGAGATTGGGTACAGTTACGACACATATAGGAGTCAATGCATTGTTGTCAAGGATTCACCACATACTTGCGAGTGTGGATATCCTATGCGATCTGAGGAGATATTAGTGTGACAAATCTCTGGCCAGAGTACTTGATGTGATTTAAGAAATGGTTTCTTAGTAGCACATGCGATGTCACTAATTTGATCTTCAAGATGTATTGCATAGTTATCGAATCTTGAGCGACTCTCGATATACCAATGGTTGTTGATTCGATCGGGATATATGGATGAAGGGACCGTACTGTACGCTAACCAAAATCTACTGGTTCTTGTAGGCACTATCAGTGATACCTAGGGAATCATGGGGCGATGTTGCTAGGCGCTTTACCATGATTCGTTGGGCAAGTCGGAAAGTGTTGTTCCGAGTCACAAGGAGTTGTGAGCCCACGGCTAGCTGTATCCCTGAACCATTGAGGGTCACACAGTGTAATGGAGTTTTAATCCCCGTTGAGATAGTTAAATTTAAAGAGTTAAATTTAATGAACTAAGGAGTTGGACTTCTTAAATAAGAGTAAGGGAGTAGGATTTCCTAAAATGACATAGGGATGGACATTTTTGGAAACCACTGAATTCGGATTCAGGAAAATTTATTTTGACTTTAAAACGTGCAGAAATGGTTTCTGTGCACATTGGTGAAATCGTTTCATCAATCGGAGTCACGATGAATTTTATATTAATTTCTGAACGAGTGGGCTTTGCTTGTCGGGCCCCAGCTTATGACTAATGGGCCCTAAGGTGTTAGTGGCCTGCATTATAAATAAGTTATTTCAGTACAGAAATTACACAGAATAGGTCATAATTTTGAGACAGGATTTTCGAAACCCTAGCCCCTCTCAAAAACGTTTTCGGCCGCCTCTCCCTCCCTCTGCCCGAGAAAATTCCGGTCTGTGATTTTGAATCGCAGTAAGGAATAACGAATCAAATTCGTGTATTCTCTTCGCAGAAAACTTCTGATAGATTTTCTAGTGCAATCTATCAGAGGGATTAAACCTCTGTTCGTGGACCTGATTGAAGGCGTTCATCGGTTCCAGGGAGAGACAACAAGAGCAGAATTGTTCTGTTGGTGTCCATTAATCTCGTTGCGAGATTTGAGGTAAAATTTATTTAATTGTTATTTAAATTTTACACACACGTAATTCAATCGATGAACGGTTGATACCCATACCATGGAAACGTTCCATGAAAAAATTTTTAAACTTCCGCTGCACCGGGTATCAATCGTAATTGGTCTGGGAACTCGCCAGTTTTCCAACTGTGGTATCAGAGCCAGGTTGCTCAGATCAATCGATTGAATTAATCAATTGTACAAAAAAAATTTTTGAGTCTTGGTTTTTGAAACAAAATAAATATTTTTAATAAAAAATTTTTTTTTTTTTTTCGGGGGCGAAACCCGGGCAGCGATTGGATCGCTGCCCGGAAGGGGCAGCGATGGTCGCTGCCCCCAGGGGCGGCGCACGGCGCCGCCCAAAGGGGGCGCACGGCGCCGCCCAGGGCGGCGACCGTCGCCGCCCAGGGCGGCGCGCGGCGCTGCCCAGGGCAGCGCTGTGCGCTGCCCAGCGCAGCGCTCGGCGCCGCCCAGGGCGGCGCCAGGCGCCGCCAGGGCAGCAAGCGTTGCTGCCCTAAGGGGGCAGCCGGGCTGCCCCGGCCCGCGCCCCGGGTGCGGGCCAACCCGGGAGTGTCCCGGGTGGCCCGCGGGAAAAATTAATATTTTATTAAAAATTAATTTTAATATGTTAAAATTTTATTTTTGGTCCGGTCAAAAATTGTTTTTGATTGGTTCACGAGATTTCGGATCGAATTGTTCGAGTCCGTAAATTTTAAAATTGATTTTGGATAAATTTGAATTTTTGGAAAATTTTAATATTTTATCCGTAAATTGAATTTTGAAATCAATTATTTTGGTACAATTGATGATAAGATATGATCTTATGATATATTGAGTAAAATATGATTTTATTTGTAAAATTGGATTTTATAGATAAAATATGATTTTATTTGATATGGAGATAAAATATGATTTTATATGTGAAATGTGATTTTATATATAAAATATGATTTTATCTTGTTTAAATTTGAATTGCCACAGCATGTTATCCAATAAATTAATTTTGAATTAAATGTTATTGGATAAAGATGATCGATTGCCATGACCAATTTTGTAGGTGTATGTTAGGAATTTACATTTTGTCTTTATTGTTGTTGGTTTTATTAATGGGCCTGGTTTATGGCCCGATATGAATGTCATATGTAATAAAAGTGGGCTTGGTTTATAGCCCGTTCCCACCCCCTAAAAATGTATCCCCTACTTGTCATTGTTATTTATTGTAAATACATTAGATTTAGTGGGAGATCAAGATTTGAAGATGGTGGGCCCAGCAGACAATGAAGACTGAAGAAATGTAAATTGGAAGCATATGTAATAGGATTGCATTTGCATACTGCATATTACCTAGGATTGGACTAAGACCCGTGATTGGCAACCACGGGTCAATTAGAAATGGAATCGATCATCCTATATAATATGTGATATTATGATTGTATGCATGTTTAGACATAAATTGCGTGAATCCGGCAATGCATGCAATAAATTAAATATGATGAGACAAATATTTTTATAAATAAAATCCCTCATTTTAAATATGATTTAAAATTTATATCAAGATAAATAAAGGAAATTTAAATATTGTTTAAATGTTCCTACCTTCCATCAACGGTCAATGTATGTGATGCTACCCGCGGATACGGTCCGGCTCATATTATTGGGGGGGCCCGTCCGTCGGAAAGATGTACATTGGATCGACAAATGTTGTAAGTTGGGTGGAACTCCCATGGGATCGGCTCATATTATTGGGGGATCCACATGGCGACCGTCTATCACAACTTAATATTGATGGGTCATCTTGACATGTCACTTTAAACGGCGTCATATTATTGGGCCCTTATTGGACATGAGGTAAACACATGGGGGTTGCTTTGGAAGCAATTGGGCTCTACCTTTTGAGAATTATGGTTGGCTGATATTATTCGGGACCATAAGTTTGTCAATTGGACTCCATGTTCTCACTAAGGAAAAAGTTTCCCGTTTTCACTAGAGGGTGGTGAAATCGTTAAAATAGTGGGATGAGATTCATAAAATTAAATTCGCCTATTTTATGTCTTAGTAAATTGTTAAACAATCATTGATATATGTCTGTTTTCCTTTTCAGTATTTCATACAATGAATTCGCGAAATCCTTTATTCTCGATCCTCGAACAAAACAAGCTGACTGGCGCCAACTATACGGAATGGTTCCGGAAGTTGAAGATTGTCTTAACTTCGGAGAAAATGCTCTACGTATTAGAGAAAGCACCTCCGAAGGAAGCACCAGCTGACATAAGTCCGGAGGAATTGGCCAAACTTGATGCATGGTGTGACCATGACATCAAGACCAAATGCTATATGCAAGCCTCGATGTCTGATGAACTCCAGAGGCGATTTGAGGACACGGTGAATGCTGCTGACATTCACGCGCAACTCAAGGAACTTTTTGGGGCTCAGTCGAGGGCTGAAAGGTTCTCTACTGTTAAGGAGTTGATGACGTGCCGCATGCGTGAAGGGACTTCGGTCCGTGATCATGGGGTACGAGTGATTTGGCTCATACAGAAGTTAGCGACCCTTGATTTGGTGTTGGAGCATGAACTCAATGTGGACTTGCTGCTTCTATCTCTTCCTTCTTCATTTGATGGATTCGTGATAAATTTTAATATGAACAAGATAGAGGCCACCCTTGAAGAGATGGTCAATATGCTCGTTACATATGAATCCACACTTAAGAAGGATAAGCCAGCTTTCTTGGTGGGCTCCTCATCTTCTGCTAAGAAGGGGCCAAGTATGAAGGGCAAGAAACGTTCTGCCCCACCCAAGAAAGTGGAACCCGAGAAGAAGCAAAAGACAAAGGCTTCAAACAATGGAAAATCCAAGGATGTTTGCCATTACTGCAAGAAGCCGGGTCATTGGAAGCGCAACTGCAAGGAGTATCTTGAGCAGTTGGGAACTGCAAAGGGTATGTTCTATATCGAAATAAACATGTCACTTAATACAACTTCTTGGGTATTGGATACCGGATGTGGATCTCACATTTGCAATGATTTGCAGGTGATGACAAGAAGTCGCAGGCTTAGAATGGGTGAGACCCAGCTGAGGCTCGGGAATGGTTCCAGAGTTGAAGCTACGGCCATTGGAGATGTTTGTTTGATATTGTAGAACGGTTTTAAATTATTGTTGAGAGATGTTTTATTTGTGCCAGATTTAATTAAAAACATTATTTCTATTTCTATGCTTGATAGAGATGGTTATTCTTGTAATTTTGTGAATGGGATTTGCAGTATTTACAAGAATGAATGTTTAATTGGAAATGGACAACTTGAAAACGATCTATATAATTTAAAACTAAAAGACGTTCCAGTGAATTGTATTGACAAACCGGCAACAACAAACAAAAGGAAAATCGATAGTCAAAACCCGGCAAACCTTTGGCACGCTAGACTAGGTCATATTTCCTCAAGGAGGATGAACAAGCTAGTGGGAGAGGGCATGTTTGATATGTCTGATATTAACTCTCTACCTACTTGTGAATCCTGCCTAAAAGGAAAAATGACTAAATCTCCTTTTAAGGGGAAACCTGAGCGTAGTCAGAATCTGTTGGATTTGATCCATACAGATGTTTGTGGTCCATTTAGAGTAGGGACTCAACATGGCCACACCTACTTCATTACCTTTACTGATGATTATTCAAGGTATGGGTATTTATATTTAATGAAATATAAGTCTGAAGCATTTGAAAAGTTCAAAGAATTCAAGGCTGAAGTAGAAAACAAGCTAGGTAAAAGTATTAAAGCACTTCGATCGGATCGAGGTGGAGAATACTTGAGTACCGAGTTTTTGGACTATCTGAAAGAGAATGGGATTCTCTCTCAGTGGACTCCTCCTATGACACCACAGCTTAATGGTGTATCGGAGCGTCGTAATCGAACTTTGTTGGACATGGTTCGATCTATGATGAGCTTCACTGAGCTTCCACCTTCGTTTTGGGGCTATGCGCTTGAAACGGCGGTATTGTTGTTGAACAACGTCCACACTAAAGCAGTGGACAAAACACCATACGAGTTATGGAATGGCAAAGCTCCTAAGTATTCGTACTTGAGGATTTGGGGATGTCCTGCTTACGTGAAGCGGACAGTGGGAGATAAGTTGGATAGTCGATCCAGCTTATGTTATTTTGTAGGGTATCCGAAGAATTCAATCGGATATTATTTCTATTATCCTGCTGAAACAAAGGTGTTTGTTTCTAGGAATGCCACCTTCTTGGAGAAGGAGTTCTTATTGGATAAGAAAGGCGAGATGATGGAACTCGAAGAAGTTCGAGAAGAACCCAAAATACAAAATAACGATCCTACACCTCAGGAACCATTGCTGGACACGCCTGCACCTAGAAGATCCGAAAGGACTTCTAGACCTCCAGTTCGATATGGTCTTCTTCTTGAAGGGGATCAAGATGAACCCGACATTGGATGTGATCCAAGAAACTTCAAGGAAGCAATTTCTGATGCGGATTCGAATTTATGGCTTGAAGCTATGCAGTCAGAATTGGATTCGATGCATACAAACCAAGTTTGGTCTTTAGTAGATCCTCCCGATGGAATTGTTCCGATAGGGTGTAAATGGATCTACAAAAGAAAGCTTGGGCCTGATGGTAAGGTATTGACCTACAAGGCGCGATTGGTGGCTAAAGGTTATACTCAAAGGCAAGGAGTTGACTATGACGAAACCTTTTCACCAGTTGCAATGTTCAAGTCCATAAGAATCCTAATTGCCATAGCTGCATGGTATGACTATGAGATATGGCAGATGGATGTGAAGACTGCTTTTCTTAATGGAGACATTAAAGAAGAAATCTATATGAGGCAGCCTGAGGGGTTCACATCCATGGGAAGCGAGCATAAGGTATGCAAGCTTCAGAGATCAATTTATGGTCTAAAACAAGCATCAAGAAGTTGGAACCAGAAATTTGATGAAACAATAAAAGATTTTGGTTTCATCAAGAACCCGGAGGAACCTTGCGTGTACAAGAAAGTAGTTAAGGATGCGGTGACATTCTTAGTACTTTATGTTGATGACATCCTACTCATTGGGAATGATGTAGGGATGTTGCAGTCAACAAAGATATGGTTATCAGGTAGATTTTCGATGAAGGATTTGGGAGAGGCATCCTACATTCTTGGGATACAGATCTATAGAGATAGGTCTAAGAGAATGATAGGACTCACTCAATCAACCTACATCGATACCATATTGAAACGGTTTTCAATGGATGGGTCCAAAAGAGGACATCTACCCATGTGTCATGGAGTTTCTCTATCCAAGTCTATGTGTCCCAAGACTGATGAAGAGATAGAGAATATGACACATGTACCATATGCGTCAGCTATAGGTAGTATCATGTATGGGATGATATCTACCAGACCGGATGTAGCATTTGCTCTGAGTGTCACGAGCAGATATCAGTCTAATCCTGGTCAGATGCATTGGAAAGCCGTGAAGGACATTCTTAAGTACTTGCGAAGGACTAAGAATATGTTCATGGTTTATGGAGGACGAGAACTCAAACTGGAAGGCTATACCGACTCTAGCTTCCAAAGTGATGTGGATGACTCGAAGTCAACCTCTGGATTTGTGTTCATGCTCAATGGCGGTGCTGTCTCTTGGAAGAGTTCCAAGCAGGACACCACAGCGGATTCCACCACTGAGGCTGAATACATTGCAGCATCAGCTGCTGCTAAAGAGGCCGTTTGGATGAGGAATTTCGTCCAAGAGTTGGGCGTCATTCCTGAATTTGTTGGTCCAGTCCCGGTGTACTGCGACAACACGGGTGCCGTTGCTCAAGCAAAGGAACCAAGGTCTCATCAAAGATCCAAACACGTACTGAGGAAATACCACATAATCCGGGAGATTGTGGAAAGAGGAGACATCAGTGTCGAACGAGTGGCCTCTGCAGACAATATCGCTGATCCACTTACTAAGCCTTTGCCAGGACCATTGTTTGACAAACATCGCGAAGCAATGGGTCTACGTAGTATGACTAGTTGGCTATAGGGCAAGTGGGAGATTGTAAGAGTGGGTGCCCAGTGAGCCAACTGTGTGGCAATGGGCTTTGTTGACTCTTTGTATAAACAATCTTTTGTTTAATATTATTTACACTTTTATGGCAATGACTTTATATTACTTCATATTGTTATATTGTGATATACTATTGTTGTTTTGATAAAGACCTTGAATATACTACAGTGTATGTAAGATGTGGTAGAACATGGAGATGCCTATCATGAAATACATCTTATAGTCACTGTATATTCTAAAACCGTTCCTAGTCGATTGAGCCGTCCGATAATAAGGATAAGGATCGCTCGAGTTTGAGACTAGCATTTGCGATGCGGAGTACCACGTTTCATTGGTAGGGAACATGGAGATGTTCGAAGCATGAAAATGGATATTCATAGGATGAATAGTCGAACTACCCTATCCGGACTTTCCAAGTGGTTATCACTTATCGAGTGGATAAAGTCCGCGGTTTTGGTTGTACACCATTAGTCCTTACGACTTGAAACATCATGGAGACTCTATATGCTAGTACTGTGCTTTGACTCGTTTACCGACTCTGAGGGGGTCATCAGGTGTCGAGATTGGGTACAGTTACGACACATATAGGAGTCAATGCATTGTTGTCAAGGATTCACCACATACTTGCGAGTGTGGATATCCTATGCGATCTGAGGAGATATTAGTGTGACAAATCTCTGGCCAGAGTACTTGATGTGATTTAAGAAATGGTTTCTTAGTAGCACATGCGATGTCACTAATTTGATCTTCAAGATGTATTGCATAGTTATCGAATCTTGAGCGACTCTCGATATACCAATGGTTGTTGATTCGATCGGGATATATGGATGAAGGGACCGTACTGTACGCTAACCAAAATCTACTGGTTCTTGTAGGCACTATCAGTGATACCTAGGGAATCATGGGGCGATGTTGCTAGGCGCTTTACCATGATTCATTGGGCAAGTCGGAAAGTGTTGTTCCGAGTCACAAGGAGTTGTGAGCCCACGGCTAGCTGTATCCCTGAACCATTGAGGGTCACACAGTGTAATGGAGTTTTAATCCCCGTTGAGATAGTTAAATTTAAAGATTTAAATTTAATGAACTAAGGAGTTGGACTTTTTAAATAAGAGTAAGGGAGTAGGATTTCCTAAAATGACATAGGGATGGACATTTTTGGAAACCACTGAATTCGGATTCAGGAAAATTTATTTTGACTTTAAAACGTGCAGAAATGGTTTCTGTGCACATTGGTGAAATCGTTTCATCAATCGGAGTCACGATGAATTTTATATTAATTTCTGAACGAGTGGGCTTTGCTTGTCGGGCCCCAGCTTATGACTAATGGGCCCTAAGGTGTTAGTGGCCTGCATTATAAATAAGTTATTTCAGTACAGAAATTACACAGAATAGGTCATAATTTTGAGACAGGATTTTCGAAACCCTAGCCCCTCTCAAAAACGTTTTCGGCCGCCTCTCCCTCCCTCTGCCCGAGAAAATTCCGGTCTGTGATTTTGAATCGCAGTAAGGAATAACGAATCAAATTCGTGTATTCTCTTCGCAGAAAACTTCTGATAGATTTTCTAGTGCAATCTATCAGAGGGATTAAACCTCTGTTCGTGGACCTGATTGAAGGCGTTCATCGGTTCCAGGGAGAGACAACAAGAGCAGAATTGTTCTGTTGGTGTCCATTAATCTCGTTGCGAGATTTGAGGTAAAATTTATTTAATTGTTATTTAAATTTTACACACACGTAATTCAATCGATGAACGGTTGATACCCATACCATGGAAACGTTCCATGAAAAAATTTTTAAACTTCCGCTGCACCGGGTATCAATCGTAATTGGTCTGGGAACTCGCCAGTTTTCCAACATGATTGTGAGATCAAATATCATCCAGGAGCTACTAATCTTACCGCTGATGCTTTGAGTCACAAGGTGCAAGTGTTGCACTTCAGACTTGTTTTTATCTCTCGTACGATTCAAGATTGTTGTTCTTCCGGATATACCTTTAAGCACAGAAAAAGGATGCAGAGTATTCAGATTTTTGCTTTTCTATATGAGCCAACTTTGTATTCTCAGATTCAGGATGCTCATATGTCTGACCCGAAGACTCAGCGATTGGCTATGTTAGCCAATAGTGATGGTATGTCTGGGTTCCACTATCAGTCAGATGGTTTTTTGTGCCTGTCCGGTCGTATTGTGGTACCGGAGATTGATACTCTGAGAGATGATATTTTTTCTCAAGCGCATCGTACCAAGTTGAGTGTTCATCTATGAAGCAATGAGATGTACAAAGATTTGCGAACTCGGTTTTGGTGGAAATGGATGAAGTGCAGTGTTTACCATTATGTTTCTAGATGTCTGGTGTGTCAACAAGTTAAGGCAAAACACCGACGACTTGGAGGATTGCTTCAAAGTTTACTGATTCCTGAGTGGAAATGAGAGTTTATCACGATGGACTTTTTGACCCATTTCCAATGTCCTCGAGGAATTGTGATGTTATCTGGGTTGTGGTGGATCGTCTCACAAAGTCAGCGCATTTCCTTTCTTATAACCGAGAGTACAATTTTGATCAGATGGTGCGATTGTACATTCAGGAGATAGTGCGATTCCATGGTGTGCCTGTGAGAATTGTCAGTGACAGAGACTCCAGGTCTACTTCTAGATTCTGGGGGAGTTTTCATCATGCTTTGGGTACTAATTTTATTTTGAGTACTGCTTATTACCCGGAGACTGATGGTCAGTCAGAGCGTACTATCCATACTCTTGAGGATATGTTAGGTGTAGTGACCCTAACCCGGATCCAATACTAATCAGAGTTTGAAGTTTGATTAAGCATGCAATAAACAATAATCAGAGATAAGCATCGGAAACCAAATAAATACTGGACCAACAGAATAATTAAACCGGTAAAAAAATTTCAATTATACAACCGAATTCAATTAAAAATCAATATATAACCTAGATACTACTCATGTAGATCTGCTTGGTCCACCACCTAAATCCCAAGTCCTGGTGGAACACCTGCAACTGCCTCGTCGAATGGAGTGTCCAGAAAACACAAAAAACACTGGACGTGAGCATTAAAGCTCAGTACGAGAGTATGAATATACACATGCTATGAACGCAAATACACATGCAAGTGTAGGGTACTGGAAACTTATCCAGACAACTACTCAATAAAAGGCGCCATGGTATGTAGCACGCTGGGCCGTCACACCAGGAGTTGGATCCCATACCATAAAATTGTGGATATATTCGAATCCAAGTCCATGGAATCCATCCACTAAAATACGGAGCTGAGAAACCCCTCTACCGGTAATAAAAATAGAATAATAGGCTCAACATGAGATACATGCAGCATAATATTCGTGTCATAATAATGCACACAAAATCAATGCCACATAATACATGCAAACATAGAATATGTATATTCTACCAGGCTATCTCGGATAATACGTCCGTACCTCAATAATATACTCCTAGATGCACCCGCATCTACAGTCCCACACTACAATGCAAAATACCCATACATCAATAATCATGCTCTAAAAGCCTTAACTAAGCTATTAAATTCTCCCTAATATTTTTAGGAAACTCAAACCATACATGCGTCTGTTGTCAGCTCACTGATGGCGATAGCCCCAAAACTTGGACACAACTCCGTTACAACTCCGGCAACACTCCTTCACTCATTGGCCTTCGAAAAGAACACCTAAATTTCCTAAATCTAGCTAAGAAGTGAAGAGGAAGAGGGAATGGGGCGAGTTGAAATGAGGCTCTTGGCCCTCTATTTATATACGGAGATTGGATGGTCCGATCCCTGAGTTCGGATCGTCCGATCTCTCCCGTCAACCCCTTCTAAACACGTGTCCTTGCTATGATGTCACTGCTTACGTAATATGTTCGGATCGTCTGATCTAAGTCTTTGGATCGTCCGAACTCCTGCAGCTGACCAATCAAATCTCGATTCTTATCTTATCTCATCCAATATAGAGATCGGATCGTCTGTCTCCTCAGACCCTCCGATCTCAAACAATGCGTCTGAACTCCCAAAGCTTCGGATCATCCGATCTTTGGGTTCGGATCTTCCGATCCACCTGGAGCTTGGACTCCTACTGACCATTTTTTAGTGTTCTGAATCCATTTTTGAACTCATTAAACTAATTTGAGAATCCCTTAATCATGTTTTTATCAAATCTAAACATAATTACGCCACTAATCAATGATTATTAATTTAGAATTCGGGCTACTACATTCTTCCTCCCTTAAAAAATCTAGAGAAACCCAAAGAATGTAATGCACAACCCAACTTATCACATTCACTGATAGCTCCGGTCTAATCAAACATATAATCGAATAGTTTTCGACCACTGAGACTCTGCTAAAACTTGCATGGTTGATCCCTCACTGAAGCACATCAAATCTCAAATGACAATCTTAGAACCTAACCTCGGTTCTAACTCCACGCTGCTATCAAGAACCCAAGCTAGAGTAGAAATAAATTTCCTGACAACTGTCTACTATTTGCAATTCCATATCCACTGGAATCTTAAACAACACATTTATAAAAAATTCTAATAATTTGGCATCTTTGAATGACAATCACCCAAAAATTTACATCAAAATTTCTGCACAATTACTATAATTATGCAATCTCCGAGACTCCAACAGATCTCCAATTACTGTTTATTATCACAATAGCTGCTAACCGGTTATTAACACGATCCCTATGATATCTAACCCGAATATCATGATGTTTCTGTAGTCTTTTGACTATTCACTGGATATTAACTCTAACTGAAACAACAACGCTGACTGCGAATCTTAGCGATGACATTCCTTGATAAGACAGTAACTTATCATCAACTATCTTCTAGATACGCACAATCTCTTCCACTATCATTCTTCCGCATCAACGAGAAGACATGATACATGTACACTGTATCGCTAACTTTCCTGATACTGTCATCACATGGTGACCATATCGCTGCACAGCACTCTTTCATATTTGAAAACTTCAGATTACCTTTCTAGTGGCATGATTACAATCTTGCAGTATACTTGAACTGATTACGACCAGTCCTGATCCTAATACTTGAATATTTGTAGTGACCCGCACTGTGATCATCTACTAATAAAAAACTTAGGCATGTAATTTAAACAATAAACAATTATAATAAGAGATAAACTGCCGAAACTAAAATAATTAAATACCAGCATGGTATAACTTAGTGGCTGACCCTGCCATCCTACCTTGGTCACCACCCAATCTTCAGATCTCTAGTAAAATTACCTGCAACTGTACCATTGAATAGAGTGTCCAGACAAAAATAAAAAACTGGACGTGAGCATAAAACGCTCAGTACTCTAGTACGGATAAACATACACATATGATGCATGAAATGTAATGACCGAGAAATAATATCTGGGTAGACAGATCAGAATCTACTCAGATTGGCGCCTAGGACATGAGATATATCCTCGAGGAATCAAACCACTGGACCCGACCACTCACTCCTAACCGAACGTTGACTTAGGATGTCCCTTGGAAACACTAGAGACGAAAAAACCCGTCGGTCGAGTGACTCTCAGTGCCCCATAACGTCCCTATAATGGCTGAGCACCCTATAATACAAGCTTATCAAAAGATATCCAAGCTCAATATGAAATGCACATGCAACATAATATCTCAAAGCATTAAAACATGGATCATGCATAATCATAATCATGGCATATAAATGCAACACATAAACATGCATACCCGCTGGCAATCTCAGTCAGTACTTACGTACCTTTCTAAGGTAGTTCCTAGAAGCTCCCAAATAGGTTCCAAGCCTATCATGCAGTACTACAATACATAATAACCATGCATTATATAACATGCCAAACATCATCTATCATGCTTTAAAAGACTTAATTAAAATATAGCATACTCCCTATTTATTATAAGGAGCCAGAGCTATACCTTCGTCCGTCGTCAGCCCGCTGATGTCGAATGCCCCAGAGCTTGGGCACAACCTTGCTATGACCTCTAGTCACCTCGCCAAAGCTCCGCTGCTTAGATACTACTATGTACATTGTCCGTTAACTAAAAAAATCTACTTCATACACCAACTCTTAATGAAAGACTCCCAAAGTCCTTAAAATAGAGCCATTACGAGAGATGAGAGGATTCTGAATGATTCAAAATGAGGAAATCTCACCCCTATTTATAGACATAGTTCGGATCATCCGATCCCCAGTTCGGACGGTCCGATCCTTACATGATATCCACGTCGCATGCATGCAAGTTTGGACTGTCTGATCCTTCTTCAGATCGTCCGATCAGGCCTAGTGACTTCATCCATGACATCATCCATCTGACTGAAATTGGACATCTCTCCATATAAGTTCGAACCGTTCGATATTTTGATCGGAGCGTCCGATCTCCATAGGATCATCCGATTATCAAGGGCTTAGGTTTGGACCATCCGAACCCTCCGAGCCCAATTATGCCCACTAACCACTTTTGGGTGATCTGGATTCGATTTCTAGGTCGTTTGATCATAAAAGATATTCTCTTAATCATGATTCATTAAATATAAACATGATTAGCAAATTACTCTTGTAAAATGGAACCGGGCTACTACATTCTCATCCACTTAAGATATTTTTTCCCTCGAAACAAATCTTAAGTAGTGAGTATAGTTAATATTGAATAAACATCCTTTATTCAGACTGAAAATTTTACAAGATACAATGTAATCAAAACAATTCTGGATATTCTGTACACATACGACTCTCAAGTTTCCAAGTGGCCTCTTCAGTGCCTCGGCGCTGACACTGAACTATAACAAAAAGAATGATCTAGTTACGAATTACTTTGTCCTTATGATCCATGATGCGCAATTATTTCTCCACATATGTCAAATATATATCCACTGTATCTTGGATAATTGCAAGATGTAAGGCTCATCTACCACAAATCATCTTAACAGTGATACATGGAACACATCATGGATATTATATAAATATGTTGGTAATTTCAATTTGTAAGTCAAATCTCTTACACTTTCCAGAATTCAAACGGACCAATGAATCTAGGAGAAAGCTTACCCTTGAGACCGAATCTCCAAATCCTGCGAAATGGTGAAATAATTACTTTCTCACCATCCTCAAATTGCAAAGGTCTGCGCTTAACCCTCACATAGCTAGTCTGACGATCCTGCGCAATCTTTAATTCATTTCTTGATCTGTCCAACGATATCAACAGCCTGTTGGACTAACTCTGGTCTTTTTACCTGTCGCTCCCACACTTCTTCCCAGAACAGTGGAGTACGACATCGTCGTCCGTACAACGTTTCAAATGGCCCCATCCAATACTGCGATGGTAACTGTTGTTGTACGCGAACTCAATCAATGGAAACTTGATCTTGCCAAGCTGGACAGAGCTCTCCGCATATCCTCAAGAGTACGGATAGTGCGCTCTGACTGATCATCATTCTCCGGATGATAAGCATTACTCAAGCCAAGAGTAGTGCCCTTACCACGTTGAAAACTCCCCCAAAATCTGGAAACACATCTGGAATCTCTATTATTGACAAAGCTTACTGGTATGCCATGAAAACTCACAATTGCCTGAATGTGTAATCAGTCACTACTGTCAAAAGTTAAGTCTTGATTACACGGAATGAAATGTGCTGTATTGGTGAGTCGATATATCACAACCTTGATAGTATCGTAATTCCTCGAGAATACCGAAAAATGAGTCACAAAGTCCATCGTGAAAATTCCCATTTTCACTCAGGAATCAATAACTATGCTACAAACTTCCAGGTAGTCGATGTTCAGTCTAAACCAAAACTTATCTACTCAAAACGATTACCTGTCAAGGAAAAATCCCTTCCACGACTGTTCTGACAATAGAAATTCTCGCTATGTAACTCTTGAAGAAATCAGACTAAAACAAATTACCTTAAATATCGAATCTTCACGAGATACTTCCAATATCATTATACTTTCACTGCGACTGTTGCAAAATACTAGACTAAGGTATCCTCCCCCTGAATAACCATCTGAAAACATGAGAGACTTCCAGATTAATACAAGCCTAGGGCCATGCTTCCTTCTCAGTCTAATCATCTATTCACACAGTCCACAGTACTTGGTATAATTTCTCATTATGCCCCTGATGATACACATCATCCCTTGCAAACACTTTGCTTACTAGAATATTCTAGGTAAAACATCTAGAACTATTCATCTGAAATATGCATAATCCCAAGTACATATTTAAACAAACTATCAATCCTTTATTCAATATAACCAAAATAATCTCAAAGATTACAATACTTGAACAACTAGTCCAGGTTCTAATACAATTTTTATTACAATCTCATGTAATACATAAATTAATCAAAAGATTACACTGAAAGTTGTACAATACAACAATAACTAAGTACATTAAATAACTGAAATCTTTTAATACATCTGATTTAACTGATTACAACTGAAATACTGTTTGCAACAAAACTTAATACAATATTTAAATTCTTGCAAAATTCTTTCATTCCTTCTACTGATCTTGAACTTGAAGTTTCTCGTATGCTACAAAAGCATCAACACAGGCATGCTCAACGACATCTCTTCTGCCAAATCTCCTCCTATGCTCTGCATCAATGCATGTCAGCATACCTCCTTCCTCGCAAGATATAAAAGATTTTATATCCTACTAGATATGTCAAAAGCTTCCTAAGACACTCTCTTGGTAGGATCTTATGGGGTATCTTCCTTGGTAGATGCAGAATGGATGAATATGTGTTACACATTCCATTCAATCCTGAGAAGCACCTGTATTTGAAAAATGGATCTTCTCTTCCAGTTACATCCTGCTGAGATCCACATAATACAAACTTCTGATGCCAATCATGACAATGACGATCTTGGAAACGCCTAGGTATCCCGCTATTCCAATTCTTGATACTTCTATCGTAATTGAATCCAACTCAAAATCCTACAAAGGATGACCCAAAATTAATACTATGTCCCAAAGAATCTTATTGCATGCTCTGATACCATAAATATAGTGACCCGCACCATGATCACCTACTATTCAGAACTTAAGCATGCAATTAAACATTAAATAATCTTAATCAGAGTAAATGCGGAACTTTGAATAAGCTATATACCAGAAAGTAAAGCCTAGTGGTCAACACTGCCAATCCGGTCTTGGTCACCACCTAAACTCCATGTCCTCAGGAGAACCACCTGCATCTGCCCCATTGAATGGGGTATCCAGACAACAGAAAATAACCGAAAGTGATCCTAATATTCTCAGTATGAGAGTATGAGTATACGGTATTATACGTGCATGTATGCAAATGAATTGGGTACCAAGACACTCAGGTCAAGAAACTAGCTCATAAACCGGGCCCAGGGTATATAGCAGGTTGCGCCGTCGCATCATGAGGTGGCTCCTATACCCAGTGGATAATTGTGAACTGATACTAGTACAAGTGTCCAACCATAATGGTGACATGACACAAGACTTACGTATCCAACCATCCATAAACTCTTAAGGTGAGCGCCCTACTACAGGATATCTCAAGAATACGGGATCAATATGCTCATGTATGCAACATACAGTCATGACATGTTGTACTGATAAAGCATATAAAACATGCAAATACATAATACATGCATACTCAATCTGGATATCTCGAATAATACTTTCGTACCTTACTAAGGAAGATCCTAGAAGCTCTCCTCTAGGTCCAAGCCTACCATGCAGCACTACAATACATAAATACCATTTATTATCTAGCATGCCAAACATCACCTATCATGCTCTAAAATCCTTAAATAAACTACAGACTACTCCCTATTTACTATAGGGAACCAAATCCATACCTTCGTCCGTTGTCAGCCCGCTGATGTCGCATGCTATAGAGCCTGGACACAACCTTGCTACGAATCCTGGACACCTCACCAGATCTCCGCCGCCTGGCCGCTACTACAAACACTGTCCGTTATCTAAAAACTACTACCTACTCCAACTCTTTAAGAATGATTACCCAAAAGCACTTAGAATCACGCTACATGGGCCAAGGAGAGGTGAGGAATTATAAAATGAAAATGAGGCCTCGGACCCCTATTTATAGACCACGATCGGAATCACCGATTGATTGATTGGAAGCTCCGATCGATATATGCATTCAACGTGTCCATTGGCTACGATCGGAAGCTCCGATCTGCACTTCGGAGGTTCCGATCTCCTGCATGCAGCTACGTGTACAAGCTCTAATGCCACGTCCCGGATGATACAGATCGAAAGATCCAATCTCCAATCAAAAGCTCAGATCGTCTACGTTGCTTTCGAACTGGATTCATTGGTTCCGATTTGATCGGACGTTCTGATCCTGGTTTAGAAGCTCCGACCCGCTTTAGGTCCAATAAGCCCATTAAGCATATTTCAGGTGTTATGGACCCATTTACTTGATCCGCTAGGTTATATTAAAATCTCATAATTATTTTTTATTAATTATAAACATGATTAGCAAATTAATCTTGTAAAATAGAACCGGGTTATTACATTGTGCATTGAGTTTTCAATTCCAATATCATGACAGAGGCCCAATCAATTACTAAGCCCAAGGTGCTTAGCCCAAACATGATAGATACACTGCTTTACAATTTCCACCTTGTCTATCAGTGTTGGCTGTCTTCCAATTACCCACTAAGTGGGATCAGTTATTCTCCACGGCCTTGATCAAGCCAAGGCAGTGCCTGAATTTTCCCTATGGTACTCGTTTTGTCATCATATCAGCAAGATTGTCAAGGTTAGATATATTTTTCACTACTATCTCTCCCTTAGATATGATGTCCCTTATAAAATGGAGTTTCACATCAATGTGCTTACATCTCTCATGAAAATTTTGATGCTTTGTGAGGTGAATTGCACTTTGATTTTCACATTGCACCTCCACCTGCTGTTGTGAAATGCCAAACTCTTTCACGATTCCTTTAATCCATATAGCCTCTTTAATCCTTTCAGTAAGAGCTATATATTCTGCCTCAGTAGTGGAAAGAGCCACCACTGATTGGAGTGTAGCTCTGCTGTTCCAAACACTGTGAAAACCATCGTTGTGATTGAATTTCTGGTTTCCAAATTCCCACCGAAATCAGATTCTACATATCCCACAATTGGTTTTTTATCAGCTTCCTGTCTTTAAAACAATAGTCCAAGGCTCGAGCATCCTCTTAAGTACCTCAGAATCTATTTTAAGGCTTCCCAATGAGCCTGTCCTGAATCTGCCATAAACCTTGTGACAACACTCAGAGCATATGCTAGATCAGGATGAAAGAATACAATACCATAATTTATGCTTCCTACTGCACTGGCATAAGGTGTGCTTTCCATTTCATCCCTTTCTTCAGGAGTGTTAGGAGACTGTTCTGAAGAAAGTTTTAGGTGTTGTCCCAATGGTGTACCAGTTGCCTTGGACTTGTGCATATTAAATATATATAGCACTTTGCTGATTTAAGAAATTTGGTTTAATAATAGATTCTTAGCCTTCATGTCCTTGATTATGTGCATCCCCAGAATTTTCTTGGCTTCCCCTAATTCTTTCATCTCAAATTCTGATCTCAGATTCCCTTTTATATCATTCAAGTCACTCTTGATCATGATGCCTATGAGCATATCATCCACATAAAGTAGGAGAATGATTCTGACTGATTCACCATCCCTTTTAAAGTATACACAATTATCATAAGCACTTTTCTCAAAGTTTATATCTATCATGAATTCATCAAAGCGTTTATACCACTGCCTTGGGCTTGTTTAAGTCCATAAAGAGACTCTCTGATTAGGCACACCTTGTTACTGTTCTTAGATTCAATAAAGCCTTCAGGTTGATCCATGTATATGATTTCCTATAACTCACCATGAAGGAAAGCAGTAGTGACATCAAGCTGCTCGAGTTTCAGATCCAGATGAGCCACCAGTGCTAACATAATCTTATTGAAGTATGTTTAACTATTGGAGAGTATATCTCATGATAGTCAACTCCTTCAACTTGTGTAAATCCCTTTGACACAAGTCTGGCCTTGTATCTCATTGTTTTATGATCTTGATTTGCTTCCTTCAGTTTGTATATCCATTTACACTTTATCACCCGATGGTTCTTTGGCTTGCTAACCAATTCCCAAGTCTTGTTCTTTTCTAAGGCCCTTATTTCATCTTCCATAGCCTGTTTCCAGTTAGTTCTTTGCTTTGATGACACAAGACTTGGGAATTGGTTAACATATAGGTTTCTTCCCCCCTTTCTTGATAAGGTTCTTCTACACTGTCATGAGAGTTTTGTCTGGATTTACTACATCATCTTTCTTCCGTGTTTTAGCATAAGAGTCATACTCCACCTCAACTTTAAGATCTAATTCTTTTGGTGTAGGAGCTTTAGGTGCTGCTGTAGGCTGACTGAATCCCATATTTTCTTCATCAAAGAATATATCTATTTTCTTATGAAATATCTTCTCCTGCCTACCTCTTGTCATAAGACTCTCACCTTGGGGTTGAGAGTGTGCCTGAAGCTTCCTTTCTAACTCTTTGGCCTTAATAGCAGATTGAACTTCATCTAAAAGATTATAGTTTGATCCCTGCCATAGAGTAAAGCATCGCGAAAATTCTCATAAGAATGAGGCAGTGAGTTTAATAGAATCAATGCCTTATTTTCCTCCTCCAACTTGATCTCAATGTTCTCAAGATCGTCCAAGATCTTGACAAATTCATCAATCTGCTCAGAGATTCCCTGTCATCATAAATCTTGAATGAATACAATATTTGTTTCATATACAACCTATTAGCCAAAGATTTTGTCATGTACAGATTCTCCAAATTGGACCAGATCCCTGCAGCTGATGTTTCCTTTGAGATTTCTCTGAGTGGCTTATCTCCCTAACAAATTATGATTGCACTCTGAGCCTTCAACAAGTTCCGAGCTTTGTCCTTGTCATCTTCTTTCAAGGCTTTCTCGCCTTCCAAAGCCTCAGGAAGACCCTGTTGAATCAATATTGCACTCATCTTGATTCTCCATAGCCCAAAGTCATTTCTACCTGTGAATTTCTCAATGTCAAACTTCATGGTTCCCATTTGTTTTGTTTTTTCTTTCTCGCTTCCCACAGACGGAGCCATTTGTTAAGTAATAAACAAGAAAACATACCAACTACAATACACAAATCTGACTTTGATCACACGAGTATCAACAACAACAATCAATAAGCCAACAACACAGCTCAAACTTCAATCAAGAACGTCACAATGCAATCACGTGGTTCGATCCCTTAGAGAGATCTACATCCACGGGAAACCTGCAGCCACCATTTTACTAACAAAGCTTCAATGATGATCTGATTACAATCAAAGGCAAGAAAGAAGAATTACATATTACAGCTCAAGTTTCTATCCTTGAGTTCTATCCAATATCATGCAACTCTAGATCTTCTTCTATCTTCTTGATTTCACCAGAAGATCACTTATCTCTGCTATTTGGAATCTCTTAGTTTCAGTTGTGTTGACCTCCAACTGATCCCTTAAGCTATTATTTGTTTCTCCGCAACCGTTTTAACCAGCTGACTACCGAGCTGGACTTGTGCATTGAGTTTTCAAGTCCAATAGCATGACAGAGGCCCAATCAACTAAGCCCAAGGTGCTTAGCCCAAACATGCATGATAGACACACTAGTTTGCACATGGTGCAAGTGCCATGTTTGCTTTTTGTGATGTTGCGAGAATTTACCTCAACTCAAATTTGCCTACCTTAATTAATCTTTTATTTTTTTATTATTAAAATTTTTGTATGATACCTCAATTTGCAACTAGGGATGACCATGTTCCGTGTTCGAGTTTAAACATGTCTCAAAAGGGGTGAGTTATACCCCGATTAAAATTTAACAAATATATATTTTTAGCGATTCCAATTTAAATGAATGACCATTGAGTTTGAGGCAAAGTGAGTCTAAAATGAGGCGGGATAGATCCCGAGTTTAGTTAAACCTACCCAAGACCTACCCTATTGTCCTCCCTGTTTGTCACGCCTCTTAATGAGATCAACAAATGCTCTCCTTGATCAAAGGAGGGAGATTTATTTCATAACAAACATTGTTCTATATGAATATAGTTTCAAACTTGTCAAAAAATTATATCCAACTGATTCCACAAATAAAGAGAAGTTATTTAGGAGTTTTCCGACTTTGATATTTGGCATAACCAACAATTTCAGAAACGTGTCCACTCTTAGAATGATGTCGACTAATATGAAAAACTTGATGAATTTATGTAAACTCTTTCGACTTCTACTATAAGAGTCGAGACTCGAGCACGTGTTTTCAATTATACAAAAATTCTTGTGAGATAGTTTTATTAGTTAATTTTGTGAGATGGAGATATTATTCAACTTTAACTTGTGAAAAAAATATATATTATTTTTTATGTCAAAAATGTTAATTTTCATTTCGATCAATAGGACACATCATCGTCTCAATGTCAAAATAAGATTACGAAATAAAATAGTAGATAAATACTTGCTTATTTCATTAGTAATAAATATATAGTAGAGAGCTCAAGCTCTCCATTCTAAAGTAGTAATAAGCAAATAGATAAATGAATTTCATATACTGATAATTATGGAATATATAAAATTTTTTTAAAAAATTGTAAATTTTTGTACTATAGTTACTTCTGATTTTTTAGATAATTTATTTTGAAGAAGAAGTTTTTAATTAGTTAATTTTTTTTGAAGCAATAATTAGTTTAACTTTCATATACTAAATTAGAAACCTTACTTTTTACACCGATATTCTCATAATATACGCCGAATTATATTATTTATTACAATTAATTTTTTTTTATGAGTACATGTTAAACACTATTTTTATTTAATTAAAATGTAAATGGTTTGTCCTTCCCCGACAACAACGTAAAAGTTCTAGCTCCAACCTTGATACAATTCTCATAATATATGTGGTGCAAGCGATCATCTAATATGTTGATAATTTTAGTTCGGACGGGTCTATTGCATTGGAAATGAATACTTACATTCAATATTCAGAGTTTGTGTCTCTAAAACATATGCAAGGATCGGTAAATCGTATTGTTCATCGTCTAGCCCATGAAGTGTTTATGTCAAGATCGAACTTGGAATTTTTTAGTTGTAACTTGTAATATTCCATCTTGGCTTCCTGATGTTGTAACTTGTGACTCAAACATTTGATTTCTATAGATAGTTTTATTTAAAAAAAAAAAAAAATCTCATAATATATGCCAATATATATATATATATATCCCAATTACTTGTTCCATGATATCTTTTCAAAATATTTCCTCGAAAAAAAGAAAGAAAAACTAAGAAATTCCGAATCTGACTTTAATTAGTGTATTAATTTACACAACGTAACCAAACTCAACAATAATCCTTTCTACCAATCGGTTTTCGGGTCATCTCAAAAGCATTCATAAAGCACTCAAAAAATCAAGGGATCGGACCGTACGTTTTGGGGGCATTTTGACTCCACACGATACATAATGAAATTGCCAAAAGATATAAATTCAGACCACGAAATTAAAACATGCATCCCATTACCACAAATACATAACATGTTTATATAAAAATATTGTAAGTTCCCTAGCTAAAGCAGGTGTCGTAGGCCAAAGATAGTCCACAAGACCCGCTAATAAAATACAAATATATATATATAATAAACAAATCGAATGTCACAGAGCAGCACTAAACCAAGCTAAGGGGGGAAGCATGCAGAGAGATAAAAGATAAAATAGTTTGCATAAAATAATTTAAGCAAGGGAAAAAGTTCAAATATGTCTTGTCCTTTCAAACACAGAAATAATGCTAAAAAACACATTTCCTGATCCTTCATATCTTCCTCCCACCCCATTATTCCACAACCCATTTATTCAAATGCATAAGAAAGTAATAATTAATTTAGGGAAAAGGTAGGGGAGGGGTTTGGCTACCCAAACCCCAATCTTCATTTAGGCTTTATTTAATTTTTTATAAGATCAATAATATATATTTACATGTGAAAGATGATCATGATTTGGTAAGTTTTTTTTTCATATATCCATCATTATTTTTTTGTTGTGTATAGGATAAATTTCAATATATATATTTGAAATTTATCCTATAAACAACAAAAAAATAATGATGGATATATGAAAAAAACTTACCAAATATATATATATCGAAGTGGTATATCATATAAATTTATAAACATAAAATTCTTATAAAACGATCTTACAGTTCAATTTTATGATACAGATATCTCATTATTGACATGTTCCATAAAAAAAATATTATTTTTTTATGTCAAAAATATTACTTTTTATGAAGATATATGTTAAGTCAACTCAACTCACTAATATAAATCCATAAAAATGTCTAACAATATATCTACTCGATTATTTACACTTATAGCACTAGTTGGTTGATATATTTGATCATACATCAAAGACAATTTGTAACGTAGTTCAAAAAATTAATACGGTTAAAACCCCCCTAATTTTAAATCGACATCCTTTTCAACAACTTTTTATGTCTTGTTCTTGCATATAATTTTACTTTATAATAAAAATTCACTATAACCCAAAACGTCATATCTGATGTAACGGAAATATATATAGACAGCTTTCTTCTATTTTTCATTTTAAGAGATCTCTCGACTATGGTGGAAAATATTATTACCAATCATGATTCATTTATAAAAAAAAATACAATAGTATCTAGATTTTAGAGCACACAGAATTATATCCCGGATTATGAAGTTGTTATAATATGTTTATACATTATTAATCTGCACGACCTATTTATATTTTTATATTATATCATGATCAGCCGCATAGAATAACAATCTCCGTGTATCCTAATCAAACCATATCATATATTCCTAATCTCATATAAAAAAAACGTTTTCTTTTTCTTTCTTTCTTTTTTTTTTTAGAAAAAAACAAAAATAATTATTCCAATCAATTATCCAAAAATAAAATCCTTATTATATATATATATATATATATTCCTTATTGTAACTTTATGTTTGAATGGCAATCCTTAATTTTAGTATAGCCCAAAAAAATTACATACAAATTAATTTATGAAAAATTATATTATATATATATATATATATAAATTATTGGTATATGATTGCTAAGATAACTCGGATCGAGTGGTGTATATGTGTGTGATCCAGAGAGGGTTAACTCTCTGGTTCCACATGTAAATCATTGTATAGATGTAAATATACATATAATCATATAATCATTGTGGAATCAATATACATGTAAATACAGATTTATATATTACATAATATTGTATAGATGTATAGATATATATGCATCAACCAAGAAATGAAAAATGTGGAACATGGAGAAACAACGATAAAGAAATTAACAAGAACCCATTTCATGATCGAATTATTAGTATCACCTCCATAATTAGAACTCATACAATGTCTCAAAACTACTTAACATGCACACCCCAAGAAAATTAAAAAAAAAACCGAAAAAGAAAAAGGCACAACTATAGAGAAAGTGCCAACTCCATGATGAATGAGGACCATGTCCATCTTCAACATATATATAATGACTAATAATTTTATATAATATATATCCATTTCAAACGTAACCCCAACTAATTTCAGACAAGATTTTAATCGACTGAAGCCATTAATTTTTTTTCTCACCAAGTTTGCTTGAACGTAAAAACGAAGAGCGAGCCAATTTGGTTGTCCCCTCTCATTGAATGAACAAGTGTACCTTTTTTTTAAATCTTACCTAGTGAAAATTAGATGCTGCAGGTGTGTAAATAGCAAGATCAGGCAAACCATTTCCGCCACTCCAACAGCCGGATTCTCCAGCCTCCTCCTCCCCGACGTTGTTCAAGAATCCGTGGTCATTATTGGCGGTGCCAACTTGGGGATGATGATGGGGGCCTCCGAAATGATCGGCCAAAGCCAAATTTGAGCGGTCGTGGAAATTAGCGTACTGGCCGCCGCTCGACCCCAAGAGTGAGCTGAAACTAGTACCGCTGACATCCATCATCAAGTTCCCGAATTGGCCCCCGTAGCTGCAGTCTTGATGATCGGAAGCTGCTGCAGAAGTGTTGCTGTTGTTGAAGCTAGCGTTCGATGGCGGCGACGAAGATGAGGCGGGGCGCTTGCTCTGGTGGTTGTTTGCGGCGGAGGAGCTCCGCTTGGCGTTCTTCCGGGAGCCGCCGCCTACGGGGATGTTCCTCAAGGCGCCGCCTTTGGTCCAGTACCTTTTACAGCTCTTGCAGAAGTGGCGAGGCTGGGAGAGATTGTAGTTGTTGTAGTAGCAGAATTTAGTGTTTGGGGAATCACACCTGGGGCACTTGAGTTGCTCTTGCTCCGGGAACTGTGCTTTGATCTGAGAATACAGATACGGGTCTTGCATTCTTTTTCAAGAATATCTGATGTGGGTTTTGTGTTAGCTTGATCTTGACGCTGAAAGAATGGATATTATATCGAAAGATTGATGTTTTGGAGAATTTGTGGAGAAGGGATTTGTTGGCAAGTGGAGAAAAAAAAAAGGGAGAGAATCAACCAAGAAACGCAACTCGGAAGATGACAAAAAGTCGAGTTGGAGGAGATGAGTAATAATCAGAGAGGCATCGACAAAATTAAATTAATTACACGCAGATTCTTTGGATGATTGATCCAGTTTAATTTCAGTGGCTAAAATAACGTTTTATTTCAGATTCAATTTCCTAGCTTTTTCAAGAAACATAGAGAGGAGGACATGTAATGTAAACATGGAATATGGGGTTTGGCCTAATAGAAACAGGATCATCTCACACATATACACGCATATATATATATATATATATATATATACACACATAGGTTATATTTATTATTATTGTGTAAATATATGTTGCTCTTTGGTCTTGTCGGATTGTATTGTATTATTAATTTAGCAGTTGATGATCAACATTGTCTTTATAAAAATAAGAGAAAATTGTAATTTTGGTCCTGTATGTTTATTATTTTGCGATTTTGGGTTTTTCATATTTTTATATTTCAGTTTTAGTCCTCATGTTATGATTTTAGGCAATTTCAATTTTCTTTTTTAAATGATTACGTGGCACCGTATACACCAGCTCCACATCAGCAATGCATTTTTTGCCACATCAGCGCTACATCGAAAAAAAAAGACTAAAATTGTTAAAAAAATAAATATAGCGGACTAAAACTAAAATCTGAAATTATAGAGGACCGAAATCGCAAAATTACAAACATACATGACCAAAAAAATAATTTTCCATAAAAAAAATTATTTGTAAAAGGATATAATATTTTTAATTTTTAAAAATTAAAAATAGAGAAGATTTAATCATAAAGGTTATAAAGAGAGGATAATATTATACAATGGGCCATGGTTTTCTGATTCCATGATAATATTTATGCATTTGAATTTTTTCTAAAGTTTATTTTGTATTTTGTTGTGATATTTTATTAATGCTATTGATTCTCTAACGAGTGTGTAGTAGTTTTGAGAACAATGACAAAGCTTATGAAAACCCAATATTTAATAAATTAAATTGTATGTGTATATATATGTATATCTATATGAATATGTATAAGTACATATACATCATGATGCTTAATGTGAGGGAACTTGGAAGCGGATCAAGCTCTCAATATTTTGACTCACGGGAAGTCCCAAACCCACCCTTTGGGTGATGAAGTATCACATGACTTAATTTTATTGTCTTGACCTCTAATAGAGTCGGCGCTTTAGTTTTCTTGCAATGCCGGTCTGACCTCTTACACATGGATGACCTTTTACCGATTGCATGGGTATGACTTTTGTTTAAGCATCACAAATGGATGTTAATATTTGTACGCATGATGGAGATTTGTTGATGATGTAGACTGAAAAATTTCATTGAAATAGTAAGAATAGAAACTACATTGCAAGAATCAGCAAAACCTGAAATACTTAAAGCAAAAGGAAAGCATTAGCAAAACATGAAATAATTAAAGCAAAAGTCGATGACTGTCTTACCAAACTCTCACTCCGAGCACTGAACTGTTTATGATCGAACAACTTCATCCTTGAGTCTGCTAAAAAACGGCGTAAAATTTATTCAATGGGGTTCCAGACCGCGGGTCTTTGATTCAAGTGAATATATCTCCACAATTTCTTCTTCAGTCGGATTATTTGTCCACAAAGTTCTCCAAGTACATTTGCTCAACTAGATTTCTAATTTCTGCTATCAAGTTGAAACAAATCTTTTGTCATGTATCCTCTGTCTTTATGGAAATGATAGTACTCGTCCGATAGTTGTCGTTTTTGGTTATCCCTTATTGTATGTAGAGGTCACATAGAACCCTGCTGTTCGGCGACAACTAGAATATCTAAAAAGCGTGCGCTTATGGTATATTGAAGGTGGGATCCTCAGCTATTTGTTTCTCGCCTTCTGTCCTTTCCTCGGGCCTCTCGCTCTCTTTCCTCATCTTTCCTAAGTGGTAATAGTCGATAGACTCCTCAATGCGAATGTATTTTCTTGCTCTTTCCTGCAACTCCTCCAAAGTTTTTGGAGGATTTTTCGCTATTGATTCCTTGAAGTTCTTGTGACGCGAGTTTTGTTGCATTATCTCTGCTAGTAGGCCATGATTAACATGTGAGTCATCATGAACGACTTGAGTGACATTGAATCGAATAGGGACGAATACTCGAATATGAGATGATTTTTGAGTTTCCTGAAATCACATACTTGCATTTTTATTTGAATTAATTGAATTTATATGTTTGAATGTATTACGATTGCACTTGCATTTATATTGAGCCGAATTAATTGATTTCATTTCGAATTAGACGTCTTGGGGACTATAATCGAGTTCCTGGGTTTTTAATGTCTCCGAAAGTCCGAATACTCCTTATAGTTGCACCAGAGTCTAGAGGATTGAGTTATACATCATCCACCTCGATCAGGAGAGTCGGTGAGTTGTTGTGATATCTCGTCCTTGGGATCCCAACCGAAGAATCGAGTTTTCCTTCGATTATCAGATTAGATATTTCCGAATTTTAAATACATGCATTTCAACTTTATTGTTATTGAACTTATATTTGTCATATCATGATATTGATATGTTTTTGATATTTCATGTATATGTTGCTTTTACTGGAAATATTATTCTCACCGGATTTATCGGACTGTTGTCTTATTTTGTATGTGTACTTGGCAACATGTGGGGCAGGATCGAGTCAGAGGCAACATGACTAGTTTGGGTTGTGATTGATAGAATTGAGAATCGGTTTAGAAGTCGAATATGTATTCTCGAACTTGATTTGTATTGATGTTGGAACTAGCCTAGAACCGATGCATGCTCAACCCTTTTGAGTATTTGATCAACTTTAGAAATATTTTGTATTGTAATATGCTATATTGAAGTATTAAGATTTCTCGCTCTTTTTGGATTATTAAAGAGATAAGCCACAATTTTGGAGCTGTCTCCTTCCTAGCGTTGGAAAGCTGCACATTGTTGGTTCCTATCCCTTTTTATCTACGTGACTCCTTTCCAGGTGGTGAGACCAACATACCTCATCATTCAAGCTTTTTTTGCCACCATGACTATGTTGTTGGATAGCAAAATAACTTGTTATTTCTTTAGCTGCGATACACTTGGAGGTCTCCTCCATCAAGGCTCTCAAGGTACCGGGAGTGATAAGAAACTCTTGTTGTCGGGGATCAAGAGGCCGGGGATCCTGAACACCCTCGGTTTTATGAGAAACATGTGACCTTGTCTGCATCCTTAGTGAAAATGTGACTTTCCCACTGATGACGTCAAGCTGATGCGTGCAAAAAATTGACTACCTGAAATAATGGGATTCAGGTAGTCCACCAAATCAGGAGATCAAGTACTTGAGCGACTAATAGATTCGAGATCCAGTGAGTAAATTCCTTGGAGCACTCAATTGCTTCACGAACAGACGTTAGATATGTCGAGAATTACCTGACGAAAATCCTCCGAAGTTCAAGTCAGCGATCACCTCTTGAAATAATCAAAAGTAAAGAGCTTTTTGAATGCTAAAGTTCACTTGCCTCTAAAGGATGAGAGTGCAATCATAGAAGATTTTAATAGACAATTACTTAGCCCTTTTAAGATTTAAATATTATCAATTGAGCCCTACATGGGATAAATATTTTTTTATTGGATTATTTATTTATCGAATCTCCTTAATTAAAAATCAACTACTTTATTAATTAAAATATGATATATATCACTCATATATATTGATTCGTGAGACTGTAATACGTAAAACCTACTAAAATAAAATTTAGAATCTTTTGTTTAAGAAAAAATTAAGAGTAAATTGTCCTAAAATCCCTAATACCCATCCTAATTTTATTCTAACTCCCCAACCAAAATATTATTTACTATAAATCCCTAGGACCACCAAACTTGAATATTTTAATGTTTAATTCTTGTACTAAATTTATGCTAATCTATGCTTGAAATCTAAAGGTTTTATGCTTAAAATTTAAAGGTTTTATGCTTGAATCTGGAGATTTTGTGCTCATTGGCAGTATAAAGAGTTATCCATAAAAATGGTATTAAAGCCTTAGGTTTATTTTTCAGACATAATATTATTCGTTAAATCATATTTTTTTTGTTGAGGAGAAGATTTTAACAAAACATGAATTCAAACGAAAGTTTGAACAAGATAAATTTCATTTATATGAAATTCTATGAACAAGTGAATCTAGTTAAAATGGATTCTTTACAACAGGCCCTGGGTTTTGTAAGATCTGAAGGGATTAATAAATATGATTTCTAATTACCAATTTCTAGTGATTATCCCAGGCTCTTCTAAGATCTCCGAAGATCTTAGAAAAATCCAAAAGACGATACAATATTACAGCAACCAGCTATATGAAATATCTCGACAAATTGGAGAAATCCTTAAGAAACAAGAAGAAATTCTTGTAACTTTAAGGGAACTTCAAATGAAAATCCAAAATCTAGAACAAACATCGAGTTATAGAAAATAAGAAAGATTACCAATCTCGTTTGGTACTGAACCTTTGTTACATTAGAAAGATAAAATTAAAATGGTACCAAAACCTTTAACCGATGAAGAGATGATGATTATTCTTATAAAAGTAGTATCAGAAAAGAATACTAATTTGATGACTACTTTAGAAAGATTAAATCTTGAGGATCTACAAGATCTTGCAGATTCATTTGCGAATCTTAAAGTAGTAGATCTAAATATGAATGACCCGGAAGGTGAACAACCTTTAAGGAATCCTCCAAGATATGTGGCTAAAATAGAAGAACCACATAGTGAATTTCAAATTGGAAAAAATTTCACATCCAGCAGGAACAAGGATAAGAAGGAGTAAAATCCCACTCTATCAGACTCCTTACGGAAAAACAGCTTTAGATCCAATACATCCTTATGGGGTTATGTTAAACCTTTATGTTTTAGATTTCAAAAATAGAAAAAATCTCATAGATGATTGGACGTCAGCCATAAGAATTGCAGCAGGAATATTAGATCTCAATAAAAAATAATGATGGATATATGAAAAAACTTACCAAATATATATATTCGAAGTGGTATATCATATAAATTTATAAAATAAAATTCTTATAAGACGATCTCACAGTTCAATTTTATGATACAGATATCTCATTATTGACATGTTCCATGAAAAAAATATTATTTTTTATGTCAAAAATGTTACTTTTTATGAAAATATATGTTAAGTCAACTCAACTCACGAATATAAATTCGTAAAAACGTCTAACAACATATCTACTCGATTATTTACAGTTATAGTACTAGTTGGTTGATATATTTAATCATACATCAAAGACAGTTTGTAACGCAGTTCAAAAAATTAATACGGTTAAAACCTCCTAATTTTAAATCGACATCCTTTTCAACAACTTTTTATGTCTTGTTTTTGTATATAATTTTACTTTATAATAAAAATTCACTATAACCCAAAACGTCATTTCTGATGTAACGGAAATATATAGAGAGAGCTTTCTTCTATTTTTCATTTCAAGAGATCTCTCGACTATGGTGGAAAATATTATTACCAATCATGATTCATTTTTAAAAAATACAATAGTAGCTAGATTTTAGAGCACACAGAATTATATCCCGGATTATGAAGTTGTTATAATATGTTTACATTATTAATCTGCACGACCTATTATATTTATATTTTTATATTATATCATGATCAGCCGCATAGAATAACAATCTCGGTGTATCCTAATCAAACCATATCATATATTCCTAATCTCATATAAAAAACCGTTTTCTTTTTCTTTCCTTCTTTTTTTTTTTTAAGAAAAAAACAAAACAAAACGCAACCCCACTTAAATAATTATTCCAATCAATTATCCAAAAATAAAATCCTTATTATAACTTTATGTTTGAATGACAATCCTTAATTTTAGTATAGCCCAAAAAATTTACATAAAAATTAATTTATGAAAAATTATATATATATATATCAGA